>NW_024519206.1:14980128-15580128 GCF_017590135.1 Pyrgilauda ruficollis | reverse complement strand
ATGATAGAGGTGAGGTAAGCATAAATGAGTGAGGAATACCAGAATTCAGTTTTAAACGTGGTGCAGTATGAATCAAGCATTCTTTTAGAGTATCACTGAATTACCATTGAAATTATATGTGCCAGAAGTCAAAAGCTGGGTCATAAGAGAAGCAGTCAAAAGAAAAACATTATTAGCAGCTGTATACTTCCCTTTGCAAGCAATCCTACATAAACAATAGCTGTGTTACTTAGAAGTAAAAATAAATAAATAAATAAATAAATAAATAAATAAATAAATGTAACACCTCAGACAACTGTGGCAGATCTAAAAGATAAAGATAAAAGCTTAAAATTAGTTGCATGAAGCATTTTCCTAAACTTAGATTGGAGCAAAGTGTTAAGACTTAGTTAGAAAACCCTGTGACCTTTGAAAATGTTTTTTTTTTATATGATTTAGGAATCTTAAATCTGTATTTCAGAGCAACTCAAATGCTCAGGTGTTACTGAAAGTTTGCCTTGCCTTCAGTTTTTTTAACATATGAGTAGGATCTGCAATGACCAGCTGCCACACACAGGAATGTATCCCTACAACTCACCTACACCAGCTGAGTCCTGAAAGCTTCTAGCTGACTGCACCATTTAAGAGCTTGTTTGAGTTCTCTAGGGCACACTAAGATTTCAGACACGTACACCACACGTTTCACAAAGGTCACAGAGCACTCATCAATTTCAAATGATAGCATCACACTCTTGACACTTCAGAGCTGCAAGGTATTCAGCTGCAAGTAACATATATCTTTTACCATAAAACAATCAGATTAAAATTTATCTGCTATGTCTGCAGCTATAATGATTTTCAAACTCTACTTAAAAAATGTTAATGGCATTACCCATGGGAAACCTTATAACTTCATAATATCCAGGAGCTTCTGTTCTCTTCACGGGTTCCATGAAGGGCCAAGCGCTTTGATGGCTCTTTGGTAAAGAAAAAAGTAAGGTATCTAATATGGAAACTAGATATTGGAAATAATTTAAAAATTTTTACACAAAGTAAACTAGAGGTAGCACTCACCTTGACTTGCTGCAGGATCGTTTTTAACGTGCTGTAAAGTTGATCTGGATCCTTGGACTCCTTACTTGAAGGAAAATATAAATACAAAAAGATTAGTTTGGGTCCCTTATCTTTGTTCCTACAACTTGCATCTTACTTAAAAGCAACTCCAAAGTTTCAAGCATTTTGTGGAAGAAATAAAATTTAAAACAAGCAAACAAACCTAAACAAAAATCCTCAGAAAAGAAACCCACTACCCAAACCACACTTGCCCATAATAAAAAATAAAATAAAAAATACCACCAAAAAGCCACTTAAGAACTCATCTCTTGTAGATTATTTGTTTTCCAGTGGATGGAAGGAAATATCAAGTGACATTGTCTAAAGACTTTTCTCAAAGGAATATCCCAACTGCTTCAACATTTTGCTTCGTGTAGCACTTACCCTCTTTCTTTTCCGCTTGGTTTCCAGCCAGTCTCTCCTGTATACCAACAACATGAGATATTATATGGGAACTACAGTAGGTCAAAACATTAACTGAGTTATTGCAACTCAAAGAAGAAAAGCCATTTCAGCACTACTGCAGTAAAATGGGTTTGTTTTAATAAAAGCTACTCCTAATAAATAAAATAACCATGTAGCCCGCAGCTCCATTCAATTTCCTACATGACTCTTCCACCAGACTGCTGAAAGATTCTAAAATATTTCTATATGAAACACATTTCTTTTCAATAATTCAATACATATTTTACTGCAACCCAACCCTGTAAAGAATAATCATGACAAAGTTATACAATTTGATTCCCCAGGGACAAAGAATAAATTGCAGAAAAGCATAGCCAAAAAAAAGTCCCCCAAAATATGATACTTAATTATTTTTAATTCTGTTTTGTCCTGTACATTCATGCCTAGAACAGAAATCATTGCTGCTCAGGAGTTCAGTGCATTAAAATGGTGCCAGAGGGAAACTGCTGCCTACACTGTGATACAAATCAAAGAGGGATCACATATAAGTAAAATTATACACACGTACATAAAAGAGGATCAGCCTGGGATGCCTTGGGGAAATCTCAAAGACAGCAGTTGTAATGGAAACACAATAATCTTCACAGAAATCAAATCAGCAAACTAAAACAATTACATTCTAATCAAAAAGAACTATGTGACTGCATTAGTATTTCTAGTCTCAGACCTTTCTTGGTCTATTCTGCTTCTGTTCTACATTAAAAGAGATTGATACATACTAATTCCAGGAATGCTTTCTATAGGAATCTGCCGTACTCCATCTTTGAAGCAAGAAAGGCCGGGATAGACTTTTCGTATCTGAGCTTGCTTCCTTTCTATGAGCTTTTTAATGATCTGTAATAAAGCAGCAGAGAAAACAAAAAATAATTTATTTGGTCTAAAGTCACCCAGAAGATTAATGCAAAACTGTGATGAACAGAAACATTCTCACTTCCTAACCTTACAGTCCTTTTCCATGAAACTGGAAACGGGGCTGAGCTACCTGACCAAGCACTGATTCTGCAAATGAAGCTCTAAGTCTCTCAGCTATTTTGGTACAAATCTAGAAGAAAACGAGTCACTGCTTCCTCTATTGATCACAAGCTGCACAGCTCTTGGGAAGACAGGAGCAGAGGCAGAGAAGGAAATTTTCTGGAAGAAGGTTTGAGAACTGGCTATAAATTTTCAACAGCTGGAACTTCTGAAATGCTTCAGCACAGCTGGTCAAAAAATTCAAGGCACATATTGAATGCATGCATTTTTATGTACATACATGTTCATATTCCAAAATTTTAGAAACTAGAAACTCACTCACTTCAAAGTCTCCATATAGCTATCTGCAGGAGCTGCTTAGGTATCAAACAAAGATACTCTCATGAAAGATTTTCTCTGGAGGATGTCAGAATGATGCCACTCTTCAGAACCAAAATTCTACTCTCTTTGCAAATGCTAGGGAAAGGCTTTTCCCACTCCTGGGTAAACTCTGTTTTACTCTGCAATCTTATTACCTCAAATTATAAGCAATTTGCTTTGGTGCTCTTGATACCCACTTAGATACTTATCTAAGCTTTGTATGTCCTGAATATGTGTCTTTCAAAATTTCATAACTTGGAGTAAACAAATGCACAGCCATGCAGACTGCCAGTCTGAGAGAATATTTTCTTTGGAAATAATAAAATTGACATATTTATATTTTTAAGGACCTTCCCTCCTTCATACATAGTATTTCCTCTCAAAGAAGGGAAAAAGATAAAACCAGACTTTCAAATGAGCTTAGAAATGTTAAGAGGAATACAGTGTACAACAGCACCATGGGCAGATTCCAGCATAATATGAAAATAATTTCAAACTAATTATTAAATCCAACTTAAGCCCTTCTTATAATTTAGGAACTAGTGGCTCTTCCTGATCAAAGCAAGCTGTTCAATCAGCAGCAGTGATTACTCACAAGTCAGGAGGTCACAAAGCTTTGCATAGAGGGACTGGTCATATTTTCCAGAGTGACTGCAAACAAGCTACTGGTAGCGTGTCAGGTGATATGGTCTTAGCAGCTACAGGCACATACTCCAGTTTTTTAAATAAAAGCTCAGATCCCATGCAAAATTTCACTTCTAGAAGGACAGATCCTGAAAAGCGTGATGTCTAGTACTGGCCAATACCAGCACTCAAGAAAATTGGTACATAATACCAACTGTCAACATTCAAAATTCTTTTTATGTCCAGGTAGCATTTTCACTGCCTTTGATATACACATACAAACAAACATTCTTCATGAGACTGCAGACTGTGGAGGCTATTTCTAAATTTCCTTGCAACAGGGAGAGTAAAAGTCCTGATTGGTGTTTTTAATGGTAGGCAGGCAATCCTAAGATGCAGTTCCAAAGCTGTATGTAATTATTCTCGGAGAAGATCAACAGCACAGATCAATGCAAAACAGCAGCTTTCCTCCTAATTATTTTAGGCATGAGATGTCTGGAGGACCAAGGCACTTTATAAGAGGAATGTTCCATGTTCTTTAGAATAATGTGGACATCCTAACAAATAAGAGAGTGAAAAAAGCTAATAAAGCAGACCCAGAGGCAAAATTTTGAAAACTAACAGGTTTCTGGAAGTGGCATGTTATGTTGATGGTTTGGGCCCAGAACTGTACTGCTGCAATGAGGCATGCCTAGAGATGTAACAGGCTACCAGAGACACATCCACTGTCCACACGGACAACATCCCACCCCTAAGGGGCAGCTGGCATTCCAGCAGTAGCCTGGAATCTGAAGGGTAATGCAGCCAAACAGAAATGAAAGGGGAAAAACTTATGGTCCCTGTTGTATGGACATATGAAAACTTTCCCAAGAAGATAAGTTTAAAAACCTTGTAAATTAAATGTAAAACCATCATCACATCAGGAAGTGTCTTTTCTTCTCCAAGCACAGGCCAAATCATTCTATTGGAAGAAAAATTAGTGTTCCATAAAGAAGCTTTTCAACAAAATAAAAAGTCAGGCTTGAACAATCTTGAAAGAACAAATTATAATTTGGATTTTTTCAAAAACCAAGGAAAGTATTTAAACACAAGTGGAAATGTCATAATTATTTTGCTAATAAACTGCCTTATTATACAGAATATTAGTAAGAACTAAATAAAGAACAACCCACATACAATCCAAAGAAATTAAGACAGTCTACCCTTGATTTATATATTTTAGAAATGATGGAAAAAAAGAATCCTCTTTTTCCCAAGTAAAACAGGCCATGCAATACAAAGACTCCATTTAAATGTCACTCTAATGAACACTACTGAGGGAAGAAAGGAACTGACAAAACCATAAAAAATAAACCTCACAAGATTTTGGTTAGTTAACTACCACAAAATTGAACTGTGAATTACTCCTCAAAATACCAGTACTTTAACAGTCTTGTTCTTGTTAAGTCAGCAAGTTAGAATTTGATGCTTCAACTAAAAAAATCTGGCACTGGGACTTGAATGAAGGGATTATTCTAACTAATAAAAAGTATGCACTCAAATTTTAGCACCAAAGCGAAGAAGAGAGCTAACCTGGCACCCACTGAACTGTTTCTAAACATCTGAATAGAGAGTAACATTAAACATTTCATTTCAACATTCACCTCTTTTTGCTTCTTGATGATGACAGAAAATTCCGTGTAGGGGATTCTTGGATTTAATTCACATCCCATTAATGTGGCACCCTCATAATCCTTGATGTAGCCAACATATTTTGCTTTTGGTACTTTAATATCTTTGGAGAAACCCTGACAAAGAAAAAAAAAAGAACTTATATTGTCATTATGCCATTTTCCTTTTACATTTTTGTTTTAACTGAAATGAATGAGGATTGAGAACCAAATTTATCATAATGTTAAAATACAAAAAACACAACAGTGAGTTACAGACCATGGTTCAGTGTTGCATAAACCCTCTCACGGGAGGCACTTCATAAAAGAACAGTTAATTGATAAGAAGGGCGATAGGGGAGATTGTTTTCATTTTGAATGTGTGAAGAGTAGATTGTACCAGTTTTATATACAGAACCATAGAACCGACTGGAAGAAGCTTGAGGAGGTCATCTAGCCTCATCTCAGCTCAGAACAGGTCTCATTACATCTGGCTGATTAAGGCCATGACCAGACCTGGATATTGTAAAAGGGCAGAGATTCCACCACCTCCCACAGCAACCTTTTTCAGTATTTCACCACCTCAGGACATGAAAGGAAAAAAAATTTCCTTCTACCTGTTTGCAATTTCCCACTATTCAGGTCATTTTCATTGCCTAATGCTGTACACCTCTGAGAAAAATCTGACTCCATTTTTCTGACCAGGTAGTTGACACTTGTTTATCAAATCTATTTGACAGAACAGACGTTGCCATATTTCCTGATTTTGAACCTCACGCTTCAAATCAGGAGGAGCTGTAAGTGCAGGTCAGGTAAGTTTTCAGCTCTCACAGGTATGCCTTCTTTATACTTCTTATAGAATCAGAGAATGAACTGACATTTTACTAGTTTTTAGACTAGATAAATTATAGACTATACCATATACTTATGTTCAGATGATTCTGTCAAAGTAAAATGTATTAGAAGACAAAAACATTACATGGGATGAACACAGGGCAGATTTTATAGATAAAAAATACACATGTAAAATTGCACTATGCATTTTGTCCAATTACTTTGTCATGTCTAGTTATTTAGTTCAACCCTGCTAGATATAAAACTTCTTGCACAGAGTATTTTCTTGCATTGAACTTACTTGTTTTTTGAAGTAGCCGATAGCATATTCGTCTGCATACGTGAGAAAGTTGAGAATGTTGTGTTTGATGTGGTACTCCTTCAGATGGTTCATTAGGTGAGTCCCATAACCCTGTGTGAAACAGAGGAGGAAAAAGCCATGACAAAGCCTTTGGGGACTGCACATATTAGAACCTGGGGACCCAGGGTTATTATACACTGTTTTTCAAAATGCAATCCTGCCTTCAGATCCTGTTTAAAAGATTTTCTCTTAATTAACTGGATGTTGCACACTCAAGAGCAAACGCTTTTGAGCTTTGTAGGGGTACCTTTGTGACCCAGCATGGAAGTTGTAATTCAAGGTGCCCACCTCTTTTTTTTTTTTTTGTTCCTCTTTTAAATTAGATATCAACCATTAAAATCATATCGCCCATAACAAAACTGCACATACTGTAACAATAGAGCATCCTTTCTGAACCATATTATTTCAAAACTACAAAGCAGTAGCAATACTGAAATTATTCCAGTGTTCTGTGCACCTGTAGCAAAACAGTCTCTGTCTCAAGGGATTTATTATCTAAGCTTATCATAAAGCATAAAAAGGAACAGTGAACAATTACCATAATAAGGAGCAGAAAATTATAGAGTCCACAATCAAATAAAAGGCTACACCTTCTGACTGCACACAGGTATGATTTCCATTTAAATTTAGTGCCAAAGTAAACAAAAGGTTGCATTTATTCACACTGACAAGGAAGCTATAGTCACCCCCTTCTGCTGTGATATGAAGAAATGTAAAGTAGATAGGTAAGCCCATAATAATGTTTTGCTCCTGCATATGTTTCAATTTTCTCACCATGCAGACACTAACAAGACACTTAGAGAAACATACATGGATTTCTTTTGGTTACTCTGCTCTTAAAAACTAGGAAAACTTTTACTTATGTAAAAGTTTAATTTACATAAGTAAATTAATTTACAATTTCATAGCCCCAAATATGGCAATTGCCAGATAGGAAACTCAGGCACATACAGTAAAACTTAAAATTATTTTGTAACAGGGGACCAAACCTCCTAAAACCAATTCAATTCGTATGGGAAAACAATTCCTATATTTTTTACTCCAGCCTCAAAGTGAATTAAAGTAGGAATATATTTTTCCTAAGATCTGGCAGATCACCCATGTGTGAACATTGTTTTTTCTCAGTTACCTGTTGACAGGGTCACCTCACTCAGAGCAAAAATTAGGAAGGCAAATGTTCAGAAACACTCAACTGATTCAGCAAAGCACCCAGAGGATAAAAGAATGAATAGTGTGTTATGCAGCCCTGGGGGCAATCTGATGGGTCAGAATTATCTGCTCTATTATTTTGAAAGATTATTCCTAGAAAATCACAACACACCTTTGGCAGCCTCACCTGTGTAGTGCAGTTAAGCACAACTAGGGCATATTCTGTTCTGCTTTGCATTTGCTAAAACACTCTGAATGCTGACAGGTCATTGCATAATGTAGGGAAATGCTCCTCTCTAACACCAGAGTTGAATAATATCAAATATAACCTGAGCATTAACAGTTGTTGCAGACTTTCAATCCCACTGTGTTACTCTTTTGCATCAGGGTGTGCAATTTTTGCACGTTAACAGCTATACACTCTAAGTTAATCCACATCTCAGCTCCTGCTTCTTGAAATGAAAATCATGAAGCTACAGCACCATCTAAAGGCAAAACACTGAACCAAATAGCGAGTAGCTGGAAAAGCTGGAGGAATCTCATGTATTCATACTGCTCTGTGTTTTTTCAACACAGGTGCTAATTCTCAAAATTCTGAGAAAATGTTGTGGCACTTACTCAAAAAAGAGTGTACAGAATTGACTCTGTGCTTATTTTGAGATGTAAAACTACACCTATTTTTTCTATTATATGTCATTTTGATTGAAGTTTTGTAATGTCACAAAGTGCTTGAACACAAATTACTGCCCCACACTAGGAATACACATTTCAGTCAACCATGAGATGTTACACTAAACAGAGACACAACTGCTGGGGACAGAAGCCTGAAAAGTCCAAAAATGGCAGACTACTGGCCACTATTGCTCTGGTGAGAAAATTTTTATTTAATTAACTAAATACAGGTATTCCTACTATTATGATGATGATGCTAAATCTGCACATTTTACTTTGGTTTTTGTGTTATTATATTCAGAATTTCTGTATCTTTCAAAATCTATTTCTGTCTGGCAACTCAGCAGTATATTCAACATGACTAGAAATATTAGGAGCCTATGCAGTGGGTGAATGGGATTCAAATCCATTTACTAAACACTTGCAATACAGAATTCTTTTTACCTTGACTTGCTCATTGGAAGTCACAGCACAGAAAACAATCTCTGTAAATCCTTGGGAGGGGAACATCCGGAAGCAGATACCACCGATAACACGACCATCTTTTATTAATGCAAGGGTTTTATGTTTCCTGAGCAGACAAAAATAACAATCACTTTAATTCATGTACATAGTACATCAAGCGCCATTAACCTTCCTTTTTCAGAAACTTGATTCACTTCTTTCCATGACGATGATGCAATTCTGTATGCCTCCTAAATTAGCCACTTGTATCTATAGAAGAGTTGTTACTTTAATATCACACTTTCAATATACCATAAAGGTGATCATCATAGAGCAAGCTCCTGACCTTGCCAAGAACTCTGAGATACTCAAGTAATGCCCAGTAAATAAAAGATTGCTTTCATTGAATCTATTGTTGATAGTTACACCATTGCACAATTCTCAGGATTATTTTATTCTGAGTAAATTAGAAATTAATGGAGTTACAAGAGAGCAAGTCCTTTCTATGGGATTCCTGTTTCCTTGCATGCAATTTCCATAGTTAAGCTATCAGTCTCAAATGTAGCTGATGAGTAAGAGAGGACATTTCTTATTTCTAATCACCCTCCTGCGGGAATCAAGACCCAAATAAACATCCATTTCTGTTGCACTTATAGTGCCAGGAAAGATGTAACAAGGTGCAATCTCAACTCTTATTTCAAGGATAAGGAATTTTAGTATAATCCTCAAGGTGTGAAAACAGTGCACCATCCTTTAGATTATTCAATACTCAGTATCATATAAATCATATAAATGATACAGTCAATATACAGATGATATATTTTGGGGAAAAAGGTTGGTGCCGAAAGTGACCCCCTGCCAGAAAGCCCAAAGAGTAGTTATATTGTATGTGCCACCATTGAACAAGATTTTATACATATTATATATTCCTTTTTTCTTGTACATATTTTAGTGCTTTTTTTACTTGTGGAATGACAGCAGCAATGCAGTAGCTTGAGCTTTTGTGGTGGTTCTGCCCTGGCTGGATGCCAGGTGCCCACCAAAGCTGCTTGATCACTCCTCTCCTCAGCTGGATGGGAGAGACAAAATGTAATGAAAGACTCATGAGTTGAGGTAAGAACAGGGAGAAATAACTCAACAATAACAACCACATGGCAAACAGACTTCACTTGGGGAAATTGGCTGAATATATTACCAATCAGAATCAGAGCAGGATGACGGAAAGTAAAACAAACCCTAAAACTACCTTTCCCCTCCTCCTTCCTGATTCTCTACCTTCTCTCCCAAGCAGTGCAGGGGGATGGGGAATGGGGTTAGGGTCAGTTTATGTTGTCTATGTCACTGTTTCCTCCTCAGGCAGAAGAGTTCTTCTCCTGCTCCAGTGTGGGGTCCCTCCCATGGGCTACAGTCCTTCAGGAACTGCAGTAGCATGGGTCCCTTTCCATAGGGACACAAGTGCTGCCAGCAAAGCTGCTCTAGCAGGTGGTGTGGGCAACTCTCTTCACAGAATCTGCCAGGAGGCTGCTCCAGGGTGGGCTTCCCACAGGGCCACAGCCTTCCTTCAGGCATTCACCTGCTCCAGCATGGGGCTCCTTCACAGGCTGCAGAGGGACATGAGCCTCCCCAGGGTGTTCACCATGGAAGGTTAAACTGCTGGAGCAGTTCATGAAGAACTGCAGCCTGTGGGAAGGACCAGTGTTGGAGAAGTTCATGGAGAACTGTCTGTTGTGGGAGGGACCCCATACTGGAGCAGGGAGAGAGTGTGAAATCCTTCCCTGTGGAGGAAGAAGCAGCAGACACCACATGGCAACTGACCACAGCCTTCATTTCCCATCCCACAGCACTGCTTGGGGGAGAAGGCAGAGAATCATGAAGGCAGCTAAGCTTGGGAAGAAGGGAAACATGGGGCAAAGGTATTTTAAGATGTAGATTTTATTTTCTCATTAACCCATTCTGATCTGATTTGTAAAAAATTAGAGAAATTTTCCCAAGTTGAGTCTATTTTGCCTGTGATAGTTATCAGTGAGTGATAACCAAGAACTTTGTACTCTCTCCCCTGTCCAGCTGAGGAGAGGAGCAATGGAGCAGGTTTTGTGGGAATCTGGCATCCAGCCCATGTCAACCCACCATGGTCCTACAACAAGAAGCCACTTATTATTAATGCAGCCACCAGGATGGCACTTGGGTACAACCCAATTAGATTGACCAGGAGTTATGAGAGCTTGAAAAGATGGCAAAAGCACAGCACAGGCAGAGCTGCTCTCCACCGCTCCTCTGCTGCAAACAGCACCAGACTCCCTCTGCCTCACTCGCCAGCCCCCTCTCCAAGGATACCCACGGATCAAAGACCAAGCGTGTGATGTATTCCTTCGGCATTCGAGGCAGCTGATGGGAGAACACATTCTGCAAACCAACCAGCCACATCATGATCTTCTTGTTGGGCTTCTGGTTCAGGGAGTTGCCGACCACATGGAACTCAATCACGCCCCTGCGCTCCTCCAGCCTCGCTGCCTCGTCCCGGGCCGAGTGTGCCGAGAGGAAGTTGGTCTGTACCACACAAACGAGGAACAAAATCACAGTTTTGAGATTTCACATCCTCTGACAGAACAGCCTTAATGAACAAACCACTAAAACCCACTCTTTTTCCAACAGAACTGCCAATGACTGCCTTTGTAATGTAGCTTTGCAGAAGGGACACCATCAAATAAGCCAGATGTAAATCTACACTACAGTCTGTAAAGGCCAATCTGAATTTATATTGATACAGATTTGAAACAATAATGATGGTTATGACTCAAAAAGTTCCAAAACCCCTTGAGGGATAGCACACATCCAGTTGAAGCCTATGCCACTAAGTCTTCATATTTGCTTTACTCTTAGCCAGCTTGGGCATGATTTGTGGATTCGCCTACACATACTGCAAATCACACATTTTAATGGCAGTGCATGAAAGTCATATTTTTTTTCATTTTATTAATGCTTTCCACTATCTCTGCCACTACTGTAATAGCTTAAAAAGAATATTTTAATTCCTACAGAATTTGCTGTTACATATCTAGCAATTGCATCTATATATCTAGATTAAATTAATACAGAAAATTTATTTAGCTTATTTTTTCAAGATCAATTTACAATGCCAAAACATCTCTGTATGCACATACTGTTTACTTTTTTGAGCAAAGTTTGGCTGCTGGGTTTCTAGTCACTGCCAGCCCCAACAGCCAGGCTGGCACAGCATTTGTAATATGCAGAGCCATCAGTCACAGTACATAGTTTGAATAAGAAATGTAGGTGGTTCCAAATCTTCAGCAGTTTCTAACTAAATCTTGGCAAATGAGCTGCTGGCAAAACATAGCCTGGCAGAGAGAACAGAAGGAGGAAAAGCCAGCCAAGGGAAAAAAAAGTGCAATTCTGTACATGGCACAATTCCGCAATTCTGTTTGTTTTTCTCTTCCAGACGAAAAAAAGAGCAACTGGGGAAGACAGAGTAAATAACTGTTTAGATCAGTTTCTGCACCAGAGAGAGGTTTTAACTTTGGATCTTTCATTCTGCTGCAATTCTTGAACCCTATTTAACCTTATCTTACGAGCTGCATCTATGATTAGCAATAAAAAAGCATACTCTGGAACCGTTCTGTAACAAAAGCACCTTGCAGGGTAACCTGAGATCTATGTTTTTACTATCAATAGTTTACAAGTCTCTTTGCTAACTGTACACAATGCATTAAAAAAAAACTGCAGAACTATTTTTCATGTTAATGATGTATTTCACCAGTATTTTTTGTTCACTTAATCATACCCTTTCAAAGTCTATTTTTCTTGACAGGACTCTTAGCTTATCACATTCTATCCATGTGGAACATTTACTAAAAACAGACCATTCACAAACAGACCATTTGCAACACCAAGTCTATATCTCACCTCTGGCCCAAGCATTGCTGCAGGATCTGTAATTGTTGACATTACTTCGTTGATTAACTCAATAGGGATATCTCCTACAACCCTTGGTCTTTTTGAATCCTCCAGAGAATAGGGTTCATTATTTTTTCTCTTTTCCCCTATAAAACAAAACTCGGACAAATTAGAAATGACGAAAATGTCATAGACTAGCACTGTGAAGTCTAGCACTTCTGTCATATCCTGTAGTTTATGTGACAAGTTTGAGGTTGGATTTTTTTTGTGTTTGTTTTTTCATGTTTTTTATCCCTATAAACAAAGAGAAAGAGAAATAAATGAAATCTGAAAAATATTTATCACTTCTCAATTTCCGCTTTACATTGGGGTATTGGCATGAAGCAGGAAAAATATACCTCTCCTTCCACTACACCTGTGTGAATTCAGTTAAACCATTTGCTTTTTCTTTTTGCTTCAAAATCCTCTGCATGGAACCTCTGTGCAGCTGTCCTGGAAGGTCAGTGCTCAATACACAAATTGCAGTGCCTATTTCTTGATAACATGAAATCCCCCTTTTAGGATTCACTGGAACTAAGTATCCATCATATAATTCTTTCACCTCTTCTGTAAACCAAGTAGCACATACAGTCTGATGTGTCATACATATTTAAAAATCCATATAAAAGTTCCAAATCAAAACATACTAAGTTAATTATTAACTGCCCTACTGACTGCAGAGCCACATGCATTATATAGCAGAAGAAATTAGTTAAATTCATAGAACAGTCCAGCAAGAACTAGCAGAGGTACAGTAACAGAGATCCAGCTGCTAGCTCAGGATTATCCCACTCATCATCCCACTCATTCCTACTTCTGAGGGACAAGTTGAGAAATTACCTTAAGGAAAACTGCAGTTTAGGAGCTGCCCTAAGTTTCTCTATAGTGAGCACTGAGACTAAAAAGTCACTTTGGTTTTGGCTTTTCTCCTTCATTGAGGACTCACTTTACATAAGCTTGGGATCATCTCTCTGACCTAGCAACCTCTCTTGACAGGCGCATTAATCCTGAGGTGTTTGAAAAAGGATTTCTTAGGAGAATTTATACATCCACCAACTCTTTTCCTTATAAGGTTTTTTTTTTCTTTGACCTAACCTCATTCAGGTTTTAAATTTGACCTAGTTGGTATGTCTGTGTTTTTCTTCACCGCTCAAATGTATGCATTTTCAGTACCTTGAAAGATTTAAAAAACCAAATGTGATGGGTTCTTCTACTCTGCCATTTTTTACATGAAACCTCTCCTCATGGCTTATAGTAGATGTACTCCAAGAAAAGCATTTTTCAAAAAACTCTGACACCACCAGACCTGTCCCCATTTTAATTTAATTTAAACAAATTTTTTTGCAAATACAGTTGTGCTTCCTGTTAGTTAAACATTACCATAGTGGAGAAAAAGGTAAGTGTGTGCAAATCTTTCAGCAAAACCACCTCAAGTTTGCTAATGTAGAGTGAAGGCAAAGGTTACCATATACTGCAACTAGTGATAATATCAACAGAAGTCAAAAGGCAAGGCTCCCTCTTCATTACCTAAGTTTGGGTCAAGGGCAGAAGAAACTTTACAAGCTGGACTCATATTCCCAGTGTTGGATTGCTCCAGAGATGAAGGACTTGCACTGTATGCAACAGATCTTGCAACAGGAGGTGGATTGATAACTGCAATGACATAAAAAAAACCACAAAAAGAACAGGTCATGAAACCCATTCTGGTGCTTATGGAAAGACTGTCACAAAGATAGACACCCACCACCCAAAAAGTAACAGTGAACACTGTGCAACAGAGCAATGCCACCAGCTCACAAGTAGAGACATTAAAGCTTTATCTCAGTGTATATTTCTAAACTAAATTCTACCTAAGGAGGGACTGCTGGATAACAGGGATTGCAAACATCAGGCTTCATTAGCTCACAGTTCTGAGCAGAAGCTAAGAAAACAAACTTCCTTCACATACCTGCCAAGCCTGCTGGCATTTAGCTTCATGAAAAGGTTTTTTGTAGGTCTCTATTGAAAAGCAAAATCTCATAATTCAGCTTCATCTGTCCAATTTACAGTGCTCTAAGACTGGTTGCACCAATCAAACTCAATAAAGGGAGAAGTTGTTTCACCAATTAAGAGTGAAACTATTCTTTTAAAAGGTCACAGACTAACATCTCTCTCTAACATATATATATACATACATAAAAGCCCCACATTAGTTTTAAATCATGCAGTTTTCATTTGTGTTACCCACTACTAAATGCAAATTACCTGTTTGGATTCCCAGTTGGCCAGTTCTGGAACTGGACACCATGAAATCCTGATCCCAAATGGGAGAATTCTGGCTGTACACTTCTTCTTCCAGCATAGACAGAAACCTAGGCACAAAACCAGACAAAATATCAACTAATGGGATCATTCCAAACAGGTTCTTTTTCAAAATAAGCACTTGCAATGTTTTTAAACTAAAAAGATTTACTAAGTCAGTAAGAAAATGCTGTTGGCCAATGCTATGGAAAAAAAAAACAAAAATCAACCACGCAAAAATCACAAGCCAGAGTAGATACAAAGTATCTTAATTCAGTAGAGTGCTTTCACTTACTAAACCTTACCTCTGATTAAAAGCAATAGTTATCCAATTTGCAAGTGCAGAAAAAGAGTTACAAACTATTTTTACAGAACAAAACTCCGCTAATGAGAAAGCTATGAGCTGATGTTATAAAACGGTGGCAAAATATGTCTGTTTTGATAAATCAGTATTTGTACATGGATTTGCTTTCTGCCTTTGATAAAATCCCAGTGTTACTAACAATGCTCTTAGGGAGATATTTTCATTCCTTTAAGTGTCCTGCTGTAACTTTTAATTGCATGTTTGTGGCTGCATAGCAAGATTTTTAACCTTACTTTGGTACAGCTCCAGAAACGGCACGATGTTAAACTTCTCTCAGCATTATTGAATTCCACAGATCAGACTCTCCAGCACCCTCACCCCCTCAGGGCTAACACACCAATTCCCTCCCAGCAGCAAGACAGCTGTTTATCCTACGTTGCACAAAAGGGGTTTTCGACCAGAAGTTGACATGGCACATTTCTACTCTCTGGAGTCATCCACATGTATAGAAACTGTTCAGCTGAAACCAACAGGACGGTTGGGTAAAATTCCCTTGAACAGGATAGGGATTTTCAGGATCAAGTCAGACTCTGATACTGTATATATAGGACAGCTATACCTCAGCAATGTGCAGAGTTTGCTGCCGTCTATACAGCTGATAATGGCTAAAAAGTTTGCAACAGTGACCTGACCGTCTGTGACAGAGCAGAAGGACTAATTCAATTTTAGCCAAAGCTCCATTTCCAGGCAGCACAGAGGCTCTGCCTTCTGCCCCTTTAGCAGCTCCTTCCTAGGTATGCACAGACACAAGCCCTGGGTGCTCCCTTTGCCCAAAAGGAGAGCCCAGGGAAGAGGAGGGCCCTGTGCCAATGCCAGGATCCATGCACACAGGTCCTCTGCAGGGCTCACTCAGAACAATGCCAGAGGAAAGACAAATGCTTCAGATAAGTACAGCCCATGAAAGATTTAAAACATTATTCATGCTTCCCACAGATCATCTGCAAACAGTACTTGTCTTTTTTTTCCTCAGCAGAATACCAAAAGGAATTGCAGTGAATAATAATGTTTTTCAAATTACTGCAAAAGGCTTTAAAAGACAGTGGAAACAGAGCATGTACACCTGCTTCCTCCACAAATTTGCTCCTTGCATCAATGGGGTGTCAAGTGCTTTTCTGTATCTATTTCAGGGCCTCTATCCAGTCTACCCCAAAGACAGTTTACATTTCTCAAAGTGGTAAACTAAATTATTAATTATAGGAGGAGCAACAAACTCTGGCTCTACTCAGCTCAGGAAAGTTCATGTTGTTTTTCATTCCCCTGAGCTCTAACCCATCTTCTGACCCAACACAGTAGCTTGCATACATAGCATCAGTGCCACCGGGTCTTCTGTAGGTTCAGTTCATTTGTTGTTAGGAGGGATAGTCTCTTAAAGTATGACTTGGAGAACCCACCCTTGTAAAATAAGGATATTTTTAAGTGATACATTATTTTAACAGGAATTCATTACAATGAATGATCCTGTCATCATCATTACCCCTCTTTACGACCACTAAAATGTTTTAAATTAATGACTGTCAAAGTTGAGCATGTTTCAATATCCCTATAGATAATTATTGCTGTTTTATTGTAAGAGATTGTAATCAACATTCCAGTACTGGATAAGATACTCAGTATGAAATTTATGAGCTTAGGATTCAATGATGTAGTTTTATACTCACTCCTCTCTAATAACCCCAACTCTTCTAGGGGTGGGGTGACTACTTTGTTCACTATTACAATGTTAAATTAAACTGAAATTCTTATAAATTCTGTACAACACTGCCCCCTTTTAATGCTCCATCACCAAAGCAGATGTGAGCATGTTTTTGGAGGTCCACTGTTTCCAAGGACTACAGAAAAAGAAAGTAATTGACCTACAATATCTTCTGACAAGCGAACAGTACAATCCCCCAGCAATATGAATAATCCTTTTCCTAAAGTAAACCATAGGACAAGACAAAGCAAGCAGTTGTGTAAATAAATTACACTAATCTAAGTTATGGCAGTAAAGAAAGCTGCAGTATCTAGTTGCTACTGAACAAAAAGATAAATTATTTTAAGCTGCAGGTAATTTCTCTCTTTCCACAATGAAGTTGCTGGTTAACTTTGAATGCAGGCACACTGTGACCCCTTACTTTGGAAAATGAGTGAGGATTAGTGTTCGTTTTTCTTGAGGAAGCTTGTCTTTTTCCTGCCTGGCCTGCTCCAGCAGTTGTCGTCTCATTACAGTAAAAACAGAGCGAAGCAATGTCCTACCAAAAACCTGGGTGGTTTCATACCGAGGTAGACTGTCACAAAACTGAGGGACATTGCAGTAACAAAGCCACCTGTAAAGAGGAAAAAAGCCAGATCATTATCACCATCTAACATATGACTTAATGCAATAAAACCACTACCCACATCATTTACAATGCAGCCGAGAGCTATATGACTGTATAAATCAGTTCCACTACAAGGCTGGACAGAGTTAAGCAGCATTTATATTGCCCAGTTTTTCACAGAAATGACAACCAAGTACTTTTAAGTTTCCATATATAATTTTTCTCTGCAGTCTAGTTTACACAAAGTGCTCTTGCTCCAGACAATAATCACAGATTACAGACAATTCATGGGTATTTCAGGGATTCTCTCCACAGTTCATCCATTCAGCCTCACACATCTGCCACTGACTCCAAAGACCCTCTAAACAGGCACAGCCTGTTTTACCCTCTAAACTTTTACCTTTCCCCACACAGAGGCCAAATGGGTGACACTTTTAACTAGCTCCATCGCAATCCAACTGGATTCCTGCCCTGGTCTTCCACCAGTTGGCTTTTTCCCATCATACCCTGCCTTGTTACTCTTTCATTACCAGTATCTCCATCCATAATAAACTTTGCACTAAGGAAAATTACAGCATGTCACGTTTCTTTTCTAGGAAAAGAGATTATGGTACCAAAGAGATAACTCAGAAGTACGCTGACTATGTACATCACAATATCTGTTAATTCTATAAACAAGATTTTGATATCTGTGTGTAAGTGAACAGTCATTGGAATCTGGAGCTTTAGCAGAATCAGACCACAACCACTATGAAAGATCCAGCAATGAAAAGAAAATATTAGGAATTGGATGCAAACACACTGTGCTGGATCCTGCACACATTTCCTCATCCAGACCCAAAGTACAGACTGTCTCGAAATGTTCTCCCAAGCTCTTGCGCCTTAATCTTTGCAAACATGGGTTGCAAAAGACTTGTGAGATAGAGCTGTTCACAGACTTCTACTCCCTGTTCTTGGCTGATAAAGCACAGCTCTCAAAACACAAGAATGCATGTGAAACTCTGATACAGTTTCATTCAAATCCTCAGGTTCTCAAATGAAATTGGTGACTGCAAAAATTCAGGCGTGCCCATGGTGCCCAGCAGCGCCCTGAGCAATGCCTCAGACAACACAGAGGAGAGAAGCTCACAATGACAAGTGAGATTTGGTGGGAAGAGCACTTTGGGTCATGGGGGGACATTAGGGACTGTGGGCAGGATAGTTTGAGAAAACACAAGTGACAAAATAATTAACAACAAAAAACCACCAACCAGAACCAATTAGCTATCTACTCCTAATAAGATTTAATTCCTACCACCCCTGGCTGACACCATGTATCACCAAATGGAGGTCAAACACCCACCAAACAGGGTCTTAGGAGCACCATGGATTATAAGTGTCCTTCATGGTGACAGGACATCTGGGTCAGACACAGCAGTCTGCTCTGTCACCAACCAGAGTCTCAACTCACACCAGGTTTGCTGCTGCTCTCCTCCCTGGAGAGGAGGTGTGTGAGAGGAAAGGCCACCAGGAAAGCAGCCAGAAGGTGGTGCTCACCCTGGGCCAGCAGAGATGTCCGGGGCGTTCCTGAGAACAGCGTGCTGACAGAGGTTAACTACCTGCTGCCTGACCTGCAGGACCCTGAACTGCTCTCACTGCGCTCACTGAAAAAGGCACTGCACTACTCCTGTGAGAAAGAGAAAATAAATAGAGACATGTCTTTTTATCCTAGCTCTTCATCCTCCAGCAACTCAGTTATTCCTTTGAATTCTAACAGTGCATTAAAAGGTCATAACAAGAACGATAATTTTAAGGAACCTAGTAATATCTGTTCCCCATTTAGCATTCAAGCACTTGCACAATCAGTTTGATTTTTCGACTCCTCTGTGATTTGGTTTCAAACAGTGATGCTTTACAACGCCAAATCTTATCTTCTCTTTTTCTTTTTTAAGCTGAATAAATAGTGAACTTATACAAGGCTCAAATATTAAGACCGAGAGCATTTCACAAACACAGACCTTGCAAAAGCATTGTTAGATACAAGTGTTCCAGCCTCTACTCCTTGTTCTTGGCTGATAAAGCACATCTCTCAAGACCCAAGGATTCATGTGAAACTGATATAGTCTCACTAAAACCCTTAGGTCTTCATGTAAAATCCACAGCTGCAAGAATTCACAAGGTCCATCTATGGCATAAAGATATTGGTGTACTCCTGAAGTCTGTACAGGCCCTATTTGTAAAAGGAAGGCTCCCAACAAGCAGAAGCAGCATTACCTGGTATAATTCACTTTATACCCTGCAATATCATCATTGGGTGATCTTAGTCTTCGCTGAGAAGGTGTCTCCAGGTGCCAGTAGTTAATGCGGTTCAGAAACATTTTAGCCAGTTCCACTATTGTTTGCCTTTCCTTCGAGGGTAAGTGGCTAAATTTGTACTGCACAAAATTATTCACACCCTTAAAAAGTAAAAAAGCAAAAAAAAAAGTTTAATAATTTAGCCATAATTTTTATGCATGCATCCTCAAAACATTCCTCACTTTATGTTTATCATGAACTTGCATTGCATGGGAAAGAAAAGAAATATTGGAGACCATGAACTCCTTGCTCAGTTACTCATGCAGATGCCACAGGCTGGTACCTGTGTACACAGCAGGAGGTACATCCAGGCATTTTTAACCTGCTCTCAGCAGCTGATAGAAAGGGAAAGAAGAAGAAATTCCTTTTTTCCTTCCTTCTCAAAGTCAGCGACAGAGAAAGCTCTGGTGGACTTTAATCTATACATAAATCAACTATCACCCTCAAAACTCACCAGCTACTTTTCAATAATAGATTAGGGCTTATGGACTTCTACTTAAGTTTATGTCTACAAACCATATTATTTCTTCAAGAAGTCTTAATACTTCACAATCATGTCTCCTCATTGCACTTTGGACACTGTCCAGTTTGAAGAAAAATCTACTGAACATGATTAAAATGGGTGACTAAAAGTGCTGCAACATATATATTTTATAAACCCATTATAACACCAGTGCTTAGCAAATAATTTTGTTTGATTGAATGGCTGAGCTGCTAAAAATAGAGTTGAAAATATTGGTCTTTTTTAAAGGGAAAATTATTTCAAAATAAGATGTAAGAAGAATTACCCTTTAATCTCTATGCTTTATTTGCTTAAGCAACTTGAACATCATGAAGAATTTGACAAAAAATTGCATTGTACAAAACCTTTTTAAATAGTGTATTTTATGAATTAGGAGCCTAGGTGGATTACATACACATTTTTTGTTTATAGTCAAACTAAAGGAGAACTTAGACTTCTCAGAAATTCAGCAATAAAGTGGTTTGATCTTCCTACATGACAAGACATGAGAGTTGCATAGAAATAATTACTACTAGTAACAGCCTTTACATTTAAATTATCCTGCTTAACAATAGAACATCCATTCATCCACGGATGGGAAAACATGGAGCTCCTGTTTCAGCGAGGTATGTGAACCTCTGCCTAGTCTCACTGGAGTTCATGGGCCCACTGTCTGCCAGGAGTGCATTCTTAGGAGCTTGCTTAACCAAAAACTGGATTTGTCATATGTTCTTTATCTACTGAGAGTCACAAAAGCCTCAATTATTCTTTGGTTTCAGCTTTGTTTTTTTCTTGTGTACCCTTTGAAAGAGAAGGCTATGATCTCACTGAATTGGACTGTAACATTTTTCTTGATATACAGAAGGCAAGCTTCATTTTAATATTGGATTTCAAAACTTCAACAGCATTTTTCATCACTTGAAACAAAGAAAGATTAGAACTGCCCACATAAAAGTAGCATTTCAAGTTAATTCTCTAAACCCACAAAAAGGTCAGTTTCATTAAAGTCTAAGACCAGGGATGAGAAATAGAATACAAATAATGTAACTATTGTACAAACACTAAAAGGAGAACCAAGAGCAATCTCCTATAGCCCCCTATTTTGTCCTGAGCAGAACACAGAAACATCCACAAAGTGCCTAAATAAATGCCATGCTTTCAAAACCAGTGCTCACATTTACAAAAAGAAAAACAAACCACAAAAAAATCCCAAAACAAACAAAACCTCCAAACCCCTACCAAAATAAAATGTAAAAATACGTAAATAAACAACAAAAAAAAAAAAAAAAAAAAAAAAAAAAAAAAAAAAAAAAAAAAAAAAAAAAAAAAAAAAAAAAAAAAAAAAAAAAAAAAAAAAAAAAAAAAACAAAAAACACCACACACCAATGAAACCCACATTTTGACACTTTACCTGTTCAATGCTAGGTTTCTCAAATGGGGGACTTTCCAAAGATCCTTCTACTACAGGTTTTCCCATCTGTAAAATGCACTTCCTCAAAAGCTGTTAAAAACACACAAAATTTTAAAAGTTCGTGTATTTTCACACAGAGAGTCAGTGGAAGTCACAAGGGCACAGCACACTGTAAGCAGTGTTGGAATTCTCCTGGCTATATATCTGCTTGTTTAATCATCTGAATTTGTAATTACTAAACTTGACTGTGAAATCACCTTCCCTGAAATGTGTACCAGAGGCTGCTCTGAGGAAATGCAGGCAGCCGAGTTACCATTCATGTCAACTGACTCTCCCTGGTATGTCAGGGAAGGAGGCTGCAGTTTATACATGGGACTCGGGGTCAGTTCCTCAATCATCTGGATGGCTTTTTGGAGTAAGAATCAGTACATTGCAAGTACCAGAACGTCCAGCTCACAGTTACTCAGTAGAGCATCATCCTAGAGAAAAACTGCCTCTGCAGATAAAGTCAATGCATGACCAAGTGGCAAGGAAATTGGCTTATGTGTGAGAAAGAGAAAAATCTGAGAAGATACTCCACAAGTTCAGCTTACTTTGAACAGGTAGAAATAAACTTGTTTGGTGTCTGCATCTTCTTCTTTGTGGACACAGGTGAACAGATATTCCACATCCAATACAATTCCCAGGAGCCTGTTCATTTCTTCTTCAGACACATTCTCCAGGTGAGAAACATGAGCAGCTAAACAAAATAAAAACCCAAACTTGTAAAAGGCTACTGAGAGGACCCATAGCACAAGTGTACCCCAGGAGATCTCCAACTGAGCCTTAACTGTAAAGGCACTGATCCTGTAATAACCTACTTAAACAGAACACATCTTATCAGAGGTAACTGAAACCTCTGTCACATCAGGGCAGTTTGTAAGGGTTGACCAGGGGTGACAACTTCCACAGCAGAGGAATGGCAGCTCCTTGGAATAACATAATCTGTTAACACTTAAATCTGACTACACACGTCCTGCTTGTATTAATATGTTGCACTATGAAACTAACTACATACATTTTTGTCCTAGAGCTACGTATTTGAGACAACGTTTCTTGATTTAAGAAAATAAATCCAGAATTTCCATAAATTATGTAATCCAGATGTAAGCAGCACCTTATTTCGGGAAGAGTGAAAAAAACCCAGTTCCAAAAAATGCCTTTTTACTTTAAAATGGGCATTATTGGCTAAGTCCCTTGCTTTCACATCATGTAATATCAAACTGTGCTTTGTGCACACTATATTAACAGAGATTTTGCAGACTGCACATGCTCATTTGTTCATTTCCAAGTGACAAACTCCCTTTTATCATCTCCAAAGGTAAATACAGTTTCACATCTGTAATTTTCAAAAGCTTGAGGTTTCTCCCTGTAAAATGGGACATTCATTTCAAGCTGGTTTGAACAACTGGCCCGGGGAAGAAGGAAGGCAGTGTAAAACAAAGTCAACTCCCAGAAAGAAGATATTTGCATTACAAAAAGCAATGATCTTAGCTGACTCCAGGCCAATGTAGATGGTATGCATATCCTTTCCTCTGAAAGTACAAGAAAATATCCTTTCAAAAAAAGGAGAAAAATACTTTTAAGTTCGGGCATATTAACTTTTTATATTTTAATAAATTTTATCTATATTTACTTCTTAAGATTAACATATTTTTTCAATGGAAATCTGACTCCTTAGCTGGGGAGCTAGTGAGGAAAAATAATACTTGACTTGAAAACGATCACATTTATTGGCCACGCAGCAAAGATGGTTGTTTTGAGAAGTTTAGTATGACATCAAAACGTTTAAATTCAATACATTTATTTGGCTTCAAGTAAAAAGCACACTGTAATGCAGAACTTTAAAAGCATGACAGCAACTGTTTCCACTTAAATGAAAATTTATAATATAGTATCTTAGGCACATGGCCATCATGAGCCTCCTTTGAGGATAAATATTCTGTGCAGAATAACATCATTTAACTTCCGTCCTTAAGACAGGTATGAAGGGTTAATATTCCCAGCAGTCTGTCTTGATTATTTGCAAGTAATAAATATCCTCCTAGATGAGCTTTGCATTAGAAACTGATAACATACCAAAGAAACCTTGCCTTCAACAAATAAATAAAACATCAGCATAAGAAGCCATTTCTATGCTGTTTCTGTAACAATACTGAACCTTGACTACTTAGTGGTGTTTAAACATTTTATTAAACTAGAGAATTATTACCTATACTGTGAATCCAAAAGTATATTACCAGCATGTATTTGCCAAAAGGATGCCAATGTTTATACACCAGGCCAACAAACTATCTTTATTCAGATATTCACAGCCCATTCCCAGACTCTATGGCTGTTCATAAGCGTTTTATTAAAATTAAAGCTTTGGTACACTGACATCAAATACTGCATCACTCTTGACTAGAGTTACACAGTCCCAATCAATGCACTGCCCGACTTGTACAGCCTTCCTCAGTTGCTGTTATGCCTGAAAAAAATATAAATATCGAGAGTGTAAATTGCTAGGACATGCACAAAAAAGCAAGCAGAAAGAAGGAGGCTCAGTGACGGGAACACCTGCAACATCAGCAACCAAGCACCGGAGTGCACAAATTAGGAACAGTGAAAAAACAGATTAACTAGGAATGTGTCCAGCCTGTCTCAAAACACTAAAACCAAGAAATACCCAAATATGCTACGTGAAGATGCACAGCAGGAACCAAAGACAGTGATAGGGAAAAAAGAGACTGTGTATACAGTGTATTAGCACAATTAACTAGTTTTAAAAGTGATTCAAGACTGACAGTGTTTACCAATTTAAAAATGCACCCTGCAACACAGGAGAAACAATCAAACAGAAAAGAGTCTCTGACCATGCAACACCTGGTCTTGTGGCTGGTGGACAGTGAACTGTCCCAGCACCTAATCCAGCCACACTGTTAGAAAATATATCACCCAAATAAAATAAATATTCATTAAAACAACCACATTGAGCCAAATGGTGGAGCTGAGCACCAAAAGGATGAATATATATGTTGTAGATAAGTAGACAATAACACAATAAAATAGATTTATGCACCAAAAGCTGCCCTGGCTTGAAGATAAAACAACACTCCCAAAAAGAGACACCTCAAGCAAGATAGTATGTAGGATTACCTCTGGGTGAAATAAATAAATTCAGAAAAGTAAAAAAAAAAAAAGAGAGGAAAAAAAAAAGAAAAATAAAAAAAGAAATCCTATATTTTTACATCATGTACAGCTTTAAGCAGCACATTCCTATATTGCTACTTCAATGGCTTTCCAAGAGGAAAAAGCAGCACAGCTAATGTGAAACCCACACATCTTGTGGTAAATCTGGTTTTAAAGGTGTTCAGCAGAAACACACTAATTTAGAAGAGATGAATAGGAAAATTATCTTGGAAAACACAGCTGAAAGACATATTTTTCCAGTAGTATGAGGAAGCACACAGCAACTCATTTGAGTTATTTTAAATGAAACACCTTCTTCATAAGCTCCAATCGGAAAAAGTCCTTTCTAATAAAAAAAAAACAAACAGTAAATAAAAATACAGTTTCTTCACAAAATACTTTTGCTGGTTCCCTAGCTAAAGAATGATTTAATATTTTGTAATAGACTAAAACCAGGCTCAGCTTTTAGAAGAGCTGAGTTTTTCTACAAAATACAAAGCATCCACAAATTCTGCTGAAGAACAGAGAAGTGACAGGCACATCTTGCAAGTTTAAAAAAAAAAAGAAAAGAAAGAAATAAAAAGCCCTTTCTTCAAAGGCCAGGATTGAAAGGGATGGGTAACACAAGCCACACTAATTGCACAAACAGAAGCAGCACAGAGAAGCTGTGTGATGAAAAGTTGAAACTAACTTGGCTAAAGTGACTGAATTTTCTGTGATACTATGCATTTGTTAATCTTCTCCTGCAAGAAAACTCAGAGATTTGGAATACCAGGAAAAAAAATCCTGCTGAAAAGCCTAGAAATAAATGACATGTAATGAGACCATAAAAAGAGGAGGGCAGAAATAGAAATAAATCCCATGCAAAAAAAAAAAAATAAAAAGAAAAAAAAAAGAACAATACATTCAAAGTACAATATCCTCTTCTAAAGTAAAATAATAAATTATCTATTGTGAAGGTTTTAAGTTTCCCTTTTTTTTTTTTTTGTTTTTTTTTAATTTCATTGTCCTTCAGTTTGGGCAGCAACAAAAATTAAATATTAAGTGCTTCTTTTAAATTAGTTCTGAATTTTATTTTGGCTGAATTTTTATTCAGTATTTACTAAGAAGGATGTGGATCTATGATGGAGCAAGTGGAGAGGAGGGCAATGAAGGTGGTCTGAGGGCTGGAGCACCTCTCCTATGAAGTCAGGCTGAGAGCGTGGGGTTTTTCAGACTAGAGAAGGCTCCAGAGAGATCTCAAAGCAGCCTTCCAGGACCCAAAGGTGACCCCCAAGAATGCCAAAGGGGGACTTTTTCAAGGACAAGGTGACAGCACAAGGGATGGTGGCTTTAGATTGGTTTAGATTACATGCCAAAAAAGGGTTTTTTACTATGAGGGTAGTGGAATACTGGAAAAAGTTTCCCAGAGAGGTGATGGATGCTCCATTCCTGGAAACATCCAGGTTAGAGTTGGTTGTGGCTCAGAGCAATGTGATCTAACAGAAAGTATCCTTGCTATTGTAGGGGGGCTGGACTAGATGATCTTTAAAAGGTCCCTTCCATCTCAAACTGTTCTGTGATTCTGATATATACAGAAACAGCCATCAGCTTTTATTTTGGATAAGTATAAATTCTTAAAATAAAAATACAGTGATTCAGCACTGTTTTTCAGGCTATGTGGGTAACTAATTGTTGTTTATTCTAAGTCTGAAAAACAAAACCAAAAACCACAATAGTGGATTTTGAGCAGCTCCTTCCAAGACACGCAAGCTGTCTGCACAGTAACTCAGACCACGCTAAGATGTGCAACCCTTGTTTTATTTTCTGTAAAAAGACACAATTCTTTTTGCAGGTCAGAGTACTTGCTTCAGCGACGTTCAAGAATATTTTATGGAGAGAGTCATTCACCTTGTAATGAAGGCAGCTGGCACATAAGGTTTAAAGCTATGTAAGGTTAAGTCATACATAACACAAAGTCTTAAAATTGTTACATTATAGCTTAATGGTGCTTTTGCACTTTAACAACTTTGAATGTCGGTGTTGTCGGAAGCTGCACCTTAGCTGGATTTCTCTAAAACTAATTTTAGGATTATTTCCACATTAAACATATCTTTTAAATATTAAACATATTTAAAACCAAGCTATTGACATTTACACCTAATCGTAACTCCTATTTCTAGGCCTTGACGTGAAATGTTGGGGCGAGGGTGCCTGGAGCGGAGGAGGAGGAGGAGGAGGAGGAGGAGGAGGAGGAAGAGGAAGAGGAAGAGGAAGAGGAAGAGGAGGAGGAGGAGGAAGAGGAGGAGGAGGAGGAGGAAGAGGAGGAGGAAGAGGAAGAGGAAGAGGAAGAGGAAGAGGAAGAGGAAGAGGAAGAGGAAGAGGAAGAGGAAGAGGAAGAGGCTCACCCAGCGCGTGGCTGCAGCTGCGGCAGGGCTCGGCCAGGCTGACCGCCGCCTGCTGCAGCTCGGCCCGCGGCGGCGTGGGAGGCGGGTTTGGGTTCTTCCAGCCGTTGCATTTACAGGATTCCTCGGCCTGAAATCAAAGCAAAGGGATATCGATCAACGCCACAGAACACGGGGACTTGCTGGAACTGCGTTATTTCAAAAGCAATAAAAAATAATTACAGGTTGCTATTTTTTATGGTGGGGGGTGAGAGGAGGGGAGTTGGGGAGTTTTGCTGTTGTTTTGTTTGCATTTTTCTCTACCACATTACTAACCCTTATCTTTTGGAAATTGTCAGAAACAGAATAGTATCCCAAACAGAGAGATTAGCACAGTTTGGTAAGCAGAACACAGAACCAACCCTGCCTAGCTCCTTTACAGACAGCTCTCACTCTACTGAAAAAAGTATTCAAATATTTACTAGTAAATCAACACTTACAGATCCTGCCGCTGAGACAGATTTATTTAAACATAAACAGGTTATCCAACAGGCAACACATTTGTCACTGCTACACTGGCACCAAGGAATCACAGAGCTGAAACCAAGCCCATGATGACCCAGGCAGGGTTAACTAACGCTGAAATAACCAAGCAATAAATGCACTATTGGAGAAGGCTGTTTAAGGCAAGGAACGCTTGGCCACAAAAGCAACAGATGCCAAAGACAGTGACACTTCCACTGCAACCTGCTGCTTTCCCTAGGAAGTTTACTTACGCTCACTGAGTGTGAAACAACCACCAAGAGAATGCAGCTAAAAGGGAAGACCATGAAGGGAGAGGTTGTGACTTTGGTAATCGTGTCTCAAATCATTCAGAAGATCAAAGTACCAATTCCAATTATCCAAAGAGCAGCTTCAGAGGAGGGGATTTTCTTCTGCATGTCCAAAAGATCTTGGTTATTCTAACACCATTCGTACTCCTATTTGAAGATCTAATTGGAAAGAAATCCTGCTTTTCTACTCTTCAGAGATATCTGTGCACCGGGCTGTAAAAAGATACTCATGGAATTGCATTGCTGAGACCTCAGAGAGGAAAGTATGCCAATTGCTGCATAATACTTATGGCTGAAACAATCTTAGGAAAAATTGTGATGGTAATATATGCAGCACTAATGTATCATTTTTCAAAACTGATTCTGCATGCATTTACTGTGATCTATTTCAGGAACCTATTTCATTTTCCTTTTAAGTTTCCAAATCCCATCCTACCTAAGGAAGAAGAACCCAGGAGAAGCAGAAAGGATCACAGCTTGACAGCTCCTAACACTGACAGCTTTGAAAATGGCTGGTAAATTGTTCTTTTAAACTCATTTCAATATTCAGTAACCTGAGAACCAAGAAAACTGCTGCCTGCAGTTTGCTGAGCACCACATGATGTTTTTACCATCTCTGAGGCTTAAACATTTATCCAGCTGGGCTCCTGGCCCTGGGTGCCACGGCCTTTGCCTGGCCCAAGGGCTGTGAGCAGCATTTTCTGTAGGCACCTGGATGACTCAGAAATCTTCCTGCAAGTGCCCAGCAAAACCATCTCTGCATATTTCACTTGAAAAAGGGACAACCTGCATGGCCTGAACCTCCTAGCTCTCCAAACTCACTGAGTGGGTGCAGACCGCCTGCCAACCCATGCATTTATAAAGTGAAATCAGAGAGGCTTCAGGATGAAATGAGGGGAAGATGAAAACAAATTTTTTTCTAAGTCTCATAAAACACAATCTGAAAAGATTTATGGTGAAGTTTATGTTCTTTTCCTATCGTGTTTTCTGTGAGTAATGTGATTGGCAGAGAACTGAAGTGTAATTTTATGGCAGAAGCCGTCTCTTACAGTTTCACAGGCATTGAGCCAGCTGTGTTTTTCATCCAGCCCTACAGGCCCTCCAAGCTAAATGGACTTGAGGGATCAGAGATTGAGGGACACCTGCGAGGCACAGGCTGCCTCCATGCAAGGACTCTGGACATCTGGGAGATGACACAAAACCCCTTATTTTCAGTTAGCTTCCCAATGCAAAACCAATGCCAAATAAACTATACACGTTTGTTTTGTGAGAAAGGCAATGTTACCATGACATTTTTTGCATTTGAAGCTACAGAAACTGTTAACAAAAAAAGAAAAAGCCTGAAAATGAGATTATTGACAAAAAAAAATGCAAGAGACAATTGTGAAGGAGTTGTCAAACAAAAAAGGATTGAATATTATTTTAGGGAGGTAAGATTTGACCCTTCCCATGCAGCTGTCTGGACAAATGTTCAACACTGTAAATTACTGACATATCACCATGCCCATTATTTATTGCCTTAAATCATGCCCCAATGAAGCATATCCAGAACTCCCTCCTAAAAATAGGCACAAGTTTTTAAGATTTTTTTTCTCTGAGTGGAAGCAGTATGTCACAGAAGCTCACCAAACAATGTTTACTATCAAGCCAAAAAGCTATAAACAGTGAGCAACTATGCAACTTTAGTGTCGTACCATAATTAACAGCAAAGATGCAAACAGATGTACGAATCGTGATAACAGCTCAGTTAAACTGACAAAAATAAATATCAACCCACCCACAGAAGAACAAAACCAGCATGCTCAATGACAAATTTTTTTCTGCTCTTGTTGGTATTTCCTCACCAGATCTTTTTGCAACAGCTGTTAATTGGGATTGTTCGAATTATTCTAGAGACCTTAACCAACCAGCCACTAGGGTGGGTTTTTTTGTTTAATCTCACTAAAACACCAGAATCAGCATAAATGTTCTGTTAACCAAGGCAAAACAGAACCTAAAAAGGTTCTCTTTAAAACTTAGCTTTCATTGTAGATGTTGACAGTGCAAGTATTTTGCAGTGAATATGCAATGTGCATTCCTCAGTGGCTTAAATTGCTGAGTTTTAAACGTTCCACAGCATTTTGCTCATTCAATCCTTTCTTTGACTATCTTCGGCTTTTTCCTTTCTTCCTTCTTTTTTTAATGTCACTCATCTGCTTTTCATTAGAAAATAAAGTATGACTTCACCTCTGCAAAAACTTAATGTAAGATCAAAACAGTTTTGAGGGAAGGAAGGAAAAGTATTTGAACTAGCACATCCAGTCCTTGAAGCCTTGTTTTCTGGGACATCTACAGAGCTTTGATAAATCCACTGTAGAGCGATGGGGACTTCTGCCCTAATGAGGCCTGAAAAATAATGACCATCATCTTTGCAGGCCCAAGGATCATGAACACCACGCCTTCATTGCTAGTTTTAATAAAATTGGAGGAGTGCAACAAAATAAAACACAGCAACTACATGCTGTTGCCTTCCCCCCTTCCTGCAAAACAAACAAAAAAAAAAAGCCAACCACAAAACAAGCAAAAAAAAAATCCATTGCAGAAATTATGTACATTTTGCACTGCACGACACAATTTCAATTTTCATTTTAACTCCTTCCACGTTTGGTGGAGTGTTACAATGGGATAAATCAAACTGTCCAGTAGCTCTGGGCAGTGAAAACTATAACTCTAGGAAAACTGAAGTGATCGTTTCCTTTAGAATTCTGAATAGGTATTCACTGACAGGTCAAATATGGACCGTGAAAAAATACAGCATATTTTAACACAAACTGTTAGCATTGTATTTAAAAAGGAAGCACCTGAAAGTTACAATATTACACATATCTCAACCACTTTTAGGTGAATTTCAGCTCTGCAAAAAAGAATAAATTAAGAATGTTACCTACTGACTAAAATATCCCTCCCCCTTTTAGATAGTGAATAGGCAAACTGCAAGCTAACTTAATTATAAGGTAAAAGACCCCAACAATTCTAAATCTGAGTTTCAAATAGTTGTTGTGCAGGATTCTTTTGTCCAGCTAAAAATCATACAGGTTACCCTATTTGGTAATTGAGATGCAAAACAGTCTCAACAGATTAAACACAGAACATTACAGATCTCTATTTCCAGCAAGTATAATTACTCTAGAAAACATCTTCCTCCCAACACAAAAGCTGTGTAAAATACCCTATAAGCTTTTTCATACTGGCAGCAAGCTCAAAATGATAACTTTATCAAATACATAAATTATAATAATTACACTGATGAATTTAAATCATATATTTTCCCTACTCATATGTCCAGTACCCAAGAACCAGACAGATGGACACTACTCAAAGAGCCACTCGTGTATCAGGAAAATAGCTGACCCATTTAACTTTAACAATACAAAATAAGCAGTTTAATGGGCAGCTTAACGGGCATTTATTGATTGATCCAATTATTTTATTCCCTGTTCTTTCCAATTTCACTTACAGAAGAGAAGTGGGCTACCATATAAAGCTTTTATTAATAATAAGCATCCAGTTCCTACCTTGTAAAGTTAATGGCAGATTTCCTATTTAAAGGAAGATGCTTTAATTTGGCCTGTAAGACATTATAAAACAGATTCACTCCACAATGAAAGTGATAAGAAAGCTTTAGATTACTTCTTTGTCTCCTATACATTTCTGCAGAAAACAATACATTTCAAGTTGAGCTTCAAGGAGCTGTACTCCCACTGTACAGAGCCCAGTAGTAACATGGCCAAATTGGCCTCATCTTAATCTGCCTTATAAAAATCAGGAAAATATCTTTTTATTGAAAAGGTGGCACAAGTTTACCTTATGAACTTTTTTTTTTTTAATTATTATTATGTGTGGGAAAACTAGAGGTCACTCTAGAATGAGAAGTGGGAAGAAGTGCTTCAAGAAAGGATCAGCAGGTGGTCTGGTGCCTGGGGCTGGGATTCTACTTCCACATCTGCCTGTTGCTCACCTGCTGCAGGGCCCTGGCCAAGCCATCTCATCACAACCCTTGTCACTCTGTCTACTTTGCTTATCTAAAGCAAAAAGCTTTTCTTCAAGGAGGTATTATTCTTTGTGCATGTGCTTTAGGCTACTGGGTTCTAATTATATCTGTAAACACCCAGGCATTACTGTAAGATATGTATAATGAAAAATAAACAAGTTTACAGAAAACTTAGTGTACTAAAATAGTACATATTTCACCTTATTTACAAAAAAAGCTCCCAGTGAGACAGATGAGAGAGTTGTATTTTCACATATTGGAAACCAATAGGGGAAAAAAATGCAGAGGAGGCTTCCTCCTACATCTTCATTAAATATATTTATGTGTGTAAGTCACACAGTGCTGCTTTTATATAAAATTCTGCAAGCTCACATGCCTAATGCTCAGTTTCACAGTGCACAAAACCAAAATGATGTATGCAGCCATTCACACACACACAGGCACAGCAAGTGCCAAATACAAAACCCCTCACAGCACACAGCACTACTGTGTACCTCCAAGAGTCACGAAAACTGTACCAACTCCTCTTATATATCTTGTTCAGAATGCCACCCTCCTCTTTCAGACTTGGGCTTTCAAGAAGGTTTTTTACTAAGAGACTGTTCTATACCTTCCACACAGACTTTTCTCACAGAGGAACAAGTCAAGTGGAGCAGCTCAAGAACTACAACTCTCCTGTTCAGTTCTTTTATCAGGAAAAAAACCCTAACTCCGCATTTGTCTAGCCTCAGCTCCTTAAACTTCAGGCTCATTCTGCTCAGGATACACCAAATATGTATTTACCAGCAGTTGTTGTCCATGTTTCCCATGATGAAAAGGGATGGTTTGTAAAGAAGGACCAGGAGGTCCTTCTTGGGGATCAAGCACCTTGCCGCACAGCAGTGCCTTTTACTCTTCTCTGCTCAGCATTTCTGCTGTCACCAGTGACTGACCTCTCCACCTTTTTGTGTTCTGACCTGATCCCTAACAGACAGGTGCTCCCTGGCTGTTACTCCAAACATATCTGAGGCTGAGCTCCTAATAAATTCTGCATGCTGAATTTTGCAATGAAACTCATGTGGGAGAAGGTGATTGGCGTTAAGGATGCTGTTACATATTTTAGCACTCCAACTTGTACAGCTCCATGTAGATTTACATAAGATCCACGTATAGTCACTACTTGAATGAGAACAGATGTCCCCTTCGGAGATGGTGTGAGCGTTTGCCTCCTCTCACTCTTTTGCACTCACAAATGCAAAATCAATGAAAGAGAAGTTGCAACCCGAAGTAGGAAAAAGTTTAAAGTTACATACTGCACTGCTACAGTTGGCAAACCAGCTTCTCCAGGCTACAGTTTCCAGCAAATCACTAATGTTACAAGCCAAGAAGAGTCCTTCTGGAGCACCTGCCAGGCGCTCAAGGAGAAAAATAAAACATTCTTCCATTCTGCACCATCCTTCCTACCTTATCCCACAGGAGAATCTTGCAAGGAGCTTCCAATCTGCTTACTTGTTTCTGTTACAAGATCTGAAAGCAAGCTGCCTGCCACTGTAGAGAAGTTGAACAGCAATTTTAATCTGAGCACAGTGCAGCATTTAGTGCTGGAACTGTGCCTGCATCCTGGCAGGAGGAAGACCCCCTGACCATGGTCCTGCTCCATTCATCACTGCAGTACCAATGGGACACAAACCCAAGACTTGTCACAGACGATGGCCAGCAAGGACACCCAGCAGAGCACTGAGAGGAGCTGTTCCTGTCTGTACCCCATCACCAGAGTCCTGCAAGAGGGAAAGAGGGGCTGACAGCAGGCACAGTGTGCCCTCCTCCCCTCCTAAGTGGTATTCACCCACCTTACCACAAAGCACCTGCAAGAGAGAGGCTGGTGAGATCCCAAAGAAGCAAAGGGTTTCAGAGGAGACAAGGCTTCTATATAGCACAGCAACCTCTGCGGGGCAGAGCACTACAGGAGAAGGCTTTCACCCCCAAAAACATTGTCTGGAGGTGCATCAGAGGAAAAAAAAAAAAAAAAAGAAAAAAAGGCAATTCAAATACACACACTTCTTAGCCCACGAAAAATTTATCCACTTCACAACCAGCTTCATTTATTAGTAAGTCTTGGTAACACTAAAATGGGGTGATATTGGTACCATTATGGAGGTGTAAAGGGGAATTATCACGGGAAAAGCTTCAAACCATATCACTCTGGCCACACTTAGTGCTGCGAAGTTCAACTACAGCAGCTGCTCTTTAACCTTATTGGCACTGGTGTAATCTCAAGCTGTCCCATGCATGCACCAAAGCAGAAGTGTAGGTGCCTGCACATGTGGAAACAGCAAAGATATTGCAATGTGTGGCTTCTGTAATTTGCCCTCCCATGGCAGCATTGCGCCATGCCCTCAGCATACAGCTAAATCTCCTTGCATCACCAGCCAGGACTACAGAGCTATGGTGCAATGATGCTTCGTCTCGTTTATTAGCTTGGCCTTTCACTTAAGATCTGCAGAAGTAGGAGAACAGAGAAAATAAGACGCACTTTTTTTTTCCACAAACGGCTACTCTCAAAGCTGAAAGCATTACTAGAGGATCTGACATCAGCACTGCCAATCTAAATATGTCAGCCCCGCTGTGCATCCAGAAATTGCCTTGACAGCAGCAGCGCAGCCAGCGGCCCGTGCTCTGAGCACAGGCGACAATGCCCGCGGTCAGAGCTCTAAAGGCGGGAGTGACAGCTCCGACCGAGCTCCCTCCCTCTGCAATAAACAGGCGAGTCCTGCCTCTCCCACCAAGAAGAAATAGCAGGTGGACAGAAAGCGCTTGTGATGGGAAACCAGGAGTAGCACTCCTGAATGCGATCGCAGGGCAGACACGGAGCAGAGAGCCCCGCTGGAGCAGGGTACAGGTGGACAGGGGACCCCGCCGTCCGCTCGGGCACCACACACCGGACACCGGCCCGGCGATACGTGACCGCCGGGAACACAACTTTCCCAAGCGCGGAGACCGCGCCCCTTCGCCCCTCTGCCAGAGCTGCTGGCGACAGTGACAGCTCCGGCTCGGAGCAGCGGCTTCAGCGGTGTCAACAGCTCCGCGCTGTGAGATCGCGGCCAGGGCCGGGCTTGGAGCAGCGCCCGCCCGGGGTCGGGGCCGCGACCTCCGGGCGGAGCAGAGGAGTGCCCCGCTCCCGCCCGGGATGTTTACGCAGGGAGCGCTGCAGCAGCGCCGCTAACCCAGGCTCACCGCCCTCACCGGGAGCCGCCCCGCCCGCCGCCGCCTCCCGCGGAGGGACTGACGGAGCGGCGGGCAGCGGCGGCGCCGGGACGGGCAGCTCCCCGGGCGGGAGGGAGGCGGCGCTACCCGCGCGGTCCCGTATTCGGTGCGCGCGGGTTTAATTTTTGCGGCCACCGGCCGGAAAGCTCCGGGGGGAGCAGGATCCACCGGCACCTCCGCAGCCACCACTTCCTCGGGCAGCGCCGGGCGGCGGCCGAGCCGCCCCCGCGCCCGGCAGGGCACGGCCCTTCCCCATCTTCCTCCCTCCCCTCCCGTCAATCCCCACCCTCCGTGGGCGGGGGGGCTCCGCGGCCGCCCGGCCGGTACCTTGCAGGCGGAGTAGACGCCCAGCTTCTCCAGCTTCTTGGCCCGCGGCGCGGCGCGCAGCTGCGCCTTCTTGCCCGCGGTGCGCGCCGAACCAGCCCCCCCGGGGTTCTCGGCGGCGCTGCGGACCGGGCCCCCGGCGGCCACCCCCGCGGCGGCCGGGGAGCGGTGCGCCCGGCCTTAGACCCTCCCCTTCACCGCTCCGCCGCCGCCGGCTGCTCCCCGGGGGGGGCGGGAGGAGGGACCCGCCGCTCCGCGGGCGGCTCCTGCCCCGCCGGCGGGGGTGGGGGCCGGCCCCCGCCTCCCGCCGCTGCGCACCGCAAGGGCGCGCCCGCCTCCCTGCGCGGGGCTGCGCGGGCGGGCGGCGCCCCCGCGGGAAGGGCGGCGGCGGCACCCGCTGCGTGCGGAGCCGCTAGGGAGCCATCCCGGCCCTCCGGGAGGCCGCGCGGAAAGTTACCCTAAAAAGAGGCTGCATCGCTGGCGGTGTCGAACGGTCCCGAACCCCGGTGAGCCCGCGGTGCTGCCGCAGCCGCTGTGGCCCCTCGGAGCGCCGCTACTTTGTTTGGCTTAACCATTGCCTTCCCACTCTGTGTACTCTGCGGCCAGCTTTGAAGGGTTCAGTCTTCTTCCCGAGATAATTTCTAACTGAATGTAAGAGTACGGGTCAGTTTCAAATACTGGCTAATTCAGAAACTCTCTGCTCAGTTTCTCGCGTCATGGTTCTGGCGCTTGGTTGTTTGTTGTGTCCAGAAACAAGTGTTGAGACCAGGTCAGTTTATACCTTAAAGGGATTACCCTTTAACTGAAACTTAATTTAAGGAAATGGCCCTGCTCCAGAGAACGCACTCCATGCACAGCAGCAAGTGCACCGGGTGTGAGGCGGTTCTGCCCCGTTGCACGTATTAAAACCGTGGTTGAGCCGTGAGAAACCACAAATGGCAATTCCGTACTACGGCACCACGGTTTAAAGGGTTGGGATTGAGGCTGGGCGTTTGCGTGGGATTTACGGTTCTTTGATGTGTGAAGCTAAACTATCAAAGAAGCAGTATGAGTTTGGAGGGAAGTCCCGGCGCAGACAGAGGGCTCTTGCAGGCACAGGGCCTTGGCACCTTGCATGGGGAAAGCAAAAATAACTCTAGGTTTGTGCGGAGTAATATTTGGGGGGAAAGGTGTGTGACAAAACCCTGTGGCGTCCTTCTTCCCTTCGCAGCTCCTGGGGGTATTTTCAAGCATGATGTAATACATTGAGCTGGCATATTCACGAAATTATAGGAAACCAGAATGGAATAAAATGAGGTATTTAATGAAACAAGGGGATCTGTTGCTTTTCTCTATTTACTTATTTATATTTGTATTTTGCTGAGGTTTTAAAATCGACAGGGTGTTGATGGGCTGGGGGTCAGACCTGCTCCCCGGCTCGGGCGGAGCCGGGATACCCCGGGGAATCCGCGGCAGAGGCCGGGCTGGCTTCGGGCTTGCCAGCAGCTGTGACAGCGACCCGTAAGATGGCTGCTGCCATCCCCGGCGCTTTAAGACGGACTGGTTAAGGTGGAGGAGCCGCTGCCCTTGGCGGTAGCAGCGTCAAGATTAATAGGAAATTAAACGCGATACGAAAATCCAGTTTCTCTGACATTTAGGAGAGAATTATCTTCGTCTTTTATTTTTAATTTTTTGTTGTAAGTGTCCGAATCGCGTTTTAAAATAGCAAATAGCCGCTGTAGGTTAAGCAGCCCCAAGAAGCTCTTTGCTTGCATTTTCTTTATGCCGGTTAGGTTTCTGCTTTCGGACTTGAAAATGAAACTGTTCTTGCTTAGTTTCGCTTTCAGCTTTCCCACGACTCCTCCTCGGCAGAGCAAATGTTACAAGCAAAGAGCACATCTGGAACAACACACTGGCTGCGATGGACCGCTTAATATCCCCGCCTGAACACAGACCCCCTAGTTTTCCTGGGAGTTGATGTACCTTTACATGCCCCTGTATGTTTTTCGTGTTTTGTTTTTTTGGGGTTTTTTTCCCCCCAAATCACCAGGTTCTCCTTTAACCAGGTAGATAATGATATTTAACCCAGCATTAAGTTTGCCCACTTGCATGTAATGAATTACAGTTTTGATACTGAAAATACATTTGCTGCTTTCACACAGATTAATAACTCCACCGATGTGCATCGAGGCCACTCAGTGGGCGCTTATGTCTGAAGCTGCACAGGTGAATGCTCACAGGATCACAGCTAGGTGAACAACCTTATTCTTTAGGAACCTTAAAAGCCTGAAAACTTATTACTTCCAATAAAGTAAAATCAAAGACGAAAGTTGTCAGGAAGCAAACTGCAGTTCCTTCTTGAATCCTCAAGAGCATGGCTGTCTTACAGTACCATGTATCTTTTTTTCCATTATACCTTGATGCTCGCCAGATAACCAGAAATGTAAGTCTACCAGCTTGTGGCTACAGATACAGTTACTATAGTAACATCTATAAACACTAATTTCACTACACTTGCAGAACTGCTGCCTGCTAGAAGCTGCTTGGAAAGAAACCACTCTAACTGTGAATAGGTAAGTCTTTATTTTTTTTTTTTTAACATTAAGACTGATCATTGCTCAAATTCTAACTTTGTGCGAATATGTTGTTAAAAACAAAAAGGAAAAAAGCTTTACTTTGTCTCTAACTGCTCTAGCAAAAAGTAAAATATTCCATTTAAAATTTTAGCAAGACTAAGGAGCGAAAAGAAAAACAAAAAACAAACCTCCTATGCTTTGACATACATGTGGATACATGTCATTGTTGCATATATCCAAGCTGTTTTCTTCTGTTGGCTGAATTCACAAGTACACTACATACTAATTTTCTAATTATAATGCATGCATAAATCTGAGCACCATGTAACCCCTCTGTTGCTTGGTTTTCATCATTAAACATGAATATATTAAATTAGATTAAAACTCACAGTATTGTCTGAAAAACCCTCACCACGTTTTTCAGTTTCTGTTCTTTGGGGCATGTCAGTGGGTTTGCACAAGTCGAGCTGACTCTGAAACCCGAGTTGAGGAAGCACGGGTGGGAGCAGATGATCCTGCCTGTGCTGCTCAGCTCACAAGCTCAGGTGAGTAGCCAGGTGACTTCAGGAATGCTACTCATCTGCATCAAATTAGGGAAGGCAGGAGCTAGGTGAGACACAGGTGCCAGCTCATGTGTGTTTCAGGTCTCACTCAGGCTGCTGATAGCCCCGAGGAGGTGCCTGCTCAGAGCCCATGCTCCCAGCAGATCAGACATGCATTTCACATTTGTTGCTCCTGCATGAATTCATCTGACAGGCTTAAATGCAAGAGCCTGTGTGTTAATATTATTCCAAGGAGGCAAAGGAGACAGCTGCATTCTTGAGTCACGAAAGAGGAAATCAAAATACAGTTTAGGGTGTGCCGGACTCCTGGTTATTACCAAGTTGTCATTTAGGCTTTTGGGGCCTATCTTGCTCCCATAAATTAAAGAATGACTCAGGTAATAGCAGCCTAATGCTGAATGCTACTGCTCTGACAGGGACCACCCAGCCCACAGCTGAGCTCTGGGAGTCTACCCCTAACCCTGATCCCTGTCTCACAGCCCAGTCAGATCCAGCACGCCCAACCCAGCCTCGTCTCCCTCCTTTTGTTCAAGTGAGATTTTCTTCCAGCACTCCCACCCATTTTTATTCTTGCCATTCAATTCCAATAGAAAAAGCGTAGCTCTTGCTCTTCCAGGAAACTTCTCTGAGTATGAAAACCTGTTGCATCCTTTCATTAGTGCATTCCTTGTGGGTGAAGTGGCCTCCATCCTGGCCACCAGGTATTCAGGAGTGCTATCAATAATTTATGAATCACTGGAAGTATTAACAGTACAAAAGTTTTGCCCCCTAGACCATCTCTAGCATCTCATCAGCTTCCCAAGGTGCTTACATGTGACTAACAACACAGACCTTCCCATCAGGTTTTTGCTCTGGTAGGAAACCTCACACCCCAGTTTCTAAAGGCAAAAATGCAGAAAAATAAATGGAGAAAATGTCATTTGCAACACACATGGCTGCTCCAGGCACACAAATTTCTTGTTAGTGATGGACCATTTAGCAGTTTTTATGTGCTTCTTTCCCAGAGGATGCTCTTTTTGACTGCAGTCAGACTTTTGATTTAACCCAAATCAAATGAGAAAACCAAAGGCTGGAGTCACTCCTGCCTCTGCACAGTTTGAGCTGTGTGTGTGAAGTCCAGAAGATGTTTGTTGAAGTTATTTAGCCATCAGCAGTCACTGCATAGGCTTACACTGTATTATTTTGTGGTAGTGGGAGCTCTGGATTTCTTCTAGCAAACATGGGATGTACTATCTATTTTTCCCTTATCTTCTCTTTGACTCCTCACAATTCTTTTGTTTATCCCTTTCTCTAATGTATTTTTTCTGTTCTTTCTATTCCTCAACTCATGGCAGAGATTCCTGCAAACCTCTGGGTCACCACTGGGTGCATTTTGACTGCTTGTGCCATGCAGGGCCTGTCATTTGGTGCTGCAAGCCTGAAATACCCCTGGGAGACTGGCACAGGCACTGCTGGCAGGTTGGGAGAGGAAGGGCCTCCTTTCTCCATCCTGCACAGAAGTGCAGGTGCCAGCCAGCACCCTTGATACAACACTGACGTAGATATTATTTCTGTAAGATGAAGTTACAGTCGCCTAAGAACATCTGATTGTGCAAACCCAGCCATGGGTCTTCCACATATCTGTGTGGGGAACCACCTGGAAATCCTAGATTTTCCAGGAACTAGAGACATAACGGCAGGCACCACTGCTCACCACTCAGCCAAGCAGCAGAAACTAAACCGGCTAAAAACTTCCATTTGGACCAACTGTAATAGTGCTGTGTACAGCTGAAAAATGCAGAGGAGCCCCAGGAGTACAGCACCAACCCCAGATGGGGATTTGTGGGGTGAGGGAGGCAGGATTTCACTGGGAGTGCAGAAGGCAAAGTTATGTTATCACCACCCATCTTCTACCTTCTGCCACAGCTTTCTTTGTGGGTCCCCAAGCCCCTCACATCCCTCGCCTCCTGTGCCCAAGGCTGGCAGGCTCACCATCCCACTCAATGTTTCACGGCTTCTCTGCCCCACACAGGCCCTTGGGGGATAGCAAATTGCTACTTCTGCCTCACTGAGACTGACCCATCTATGAGGAAGAGCTGCAAAATTATCTGGAGTGTAGAAAGAGCTGGTTTGTCGTTGTTTCACTACTCCTATTTCCCATTTTGATGCTTCCTCCCAGCTGAGGAGCTGCACCTCTGCACAAGGGGACAGTGTCACAAATTAGAACTCTCGCCCAAGAAGACCTAATGATGGGGACTCTTATTTTATAGGGTGGCACAAAACCAGAGGGCCTGGAATCCCGGGATTCCAGTTTTGGACAACACTTTAGGAGATAAATAAGGAGACTAATTATCTTAATTTATTCCATAATTATTTTAATTATCAATCACTTCCTTCTTTCTTACCTATTATCAGGTTTCCAGGTGGGAGTACAGGATTCTGAGTCCTGAATGCAGGCTCTGCCCCTGGCATTCTCCTGTGACTCACCAAGTTTGTCTTTATCTCTTCCCACCTATCATAACTAGACTTTCTTGAAGCTGCATCACTGCTTCTGGGGATGCAGTAAGTAGGCTATACATGCACACATAAGTTGACTCACTTGGGAGAAGATGTCCTGCTCCTTCTGCACCATTCGCTCTGTGGATGGTTTTGGAGAATGAGAGGACCAGCCCTGATAAAAAAAATTATGGAGGGTATAGGGCATGGCTCCTGGGTTAGCAAACAAGTTTGTTTTTTCAGGTGAAGACTTTTTCAGAGGTCTCACATGAGTTTAAGGAAGGCTTTGTGAGGATTTTCACACAAAATATTTGTTCTTTGCTGCTTTGGCCAAAGATGACCACGTGAACCTGGGACCTGCTAAGGCAGCACCCACCCAGCAGAGGCTGGCTCTGACTGTGCTGTGGGATGTGAGCTACACAGCACGTTCACACTACACCAGACAAGTACCAATGCCTCACCCAGGGTGGCTCCTTGACAGATGCTGGTGGCATCAGGCATCCTGCAGCTCGGGGACAGACAGTCCTGGCCATGCTGAGAGTCTCTGTCATGGTTGCTGTATGTGGGTGTGATGCATTCACAGTTTTCCAGGGGAGGTGCTGCTGCTGGAACTCTGCTGAAGGTGTGGAGGCAATGAAGCAATGTCCTGGTGTCACAGGCACATGGGAAGGAGAGGACTGAGAGGGAAGCACTACCTGAGACATGAGCAATAAGTAAATCAGGGAAGCAGGAAAAGACAGGCAAGGAAGCTGGTGCTCATTCAGCAAGAATTTGTTTATATGTACTAGTTGATAATATTTTGATGAGAAACTCAGGGAGACCATGACCTCCATTTTACATCCCACAATCCTTCTCTGCCTCTTCCTGTCACCCACAGGCAGGCAAGCATCTGTCCAGCACTGGTTTCAGCATCAATAACAGTCACCATTTTCTAAGACCACAAGTATGTAGCAAATAATAAAACCCCCAAACCTAAGAGAGGAAGGAGTTCAGGCCTGGAGATTGTGCAAGCTAAGTTCTGACTGCGTTGAAGGGAAGTGAGGAAGAAGCACTCTCTGGGTGGAGATAGCATGTGTCAAAGGGAGATAACTGTACATGGGACTTGTCTGTTGCAATTCAACTCAGATCCTCCATCCTCAAAGCTCAGGAATATCTTCCATCTTTGGTAATTAAAAAATGATGATTGTAGAGCCAAACTGCAGAAACAGAAAATAATCTTGCCTTACCTTATTAACAGCAAGCAGCTCCAAGTGTCATAGCTAGAAGGGTTTTCCAGAAATATGAGATTTACAGAGACAATGGTATCATCTGCCATATGAGCCTCATGCTCTGCCTCGTTCTGCCTCTTTTAGACAGGCCAGTGCATGGCAGACTAAGCTCTGACCAGGAGGCTCTTTGTTATGACACACACAGTAAATACAATTTTTTTGCCCTTGAAAACACATGTAATCTCAAAATGTGGTTCACTCCCTATTCTTCCACATCTAATTTCTTTTTATCTGCTTCTATTTTCATCTCAGAACATTAAACTGTGTTGGGTTTTGGCTCCCTAAATAGGCACAGGGAAACTGCAGTGAGCTAGAAAGCTGAATTTTATCTTTCACTGTGAGGCTGGCAGTGCCTTAGCTTGGTGTATTGTGCTGTCAGTATCTCACTGTTATCCTTTAACCTGACAGCAAAAAACCTCCCAGTCTGTATTTGTTCCTGATGAGAGAAATGCAAGGAGAGAAGGACATACAGACTAATCTTTTTACTTCATAAGAGATCAGCAAAGCAAATGTTTCTTTTTTTAAAATTTTTATTTTTACAAGGGTTTTAGCTATTAACATAAGCAATTTATGCATAGCATAAAAAATTAACATCAGGGTTGCCCTTTTAATAATTATAAGCAAAACTATTGCAACTAAAAGAGTTACAGCCTGTCTTGCTACATGAATTATTATGTATATTATCACATTATAATATTTCTGGTTATTTACACATTATAATTAACTTGGACTGTTTTGGTGCTTTGAAAATGTGATTTGTTAGCACTTACAGCCACTTATGGAGATACAAACCCAGGTAAAATGTATGTGAGTGCTATGAATTTAGTTTGCTGAGATCAAACTAACATTTTGCTGAAAGTTTTCAATTTCCTGTCTCTAATCCAAGGGGCTTTTATATACACTAAATATAAAATGGGTTAATATTTAAAAAATGGACAAAAAATAGCTTACCAGGCATTTTGTATACACTAGTCCCAATTTTTCTAGTCCTGAATGTATCATTGTAAAGAAAACATTGAAGTCTTGTGACATCTCCCAGTCTCAGATTCAAATTATGCAGAATAAAGGAAAAGAGATCTGCACAAGCAGCTTTATCCATGTACCTCCTTACCTTTCCCTGCTGAAGTGGTGCAGCATTTTCAGAGGAGCATGGTGTTCACCTCTTGTAGAGAGACAAACTTTCCTATAATCTGGTCCTACAGCAGACTGGGAGTTGTAGCCAGCTGCAAGCCACCTCTGAAAGGATAAGCTATACTAAACTGTCATAAGGGGTTTTTAAGTGGCTCTGCTTAATATCACCCTTGACAGAAGATATGTTGTAATTGATCTACCTCAGATGATCAGAGGCACTTGATTCATTAAGATGTATTAGGATTAATTTGAGCTGGAGGAGGTTAGGGCTTCGAATTTAAGGAAATTTTATCTAACTGCCATGACAGAAAAGAGGCACACATTGAAACACAAACTGCAGAAATCCTTATAATACACAGGTGATGGAGAGAAGTAGTGAGACAAAAAAAAAAAATGTACTTCCTAGCTGAAACCCTGGAAGAGAAAACAGGTGCAAAATAGTTTATCCAGGTGTGGCTGTATGGAATGCAAACAGAGCCCCAGCAAAGGAATGAGGCTGAAGTAGGATGAAATTCCCAAAGGCTGCTCTTGTAATGTGGCTATGGGGTATTACTGCTGCTAAACTACCTTCCTTTGCCCTGGTGGTGAATTAACAGCAGTTGACAAAGATTAACTGAAACAGAAATCTCATAACAGAGAATACAACAGCACATGCATTTTTGTCTGACTTTTCTCATCCATAAATGCTAGATACTAAAAAAAACCCTATAATCAACTTGAATATAAACATTATGTTTTCATACTTAGTAGATACATGAAGTATAGGCTGGCAAGCTTAGCTGCTCACATGGTGTTAGGATTTTGCGTTATGGTGTCTGTGCATGTATGTCACGTGCTGGTTTAGGGGGAGAGGATGTTATGCAAGCAGCAGTTCATACTGAAATTTTTCAAGCCTGAAGCAGAATCACTTGGAAAAAAATTCTAGGTAAAATGGCTTAGCTGTTTCTGAGAATAGGATTTGAAAAATATGTTGTTTTGAATGTATTAAGCCAAAAGTCTTTTTTTTCCTAGAGAAGCTCCAAGACAGTCAGGTTTTGAAATACCACTTGGCAATTTGGCTGAAATGGCATCAGCAGTGTTTCTTTTGTCATTCTTGTCAATTTGCCCAAATCAGAGCAAGTTTCAAAATTTAGAAAGCAGCATCAGTTTGCCCATGCCAGGCAGAGACATGCCAGCATGCAGGTACTGCATTCGAACAGGTCCCTCTGTGCCCCAGGGCTCTGTCAGGAAGCAGTTTGCTTGGAGGCTCTACAGCTCTGACTCTTGGCTTTGCAGCACCAGGTGCCAGGCCTGGGAACAGCACTGGGGGTGCAGAGGGAGGCGAGAGAGACAGAGCTGATAGGGGAAACAGGAGCAAGGAGCTGGAGTGGAAAAATTGGAGGTACATGGGGACAAGAGGGAAGATACAAGCTCTGGCTGGCAGAGAAGCTGGTGCTGACTAGAGTCAGGTCCTTGCAGTACCTAAATTCTACACTGCTAAATTCTCTGAGACACATAGGCAGAAGATTCATTACTCACTTGAATTTCTTGTGGATAATCCCACTCCCACACCATTTTGCCAATATCAACAATCCTGGTACTTCTAAGAAAGCAAATAATTCTTTAATAAAAGCATGACTGATCTGCTAAGATAAAAATTCCACATGGCAGAGAGTCATGGAAGACGGGTTTATTGTGCTGGACAACCATGAAAGTAGGTCAGATACATGCTTTCTAGAGGTTCTTGATGGCTGTCACGGTGTGACAGCTACAGATACAATTGTAGCAAAGCTTCCACTTTTATTTCTTGAACAGCTTTCTCACATAGATTCCTCCCACAAAAATAAAAACTACAAAGAGCAAATTCTAGAATTTTTTGCCAGACTAATCAAGGCAGATTACAGGGAAAAAGAGAAGAACCAGGCAATGAGGAGACCAACAAGACCAGTCTATTATGAAAGTGTATGCTAAGTCCTTTTGGAGAATGCGGATTTTTACAGCTGGGAAGGAAAGAGGTTTCCAAAGTTCACTGGAGTGGCTGTTCAGTGTGAAAAAGAATTCCTAGTGAAGAGACGGATGGCACTGGGGAAGAAGAAAGAAAACATCCTGAAAACAACACACACAGCCCATTAGCCAGGACAGCCAAAGGTGTTGCTGGGCTACTGCACATTGCTATTATAGGTAAGTATATTCCACACCAGGATTTTTTTCCCTTTTTCCCTTCAACCAACTAAGTAAAAAAAAAAAAAAAAAAAAAAAAAAAAAAAAAAAAAAAAAAAAAAAAAGAGGCAAGCCTAAATTAATCAAATTAATCTAGAGATTTGTTGGCAGTTGGTATCTGGAGATAAAAAGCAGCAATTCCTTTAGCTTGACAATGTGAAGCAGACATGATTAATTCCCTCACAACTGATACTGCTATCTGACAATAATATTCAGCTTATTAGATAAATAGCCTGACAACAATATTTGAATTAAAGCATTTAATTCAATTTACTAATGTAAACGACAGTTAGGAAACATTCCGTAACACACCTCTGTAGGAATAGTATGATTTTTTTTTTTTTTTTAAATTAAGAGGTTTAAAGTGTCATCACTTTAGAACAGGCTTCTGATATTTGATGCATCAAAGTCCTTGTGTCAATGAATCATACTTAAGATATTCTTTTAATTCATTTGTTTCATTGGACTGTCACCACATTTTACTACCAGCAAGCTGAAAACATGCTTGAGGGAATAATCTGAATGATTACTTTCTGAAATAGAAATCTGTTGTATTTTACTCTTATGAAAGAACTATTCAGACCTGTTTCCTCATGAAGTAGAACCTTGCTTTTCTTTAGTACAGAATCAGTTATTTTTTACAATCAGAAACAATGGTACATACTAATGTTTCTTCACCTACCCCTGCTACAAGGGACACTAGAAAAGCTCTTGCAGACTAGCAACTCTAGCTCCTTCCCGGCTGGAGCTAGTATCTTCCCACCTGGTGATGCTCTAGTATCTTTCCACCTGGTGATTTTTGTTACTAGTTAAGACCTCTCCTGTACATAAAACAGCTGTGAGATTACAAGCAAGATACTTGCTTTCCGACGGAGTGCACAAGCAGAGTGGATAAAAAAAAAGCAGAGTGGGTATAAAAAAAGCTGGTGGGCGAAGAGTTCCAAATGGATTTGTGTCTGCAGTTATATTCTCTTCCAGCCTCTGCTTGAAGGACATGCCCAGCACTACACCACTTCTCTATCACTCTCCTTGGCATTAGTCAGGAGTGGGCTGACACTGCCACTGACATCAGAGGCACTCTTTTTTCCTGTGATGTGTGCATTCACACAACTTGTAAGACTTCTTCACATTTCTCCATATGAAATTTGACCAAAATTAATGAAGAGAGTCAAAGACGAGTAGAAAAAGGGAGAACCATTTGAGAGACTTCATTGTGGGTCAAGACAAAAAAAATAAATAAAAAAAATCATGTTCTACATTTGAAAAAACCAATTCCAGATATTAAAAAAATACTTTTCCTTAACAACAACTTGCACTCATCTGCCAGCCTGAGAAACACTGTAAACCAACTTTATCATGCACTGGCACTGATCTAGGTAACTGTGGTGTATCCCATCTCCATTCTTCAATGCTTGCTCTACTTTAACTCAAATAAGCTTTCTGCAGTTATGTGACCTTTACTGCTACAAGTATCAAAACAGGTAGTTCAGCACTAGGCTGGCTATTCTTTCAGGAAATGCAGTCACACCTTTACTGGAATACAGCATTAATTCACAAAAAGGCTGCAATGTTTTCAGAGGCATTTGTTTCCACCTTATTGGACACACATTTTATTTCAAAGAGATTGATGAAGGCAAGAACTGAGGTTGGGTGAATTCTTTGCCAAATTGCTGCTGGGTCTTGTTACCTGCCTCATCCATTCCTTGCAGAGAGGGTTTCATGATGGATGCAATTAAGGATACCATAAATTCAAGCTCTGCTAAAAAGTTTTGAAATTCATCAGAGGTACTTTAAATCTTTTATGATTAAAGTCCACATTTCTGCACCACTGCTAAATACACATTTATTAAATATAATACAATTAATTTACCACCAAATGTACCACATCAAAGGAAAAAATGCATGCATGAACCTTGATTTTTCCCCAAGGAGTGCATTCTTACACAAGTACAGACATGTTTCTTCAGCTCCAGATAAGCAACTAAAGAGGATGGTCAGATACAAGGAGCAGGAGGTGGTGACATGGGCCATCTTCTTCATTTAGTCCCATATTGATAAGCTAAGTTTTGTTGATTCTTTTGCCCTGTCTCTGGTTTGCAGACAAGAGAGACTTGCATCCAAAAGGGACTAGATTTTACTCTTTCTTGCACTCAAATTGTTCCACATGGGTTATATTATGGCCTTAGTTAGGCTTACAGTTGGTGGTCTTGCTCCAAGGGTTCAAAGGATATTTTACACATTCTTCTAGCTCTCCATGGAAATCAGAGGAAGGAGGGGGAAACAAGCACAAGGAAACATACAGAGCAGAACTTAAAGGCATCTAAAATTTATACTTAATTAAAAATATGCATCCTTCAGAGTTTGGTATTTTGAATCACTTTCTGATTTAAGGCAGAAGAAATCTGCCTTCACAGACTACACGTAGCTGTCTCCTACATTCGATGATGCCAATACTGCCCAAGGAACACAACTGCTGTGTAAGCAATGCCTACTCATACACCCTTTTCAGAGGTCTGTGCCCCAGTCTAGCCAGATGATATTAAAACACAATATAAATGAACACACTGCAGCCAGCTTCATGTCTAGAAAGCCACCACATCCCAAGCAAGTTCCTTCTGCCTGGCATTGCTTTTGCCAACACATCGGAGGGGACTGAACATCTCCCCTAACACAGGAAATGGTCTCCCAGGGCAGCCACAGAGGACCTCAGACAACACAGCACTTTGGTTCAGAGCTCTTTCCTTTATGCTCTGTGTTCAAATCTGACATGACCAGCTCCCTGCAGTGTTGCAATTTCTAACACTTTTAATTCTCAGATTTCAGAAATGTTATGGGACAGAAAAATACCTCTTCCTACTAAAGCCAAGAAATTAGTCCTCAACTTCCCACAACGACTAAGAATTCTTGCTCCCTTGGGTGCCTTAACCAAGTAAGAGATTTAAGGAATCCTGTAAGTAAACAGTAAATCCTACATCATGCCCAAATTATTTTCAAGTACTGGAATTTGTAGGCTGCCAGAAACAGTCTGAGCTGAAACTTCTTGCTGAGTTCACTCAGACACTTGAAATCACATGTTCTCATAGGAGAAAAAGTATTTGAGAAAAATAGAGAAGTAGCACTTTGGCTGGCTTTTAAACAAGACTGCATATTTTTCATATTAGACTGCACTTTAAGCTGAATGAAATGTCACCTAAGACTCCGCAGAAGAGTTTATTTGCAGTCAAGAGATAAAGATTCCAGAACAGTCTTCTAAGAATGACAGAAAACTTTGCTGTAAAACCAGAAACAGATTCAATGATGGACATATTGTTGCCTGTGAAGTAATTATTAACTATGGTCTCAGGTTTTTTCCCAGTCCGTAACAAAAGTCGGATACTCTAAGAGCAGTATCTTTTAAAAACCCAGTATGCTCTAAATACTGTTTCAACTTCAGATGATGTATGTGCAGTCTTACATAAAAATGGAGTCATGGTTCTCAAGAGCACAGCTCTTCTAACGTGAGAGAAAACACTTCAGAATGGTGGAAACATCAGCACTAATAAACCAGATTTGTAGAGGAATACCTGAGAACTACAAGGGCTCTTGGACGTCACAGAGCTCCAGTAAAAAGAACATCTGTTATACCTGTACCTCATCTGTTATACCTGTCCCTACCAATGCTACTTGCCAGTTTCTTATATCGGCTTCTAATGGGCTTTGAGGGGTTTTGGATTACCTGAAGTACTTGCAGCAACTCTTTAACATTCACTCATTATTTGAGAATGCATGAATGCTGTTCAACAAAACAGGACTTTGTGTGTCAGTATCTAGTATCCCTCACTGGAGGCAACTTAACTGACTCAAACACTATTAATCATCTGCAAGATAGAATACAGCTATTTTATTCCAGTAAAGGTATTTTTCAGAGCGACTCAAAAGGCAATCTGAAACAAAACCAGTGAAAATGTTCTAGAAAGAATTATGGAATTCTAGGAAGAAAAATGGAATTCCTAATAAGGAAACCAATGACCACAAAAATCAAACTAATCCAGAACTGTCTCTTTTCAGTAACGATGGAGTAAATTCAAAGAATAGAGATACACTACTCCAACTCTAGCACACAAGGTGACTCTGAAGAACTCAGTGTGAAGACAGAAAATTTTATCTAAGTTTTCATCCACAGTGAGACTTCAGAGCAAGAAGAAGCCAACCCTTTCTATGCAACAGGTCCAAGCCACAGCTATAAACAGCTGCAAGAGAATGTACTGGCATCAAGGTCTAAGGCCACAAAAATGACCCCAAAATAGACAAAACCATGCCATCTAATTCTGACTCAAAAACACAGCTGGCAGAAAAAATGGACTCCAATTCATTTTGTGACAATCTGCAGGTGATGTTGGTCAAGAACTGCTAAAGACTGTATCACCACTGGGTTCCAAACCACCACCACGGTTTGAAAAAGATACAAAAATGTACCAAATCAATTGGAAATCACAAGCTGCAGAAGAGACACAGTCAGCTCAGAGACACTGCAATGCAACAAGTCACCTTGTGAACAACTGGCAAAGACTGCATTAGCTGCAGGTTCAAGAGACAATATTACTATTTTGATCATACTTCTAAATGGATGTGATAAGATACCAAATTACCTCAACATTTAAAGATTTATCATAGGATAACTGGAGTGCCACAATATATATAGGACAAGCTTATATTTAGCTATGCCATGAATTTATTGTAAGCATCTTAAATGCTGACCCATACAGTGAAACAGACATCTTGTCTGGAACTGTACAAATGCGGTAAAACCTCCTGAAACTCTCAATAAGAACCAGTAATCAAATTTTTTTTAAACCACTTTATTCAAACCTGAGCACCTCAATATAAAACTAAACACTGGTGAACTGTCATTTTTCTTGCTAAACCCAGATTACTGCAAATTTAAAATCTGCACAGGTAAGTTTCTATCAGTTCAACATTTAAATAGACTAATTCATCTCTTCTGACACACTTTGTAGATTTCATATAATGAAAATAACTAAAAGAATTAGTGCAATATACTGGACTGATCAAAATAAAATGTACTTTGGAAAACAAAGTTGCGAAGTTCATTACTGACAGACAGCAGTACTTATGTTACAGATACAGGAGCATCATTTATTACTGTTCTAGCCATAAAGGAAGAACTCAGAACCCCCTTTGATTAGAGAGGAAAAAAGTTAGCTTTAAGTAACTGTACATTCTGTATACCTTTAAGCAACTCTTAAATATTACAGAAAGTATTAAACAAATGTAGACTACAATGCAGAGTACCTATTTACAGTACATTAATATCCAAATTTAAAATCAAGTTGGATGTACATAATCGTTAGTGCACTATTTTTTTTTCCTTAGGGGAAAAACAAACTGTAATGGCCAGCAATGATCAGAAACAAGAAAAGAAGTCACAGACACCGAGTTTGTTGTGGTTTTACTTGAAGAGCTCTTACAGTTTGTAGAGGACAAAAAACCCCATAATCCTAAGTTGTAGAGTTGAATTTACTGGGCTGTACCCTCTGAACAGATTAGAAATGAAGTTAGACTTGATTCATCACTAATTCATTAAGATAACTAACTGGGTTGATATAATTTACATACAATGTACCAACTAAAACTCCACTTTCTGGCAAGCATAGGATTCTTAAAATTGTTAATGCAAGTACTATTTGTAATAAAATTATTAACCTATGGAATGTATAACTAAACAGTGGATACCTGCAGAAACAACTGGTTGCATCAATACTGCAAGTAAGTTTAAGTAATTTTTAGACCCTGTTTCTAAGGAGGTTTTAAAGCACAATTGAGAATTATGAAAAGACCCAATTCTATTTATTATAACAGTGATCAGTATTGAGGCTACAGGAACTGGCCAATTAGGTCCACAGAAAGTAGTTCTTCTACACCCCTAATAATAACAACTGATATTTAAAACCTTTCAACTGAAGGAAGTTTATTCCGCCTCCATCTCTCCTCTACTGCTGAAACATTACAGCCAGTGGTGGATACATGCATGTTAAAATTTTAGGTGAAAAGAAAACTCTGTATCATGAACTTGACTATTATTGTAAGTCTCTTCGCTGTTTGGAAGCTGTACTGGACCAGGTTAAGCACTCCAATTCCATGGTTATTAACAGTTAGGAAGCAGAAGAATATTCAGAACAGTTTAAAGCAATTGATCTTTTAGTTACTACAACATTGACTCTTGGGTGGTTGTGTGGGTTCAGTAAGGTCTACTCCTCTTCCTCTAGCAGAGCTGGCTCCTGCATTCTGTGGTTCATTCTTGGGCAATTTTTTTGCTGAAAGGTGAACAGGAAGTAAGAGTTAAACCTGAGATTTTACTAAGATTAAATCACTTGAGTAAACAGAACAACACATTATAGGCATATCAGTGTACTCATTGTATAATCTGATTTGATTCGGTGCATTGGTAATGAAAGAAGTGAAGACACTTCTTAATGATTAGCTACTTTATGATTTCCAGGAGTGAAATGCATTGGTAATTTGAGCAGTAAAATGGATCTGCACAGGTGTGCTATGCCAGTAAATGACAGCTCTTGTGGGAATCCACCCACACAGAACAGGCTTTAAGATCACGATGTTAGTGCAAAAAAGATACAGAAACATTGAAAAGGCACAAACCACAGAAATGGGTCAAACAGTTCCCAGATATCCAGCCAGAATAAGTGTTTGCAGACAACATATAAAATGGCCCTCAACACCAGATCAAGCCACTCCTGGCTTTTTTCCAAGCTGTCTCTTCTCTTCAGTTCTTATCAGTCAATTGACGGGTAATTTCTTTGTTGCCCTTGTAGCTCCAAGGTTCCTCCTCAGTCTTAACACAAAAAGTAAGGGTAAAAGCTGTCCCCTTCCGAGCAGCAGCTTCTCCTAGACTTCTCTCCATCAGAAAACTGCTAAGTTCTACACAAAAGGACTTCCATGGGCCTGTCTTAGCAGGGCCCAGCAACCACCCTTGTTCTACAGTTTGGCTGAATGGTTTCACTCCAAACAAATTACTTCTATCAGTTTTTAAAAGAACTTTTTCTAAAATGAATGAAACCCAGCCAAAAAAACCGCAGAGCAGGCATCAACATGTTGTGGTGCCAGGTAAGCTCAGGGTGCTGGACAAAAGGGTGGGCCAGCCTCAGGGATCCTCTGAGGTCCCCTCCAACGTGGGCTGTTCTACAGTTCTGTGGTAAAACCCAAGAATCCACATGGTACTAAGCTGCTGAGCCAGTACAAAGGGTCAATGCATCAATAGAAAAATGTCTTCACAGCAATGTTTTGGATTCTACAACTGTCTCTAGAACTGAATTAGCACTGGGATTTTTTAACTGGGAATTCTGAATGAGTGCTGAAGCAGTCAATTTACAAGCAGCTGCAGCCTGCATCCAACAATTTTTTCAACATTCTCATTTTTCATTTTCTCTCAGCTTTAACATCATATTTACACATGGTCCTGAGGATTGCATCCATATTTTGCAGGCCATTCCAAATTACATGCAATACTTATAACGGCATCAGAATTTCCATTCAGAGTCTTGCTGCACACATCTTGTTCTGATGCACTGACAAAGCTGAATTTCACCCCACTGATGTAAAATTCTTACATGGCCAAAAAACATTGCAGACAAAACACACAGTTACTAATTGAGCATTTTTTCCCTCAAATTTACTTTGTAGCCTTCATTAAAATATGGAGGCAAGAGCTATTGTTGATATATCAAATTAAAAAAAACCCAAAAAACCAGATTTTGGGGACTTTTTTAAACAGGAAGTAACCTGCACCATTAAACATAATTTTGAAATTTCACCAGAATAGTACAGTTGTGCATTTCTGCATCATTAAATGCAGGTCTATCTTGAACATTTATGAGAAAAACATGCTTTCCTGTCAGAAAGTTAAGTATCTGTGTCTATCCCCCTTTTTCAATTATTTACAGCTAATATGAAGCAAGTATTTGTTATAAAGTGTTGCTATGCTGATAATTTAATTTGCATCTCCTGGAAGTTTGAAAGAAACCACAAACTACCTCCTGTTCTCCTGGCTAGGAAAGCAGAAGATTAAGACCTCTTTAAAAACATTTAACATCAATGATGTTTTTTCACAAAAAGAGATTAGAGAGGTGCAACAGACAAAACAGATTGAGAGAGGTTATTTGATGGTATACATTACTACTACCCATTAGCAAAGCATCTACTATAATTAAGGTTACTACTAAATAGATTAGTGGCCAGCCTAAAAATGAATACTTTTTCCTGTGCTTTCAGAAATTTATTAACAATTAAATACAATTTTCGGTATCAATGGAACACAAAAGTTCTTGGTTTATACTTACTACTACATGCTAGCATCTTTACAGAAATCCCTAAGATTATGTTAAGTTAAAAATATATGAGTAGATTTACTTTTCACATGCAGGGTCCTTTACTTATAACTTGGACACAGAATTTAAGCACGCATTGCCATCTTTGGCACAGCTTTTGGATTTACGATAGCTGCCTAAATAAAATTAAACAAATGAAAGGGAGTAAGAAGACTTCAATACCAAAAATAATTTACATTAGATTAGGAAGATTGACATGGCCTGAATCTCATGAAAACCACTGCCTTTAAAGTTCTCATTTTGTTCATAAACTCACCAATTGCCATGAATATTTCATTTACGTTCATAGATGTTTTAGCAGATGTCTCCATGAACAATAGGCTGTTGTCATCTGCATAAGCCTGTGCTTCCTGAAAGTTAAAATAAGGATATGTTACTTCAGAAGAAAAAAAAAGAAAACTCATACAATCATTACACTCTGTACTTTTAATTGCTACAAAGCAACAACCTCTACAGCATTTTGAAAGAAAGACAGTTTGTGGAAACACTCATCTGACAAATTTATGCACCAGCTATGGAGAAGTTAAAATTTCACCAATCACTTAAACAATTGTAAGTGGAATCTTAAAGATCCCTACTCATCTTAAAAATATTCAGGTGGAAAAATCTAAATAATAAACGAAAATATTTATGAAAGAGATAACCCCAATGCAGAGCACTAGCTCTAATATTAAGAATAAATAAGCTTCAAAAGTGCCATCAAATGTCAGCAAGTCCATTATTACCCTGGAAAGAGACAGTCTGTGAACTATCTTGACTCTTTCAGCCACTGAGGCAGATGGATCAGAACAGTTTTATTATCCTGATATAAATTCACAATTACAGCAAATAAGCAGTAATCAGTAATTTGCCATGTTACCTCCCTTTTCAGTATGAATTTTAATCTGATACACTGCTCTTAAGAACCATACTATTTTTGCCACTTCTTATTAGTCAATTCAGCTGAGAATCTCTAGCTTCTTATGATTATGTAACTGCCTTTGCATTCAATAAGAAATCTGCGAAAAAGCTGAACTACAGAACACCTATGACAATAAGAATAACCGATGACTCTCTATAATTGACACCTGCTAAGATCTATGTAATTATATATGAAACAACACATTAATAAATACTTAGAAATCTAATATTTGATTTGCAACGAAAGGTCTGTCAAGCCCACAAGGAGCCCACAAATCCACAGTAACAAATCCTCCCCACATTTGAAAAACATTAAGACTATAATTGTTCAAAAAATAGTACAGATAGGTCTACTTTGGTAGTTAAATGTGATTACATTGTTGACTGCAGTCGTGTATGAAATTTTTGTTAAATACCATAATTTTTCATAAAACACCAAAGCCACGTGTCAACTGTCACAGAAGTATAAAATTAAAAAATGGCAGAAGAACTCCTAAACCACTGGTAACCTTTTAATTCAACTCTCTGTAGTTACAAATGCATTCATTACTATATGCAGCTGCATCTCAAACAGTGACCCCAAACACAGATTAAAAACCGTAAATTACTGACTAATAAATACTATCTTAATTCAAATTCAGTCAATCATGAATGGACCAAAACTACCTGCAGTTAGTTTAATTCCGTTTAAAGGCTATTTTCTGATGACTTGATTAAACTTTCTAGAAGATAAAATACATCAGTGAGAGCACAGATGTAATCACTAAACCAAAAGAAATGCCATGAAAAGCTCAATTAAAATTTCAACACTGCTTCAACAGTACAGCCTAAGCATGTTAGGCACATCAATCAGCTTTGTATCATACGATAATCAAAATTCTCTGGCTGACAAGCCAGACAGAACAGTTTGTGCTGAGTTACTGCTATCTCATCCACTGAAACTCTAGTTACCAGTAATTTTGGGAAGAAGACAGAAAGAGGTCACATCAAAGAACGGATACTCTATTAGCCTTAAAGATACGCAAATAAATTAATTATTCCTCAAAGTCAAATTAATTATTCCAAAAAGCATATTCCTCCATATTACTTGTACAGAAATAGGTTTTTCGGTAGCATGTATAATTTAATTAGTCTCAGTTGATATTTATATTTAACAGCATGACCTCCATAATAACTAGCTAGGCTATGCACATAAGCTCCCTATAGGTTTATTTACTATCTATTTAAACAAAATGCAATTTCTATGAACAAAAATTATGTACATACCTGGAAATCCACAGCTCTTTTGTTAGCTAGGTCAGCTTTGTTTCCCGCTAAAGCTATTACAATGTTAGGACTTGCTTGTCGCTGAAGTTCTTTGACCCAATTTTTCGCTCTGGCAAAGGACTCCTGTTAATGATTATAAATGATGCAACTGAGTTTCATCATCCTTTTGTACTCACCTACTATCCCCATCTCTGTTATCTACACTTCAAGCAAGAAAGACCAATGCAAGGCTGCTACCTTAGTCCAAAGGCACACTCCAAATTGCCAACTGAGCTTTTAAAATGAAACATTCCTACCTTAGTTCTCAACTGTGCTTAGCTGGGATAATGCTGAAGTAAACAGGTAGGAAGATCTTTGTGTAGACAGAGTAAGGAAAGAAGTGGTTAAGAGAAAAAACCAGGAATTTCAGTTTCTCTGGAAGATTCAAATGTATGAACAGCTACATTGAAAAGGCTTCAAAATTACTTTTTAGTTACTGAGGACTGTTCATTATGGTACATTGATTTCTGTGGTTTTTTGAGAGTTTTGGGTTTGAAGTCTAATTTTATTAGATTTAGATTATTTTAAACTAGTGAAGCTTATCTCATCTAAGTTCAAATAAAAATAAATCTAACAACCTTAGGTTTTGGTCTCAATAGCTTGTGCTATCTTTCCAATCCTTAACCAAAATTTGCAAAAATACAATATTAAAATAATGGCTGCACTATCAGAAATAAAGGTGCCACCAGCAATGTGATGAGAGTAATGGCTCAAACTCCACGAGCTGATTTAAGGGTGGCTTAGAAACACTTTTACAAGAGGATTTTTCCTCCTCCTTTCCCTCTTTTTAATACAAAAAAAAACCCAACAAACCAAAACAAACGCAAAACCAAAAAAACCAAACCAAACCACAACAATTAAAAAAACTCAAAAATCAAAAAAACAACAACAAACAAAACCCCAACTCTAGAAACAGTCTTTTAGCCAGCAGAGTTTAGAGACACAAATTGACATTACACAGTGCAGTATAAAATGAGCAATCTGGTCCAGCAGAAGGCATCCCTGCCCATGGCAGGAGTGTTGGACCAGACGATGTTTAAAGGCTTCTTCCCATCCAAACCATTCTATGATTCTACAAAATGATGAACTGATTTACACAAGTCAGTGAGAAAAAAATAAGTAAAGATCAGTGCAAGACTGGTAACTTCCAAATCCCCCTTGCCATCCCTAATCCAGTACTTACCTCGTTTGTAATGTCGTATACCACTATAGCTGCTTGTGCTCCTCTGTAGTACATGGGTGCTAAACTGTGGTACCGCTCTTGCCCAGCTGTATCCCAAATTTCAAATTTTACCGTTGTATCATCCAGACATACAGTCTGAGTTAGAAAAGCAGCTACAAAAAAGACAGAGGTGCTGAAACCAGAAGTTTGCTTGTATCTCTATATTCATATATAGTTATGCTCACAGAGATGCAATACATTTCAAGCCTACTATTAAAATACAACAGGTTTAATGCAAGCATTAGCTGACAGTCTGTGACTCTGATCAACACAGAGGAGTTATTTAAACAACTGGACTTTCCTCAAGTTAGACATAAGAAAGCAAAAATTGGAAAGAATTCCCTTTTTCATTATAGTAAATCTGAGTAACTGTAAGCCTTCTCTTAAAGCTTCTAGATACAGTCTGTTTAACCAGGATGTATACTAGAGTACCAGTAACAGCATATATGCTATAATCCAACAGTTCAGATATTTTCAATTCTACATATTTGTATTACTTGAATAGCATCTTAAAACTTTGATTTCAGCTCCTAACAACTTCAACTTAGCTAACAGGTCTGGAAGAAAGAAGCACTTCTTTTAAGTTATTGTTCTCAAAACAGCTGTATTTTTGATTTTGCAAGTGATCTCAAGAATTAATTTCAGCACAATTTCAACAGCCTGCAGTTTCAGGGAAACTTGTAGCCATTGCTACTACAGCTGAATGCATTACCATAAATAATGGTCTTCAGTTACAGAAAATACTAACTCATTCCAAGTCTTCAAACAGTTACTAAAATTTTTCCATTCAGATTAAGGTACAATCAGAAGCACGGAGGTGAGTGCCCACACAGCACAGAAACCAAAAAAAACTAAACTAAGGAAAGCCCATTACTTAGCTGAAACAGGAACTCTGATCACTGGGCACACTGACGGACTGTGGCCAATTTAAATCAAATGGCTTAAAAGGCACTGACCCATAATGCCTGCATACCTGGGATTTCATCCTGGCCTACATACTCTGAGACATCATAGTGTATGAATCATTCCAAAACTGCTCCAACCTTCAACTCATCACCGAAACCAAAACGAAGCCAATCTTGCTCTGTAAAGGACATTGTAACTAGCATACAGAAGTGTCCCTGTCTCAGCTGTAAGCAGCAGCTGCATGGTACTTAGCTGCTGGCTGGGGTTAAACCGTGACCAGAAGCTGACTCCTTAAGTGGTCAGGTGCTCCTGCTTCAGGGGTATTAGTATCCATCACAGATGAGCAGGCAGGCTGGAGAAGGTAAAAGCTTTGATGTTCCAATGTTAAATCAACATAAATCTCTCTAAATGCTACATATCCGAGCACTGGTAGGGTAGAACAGGCTCCACTTAGCAGCTCCCTAAGCAGCCCAGAACCAAAACAGAGTGGAAAAACACCATACATCCTGCACTAAACTAAGGGCTTTCTCCCCAGAACCTGCTCAATATTGTATTTCTCCAAGGCAGACACATGATGTTAAGCAAGCTGATTTTCAAGTTCTCACAGACATTATTCTCTTAACAAAAAAATGTACCTACACTGCATAAACGAAGGTGTGTACTTGGAAAGAGAATTAAACAAGAGGTTTATTCTTTGCAATCCTCTCTTTTTTGTCAAAAGTAACACTTCAACCACTTTAAAATGCCTGTTAACTGTCTTCCACCTTGCCAAGGCCACAGTAAATTGACAATTAATCATCTGTTAATTATCTGAAAGTCTATAATCTTTAACAGCCATACTTTTGTCTTAAGCAACTAACAGGCCTTGCTACACTAGTCTGAAGTGGCAAAACCACACCACCACCATCCAACATGTCTGCCTTTTACTGCACTCCCTTTCATATGTTTTTATCCAGATTCACAATGCACACAAGCCTCTCTTTGTTAAAAGGCCCTTCTGTGTACAAAGAAAATTATGCCTTAGGCAACTACAAGCCACAGAGTTAGATAGCTTTCTCTATAGAAAACTTTTCTGAATCCCAACATTGGGGCATGTAATAGCTCTCAGCTGTATTATATAGCATTTCCTTGTTTCTATTTGATATAGAAGAGATGCAAGTTAATACAGATTACACTAAACCTTATATATCCGAACTTGAACTTAGGCTCCTTTCTAACCTTTGTTTAGATTTTGATCAGTGTAACAGGGTTTGGGTTATTGCAAACACTAAGACAAGAAAAAACTAAACAGAGGTTAAATGAATTTTGAGATCATTGAGACGGAACAACTAATTTTACTTAAAATTAACTGTTTTTCTGAACTAAAAACCTTGGGGATATTCTAAAGTTAATTCACAACACAACTTTGAGAATGCTCTCTGTATTACTACACAGCTGTTTATCAGAGCATACAGAAACTTTCATACCAACACTTATCCTTAAGCCATGATAAAATGCACAAAGCCAAAAGTGTGCATTAGTAAGATTGCTAAAGTAGAAAATATGTGGTTGTCTATTTATGCTGACAGATAGAAAAAAATAAACACATGTAACATCTAGAAACAGGGCAAAAGAAGAATGCAATGAAATTCAGCTTGCATTTATTTTTGTAAGCTTTGCAGCATTTTTACATTTCAACAACTGCTGGTGTGTGAAGACACAGAGACCACTGAAAGGCCTTCACATAAATATTACAATGGAACAGGCTGACTCATGCAAGCTGCAACAGCAACTACTGGAGAGTATTTATCAATCCACAAAATCCATACTTTGCAAAGTCTGTATGCTGTTAGGTAGTTTTAGGATACATTTAAATCTATCCAAGGAGGAATACAGCTCAAAGCACGAACAACTCCAAAATACAATATAACTTAAGAAATCTGCCAAGGGGAAGAGTGTGATAAAATCTGTTGAAACAGATTTTTTTTTAAATTCTGGTAGCCAGCACCTGTTTTGTTTGAAGCCACAAAATGGAAAAACAGCACAATAAATTCTGTTATTACTAACACACAAATATATCAGAAATGTAGCAAGTTCTCCAAAATCAAAGTAAGAATGTCTAAGTGACAAACACAAGCTTTATGGAAGATGCAATGCTCGGGTTTTTTTCACAGAAACTAAGCTCATAATTCTTACTAAGCAGTTATTTCATGCATCATGCATCACAATTAAAAGCACCACACCGCACACTCACGAAGAAAATGTAACATTTAGCCCAGGTTTCAAAACTAGGCAGTTCAAGAACACATTTACTACCTCCACTTGAAAAGGATGTTTGTGTTTAACTCAGAAAGATACAGTTCTCAATTACAGACACAGGTTTGATCCTTGCTGTCAATGACCCACTCCAGAAGTGCCACTACATTACAGGCTTTCAAGGGCAAGGATGCTATAAACACATAACATGAAAAAAATTAACAGGGTAATTTTCTCACCTCCAATCGTACTTTCTTGAAATTCATGAAACTGTCCTTTTACAAAACGAAGCACCAAACTTGATTTGCCAACTGCAGACTCTCCTAAAAGTACTAGTTTAAATTGGCAAATTTTATTTCCAGCATTTGGCCCGTTGGGCCTTGTTGCTCCTCGATTAGCCATGTCCAAATTAGAAAGCAGTCCTTTGTTTCAACAGCTTTTGAAAGCAAGTTCCACTGAGATCTGAATCCTGGTTCTTCTGCCAGTAATAACCTATTTTGTGAAAAGACAGTGGGTGCATTAGATTTACAAACCAAATAAGACAAGTCTCATTCACTAATGCAATATATTATATACAACTTCACCTAGTATTTACCAAAGTCAACAGTCCAGACTACAGGTACCATCATTTCTAAGTTGTCAACTATAGCCAGAATTTATGATACATGAACCAGTTATCTTCTTCAACACCTAGTCTTCCCATCAAAGCTTCAAATTAGCACATTAAAATCCAATTATGCTGCTTCTTGCAAGACCTCAGTATCCTGTTATTTCTTAACAAATCAATACTGATGTATAACACAACAGATTCAGACTTTCAAATTGTCAGTAAAATAACAAATGACAAGCAGGAATAACTTTTCAAAATTATGCTATTGCTAACCAATATTCCAAAGTCAGCACTGATCAAGGATGCTAAAAAACTAAGCAATTTGGGAAAACTCAAACACCACAGTAGCTTCTTCACAAGTGCAGTTCATCAATTCTCTTCTGTCCCACCTATCAAACACAATTTCCTTACATAAAAGTACAGATCTTCACATACAAATCATTAATATCCTCTCTAATTAACAACTGTATTGAGAAGCAAAAGTGAAGCCTTCCATATGAAGACCAATTGACCAGTAAGAATTCCAGGCCACTCTATACAAACTACCAGAGAACTACCATACAATGATAAATTTCTATTTCCAATACTTACACGTGTCCTAGATCAATAGTAACAACAGAGATTTTGGTAGGCACAAGTATGAACAGAGTATTGCTTAGTCTGCTTACTCTTCTTTCCAGCTGCTGAAAATAACCCCACCCACAGTACTTATTGATATAGAAAGGGAAGCCTTTAGACTCTGCTGGTACCACTTCTGACCCTAATACTTATGCTTTTACACATGCAACAGTAGATACAAAACAAAAGACCTCCCAAAATTAGCTCATAATTTTGTCCTACTCCAGCTGATCATTTATTTGAATTAAGCACACTTTGCAGGGATACAGCTTTTCCAACATACAGGATGCCAGTTAGGTTAGAGTATACGCTCCTACAGCAAAAAATGGCTTTAATTCATATGTTGCAAAAAAGTAAGCAAACATAATGGTTTCAAATGACTTCCTGTTCTTTATTCCTTGTGATAAAGCAACTACATTTTAAACCAAGCAGTAGTCTTTAACCATCTTCCTATTTCAAACACAGATCAGGCACTTGAGCATTCCAGTTTGCTACAGGCCTAGCTCAGATGCTAAGCCTTCCTTCTCCTTCCTAACTCCCTTTCCCTCAACCCAAGTCCTGAAGAACATTCTTTCCTGGAAAGTGCTTCAGCAGTCTAGCAGGACCCTACCCTTCAGTAAGATACTCCCTTACCAACTAATATTCATGAATAAACGAGAACAAAAATCTTAGCATTATTTACAGAATAACATAACAGCTGAAAAACAGATACTTCATTTCTCATTGTAAACAGAATACAGGCCATGAAAAGTATTTTCAGCATCTTAGAGACACTTTTATTTGCTCATGTTCCTCCTTTTCTTGTATCTCTCAAAATAATTTACCTTCTTTGAGGTGGGATGTAACAATTTCGCATTCTGTCCTGAGTTTGTTTTCCATTTGACTATTACATCACACTTAAAAATAAATATTTTTAAAATTGCCATTGTACAACATGATCTATCAACCTTTTAGCTATATATTCTTAGAAACATGTGAAAGTATTCCACAGTAAAAGAATGAAGCAAAAAAGCCCCTGCAAATCCTACCGTCGTTCTTATTAACTACCAATTAATTCTATACTACAAATCTTATTCATTAAACTAATTTAGGTGAAGTATTTCAGAACACAGGAATGCATCCAGTTATTTTCAAAATCCAAGCCTTTCATCCTTACACCATAAAACAATGATTTTGCAATACTAGTGTTTTGGTTCTCAGGCAAGACTCTTCCCCCTCCATGCTGTGGAAACATGCTTCAGAAGTTGTGGAGTGATTTGGATAAAAATGGATCAGTGACAACAGTTAATCTCTCCATAATTGTAATACAATAGAGAATGCAGCAAAGCATAACCAAAATATAGGTGGTTCAGAATACTGTCAGCCATTTGTTTATATTTTCCTTTGGAAAAGTAATGAAGACAATTAAGTAATTTTTGTTTTAAAATGAAAAAAAAAATCCATCTGTTTGCTGTAGCATTCCAGTGTGTTTGGACAACCATGAAATAATTAAAAACCCTTTAATCTTAATATGTCCCATGTTTTTCCAGACTCTGCAGCATTCATAAAAACATAAGGACAACATCCAATGACTGTGTGACTTAGTACTCCTGGGAGCAAGTGACTTCTAGATGATACACAGCGAAGAAATCACTGCACAGATTACTCCCTATGACTGCTTTTTTGCTTGCTGTTTCCCATACTGAGAGCAAAAGGAGGTATGAGAAAAAAACATTTAACTTGCATAATATTTATCAATTTCACCTGAGCATTTATGGCTGGTAGTTATTTCAGATTTTTATCACTCACAAAACAGTAATTACTACCCTTGGCAAAACTACTTCAGAACACAAAGCTGACACAAGATGTCAAGGAAAATATCTAGTTTGATTTTTATAGATGCCCAAGCTACAGAAGCTGTAGTTAGAGAACTTCCAAGTTTACATTCTTACAGCATCCCTCCCCTGAAATCATTCTAGACAGTCAGATACCATGTACAAAAATAACCAGCTCTCAAGCTGATAGCAGACCACAGGACCTGACAGGAAGGCCATCTAAGAAACATACTGCAAACCTCATTCATGCAACAGTTACATCAATACATCTAATAAATTAATAATGAAACCTACTAGTCATACCACCCACTTTTCAACAGCTCAGGATAAAAGAACATGCAAGACTGAAAACCTGATAGAGCACATCCAGATGATTGTGACATATTAAAACAAGTCACTAACACCTTCTATCAGTGTACAGGGAAATCATCATCTTTTGATGCTTCAGATGATGCCAAAACTCTGTAGTTGAAGTCCACAACATGGCAGCATACTTACAAAAAAAACCAAGAGAAGTACCTGCTTAATCTGAAGAGAAGCAGTACTGCAGTTTGACACAGCCACTGCAGAATGGTTTTGGCCTGGTCTTTTCACATTGTGAGCTGAGCACACAGTGCCTCACAAAGATTCAGAAGTAGATTTCCATGCTACAGTCCTCCATGCACACTCCAAGGCTCTGGTCACATTCGTTCTACTATTTCTTAATTCATCAGTAAAATACAAACCTGGAGAACCCAGGAGGAATAGTATACTCAGTACTCTACACATACACTGCAAACTCAGCTCTGGTGAAAATTTCCTTGGAAAAAATCCACTGATATGGCTCCCCTTCTCCTCTCCTTCTAATTTTGTATGCAATGTAATCAATATCTTTGGAATATGTAAAGAAAGAAAACCTGGGTAAGACATTTTCATTCACCTACACAAAGGCAAGTACACAACTGCTTGACTTGAAACAAGCTCTTAAACTGATACATATGGGAATTATGGAAGTGACTACAAATATAGAAATCTGCTAAAGGAAATACAATAAATTTTTTTGAGACGGATGGCTTCGCATTAATGGAAATGAGGGAGATTTTCTTACTTTTATAGAGTTTAACATAAAAACTCCATTTTGCCATCTTGGGCAGCATAAATACATAGGTCACTCTGCTAAGTAGGAACTTTCACTTTTCTTCTGAATATCCCCCCCATGACAGAGCAGGTCCATGCTGAAATGCCAGAACACAAAGCCTGGAGTATATTATCAGCCAAGTACTCCTGGCAATCCCACCAACTAATTTACTGGATGCTGGGTATTCTCCTCACTCCAGAAGAGAAATTTGCTGTTGGACAGTCTTCAGTTTTATTTATGAAAGAGTCCTGAGTATTTTAACAGATCAAACACAGATCTTATTATGCTTGAGTCTGTGTACAAAATACCAATAGCCCCAGCCAATACCTACAAACCCTCAACTTAATGGCATAATTCAGTCATGTAAGCACAAGCACTGGACTATTTTCAACTACAAGACATCTAATACAGAAGTATCAAAGTAACACTGGTGACAAAAGCCAGCCTACTGAAGAGATTAAGACAGTGAGCACTGTTCCTACAATTAATGTGATTAAGCGTATTATCAAATACAAAGGCCACATGAAAAAATTCACGATAAATTTAAAACTGGAACATTCCACCACTTTTATATCTCATAGCAAACAACACTGTTTCTTACTAATAAACTTTTGTACGCTGCATTAACGGACACAAGCACACAATGCTGAGGCTGCAACTATTACCTACTTTAAATTTCTTCATACTGGACTTTCTTGAATGTTTTAAAAGGCACTAACTAGAAAGGCTAATATATTAGCCACTCCTGCTAACTGAATTTTCCTTCCAGGTTCAGCAGAATTAGTGTGACACCTTACTGCAGTGTTCAAGACAGTGACAGAGTCAACCAGCAAAATGATTGTCATATGTAAGCCATATTGAGACATAATGAGACTGTAAGTTAAACAAGTGAATCAACACAGTTGCTGCGAAAAAAATCATAGCCCTACAATTAAAGGTAATAGCCATCTCATAAGCTCATCCAAGCGATGAATGGTACCAATTGCTTTCAGATAAACTGGTTTATCATACAGGAAATGTAAGCGATGACTACAATACTATTGTCTTTAGCCACCTCACTTCAGCCAACATCTAGCTTTTCCTGACACTTCTCATTATGGAAGAACAATACCTACATGCAATCTGTAGGTAAGCATGACTGTAACTCTGAAGAGACACTATAAAACTAGAAAAAATAAAAAATACCACGATTTTTACTTTGCCTGAACGTTACATGAAAGAAACTGATTAATTTCAGTTGCTTAATTAGCTGTTTAGCCTCTCATTGCCACCCCCAAGCTCTGAAAGAAGTATAAGGTAGGAAAAAAAATCATTAAAAATGCCGAGAGAACAGCCTTTCACGGCCCTGTTTGAAACATTTTGATAGTTCTTATGCAATTCAGCTCTCCTCTAAAACATAAAAAGCTTAGGTTTGTTCCTCTACCCTACCCCAGCTTTGTGTCTAGTTCCAATTCCGTGCGATGCAGAAGATATCCAGCATGCTAGGCCTGTCGCGATCCCCCCGATGGCGACGCATTGTCGGAAGCATTTTACTTCCCACCTAGTTCACCGTCCTTCTTCCAGACGCAAGCGAAAGGGAAAGCGAGGGACCCATCACCCAACCTCCCCTTCCATATCTCTCACAAGCAACTCGAGGGGCACAGCCCTCACGGCCGGCCCCAGACTGCGATACCTCTCTGCAGGAGCGCCCGCACGCAGGGGAGGATCCCCGCTCTCCCGGGCCCAGCCCCTCCAACCCCCGCCGCCACCTCCCCTCCCCCGCGGCTCCCTTCCAGGCACAGGAATAAGGGGAAGTGGGAAAACCGGGGGCGCCATTTTGAGCCGGGAAGGGAGAGAGCAGCGTCCCCTCCCCGTACGACGGGCTGCCCACCTCGGCCACCCGTACCGCGGCACGACGCTCCCGCAGCGCCGGGGGAGCGGCCGCCGCCAGGAGCGCGGACAAGGCGCGTCTCGCCGCCGCCGGGACCCCCCCGCGCCGCCACCGCCTCCTCACCTGGCCGGGGTGGGGGAGCCGGGGCGGCGGCGCAGCGCTGTCCGTCCGTCGGTCGGGGCTGGCGGGCGCGCCGGGGCAGGGTGGGCGGAGGAGGGGAGAGAGGGGAGGCGGCTCCTCGGTGGGGGCGAGGGGCGGGGGCGCAGCCGTGCCTCACCCAGCCCCGCCGCCGACTTCCGCCGCCGCCTCTGCCCCGACCAAAACACACTCACACACACAAAACACGCACTTCCGCCGCCGCCACGTCACGCCCGCTCGCGCCGTGCCCTTCCGGTTCGCCCGCGCCAGTCGTCACGTGGCTCCCTTTCTTTCCCACCGTTTCCCCTCCTCCTTTTGTTCCCACTCCCTCCCTCCCGCCCGGCCGGCCGCTCCCACGGCGGCCGAGCCACACTCGGCTGTAGGGTGTTCCCTATCTCCCGCTTCCCCCCAGCGTCCGGGGGCAGAGTCCCTGCGTGCGACCCCTGCATCTTCCATCTTCCATTTACGGTGGGGGTGGCACAGGAATGGGTTGCTCAGAGAAGTTCAGGATGCCCCATCCCTGGCAGTGTTCAAGGCCAGGCTGGGTGGGGCTCTGAGCAACCTGCTGTAGTAGGGGGTGTCCCTGCTCAAGGCAGGGGAATTGGGACTGGATGATCTTTAAGGTCCCTCCCACCCCAGACTATTTCGTGATTCTCTGCCAATCCTCTAGGGACTGCATTGCAGCCTGAGGAGGCCACCGAGGAGCCAGGGATGGGAGCTGAGTATTGCACACGCAGACAAGTCCTGGCTTAATCCTTTAAAAGAACCAGTTTCCAAAGCTATTAGTCAAATGAGTTGAAAGGACGAACTACATAGGGAAACCTGAATTGCCATCGGGAATTTGCCTTTTTTGAACAGATAAAGCCCAGAACAAGTCTTGATTGCATCATAGCACAAAGCATGACCTTGTGAGAGAGCAGGATAAAGGCCAGTTGGCCACAGGCTGTGAGTGGGTTGTAGCAGAAACAGAACAATCATGATAAGTGTTTCTTCAGTGTAGCAGCTTTAACAAGGTCTAGGAGTTGGCATTTTAAAGAAACAAAAAAACAAACTGGTAAGACATTTAGTAACTGTATCAATACATTTAATAAGTGTATCAAATTGTACCAATTATTTAGTAATTGATACTATTTAATGAAGATTTTTTATATATACTCTATCACAGGAAATAATCAAGTTGATGTTGTTGCATTCTCAAAATATAATTTTATTTCAACCACATATATTTAAATGAAGCAAAAATCAAGTTATGTAAAGCCTGTGGTCAGTGTTATGCTACTTTCCCCTTAGTATGACATATCAATACTTGAATATACTGAAGTGAATGAAGTGAAAACAGATTTTTTTTTTTAATCTTCATCAGTTCTTCTTTGTCATATACTTTTCCATTGGTACCAGTTTGGTCTCAGAGTAACAATTTCCCCTTTCTGCTTTATTAAGTTGAAGTTAATCACTTATATAAGTGCTTTGTGAAAGCCCAATATGTTACTTCGAAAAAAGTAAAATAGTCTTTGCATTCACCAGTGATGTGGAATGCCAGACTAGCTCCAGAGAAACATGTTTGTTTAAGTAAAGTATGCAAACTTTTTTGAGCTGTGAGTTTGCTAAATATTTGTAAGAGTTGTCCTTTACACTGCCCTAATACACTGCTTATTTGCCATAACCCTGACTGGTCTCAATATGTTCAACTGGATTGCAGGATTTGCTGAGCAAACAGCAGATTCCTGATAATGAAATGTCTTTTACTACACACCTGACAGGCATGCATTGGAGAACCAGAGAGCATCCAGTCAACCTGGCAGCTGCTCACTCACTCACTCACTCACTCACCTCCTTGCAGGAAGACAGAGAACATAACAGGAAGAACAGGAGAACTTGTGGGTTAAGATAAAGACAGTGTAATAGATGAAGGAAAGTGGAAGTGAAAAGGAAAGGAAATCGCTGGCTACCTCCCATAAACAGGCCAGTGTCAGCCAGTCTCCGAGCAGCAGCTGACTTGGAAGACATCTCCTTTATCTACCTCCATTTTCTATGGATGAGTGTAAAGCTGTGTGAGATGGAATACCCCTTTGATCAGTTTGGGTCGGCTGTCCTGGCTGTAATTCCACTCCCATGTTTCTGGACCATCAGCAGCATTTCTCCCTAGGTGGGGCTGATTGCAAAGTGGGGATAAAGTTCTCGCCCTGTGCAAGCACTGTTCAGCAGTAGCTGAAGTACTGCTGTGTTATCAACAGTAGTTTAATCACAAATCCACAACACAGCACCATTCAGGCTGCTATGAAGAAAATTAACTCCACCTCAGGAAGACACAGTACACACATGAACAGTTTTTGTGGAAAAATATTACACCGAATCTTTAGAATTTACGCACTTAGAATTACTTGAACTAAATTCAATTTAGAGATTAAACATATCATACATGACATTTTGTGTTTCACTTAATCTTATCAAATAAAGGACCATACTATTCCATATGTAAGGATCATTATCTATGCTTCTAATATAAATAAATAATAAAATTGAAATAATGTTTCAAATTATTAAATGTATCTGAAGTTCAAGGCTAAATGGAATTTTCGATGCAGGAATTCTATTCACAGGATATTGTTGCTGTTAGGAAGCCTGTTTTACATGCAGGAGGTTCCTGCTGGCTAAGTTAACTCTCTGACTGCAAAGCAGAGCTGTAGCACATCTCTCTTGCTCTGTGGAATGCCCAAGTTGTTCACAGCTGGTTGACAATGACAGAGTGGGACAGCAAACACCAAAGGTTCCCTGTGAATGTGTGAAATAGAGGCATGAGAGAATGTGGCAGTAATCAAATGACCGAGTTCCTGTATTTAGTGTATTTCTGTATTTCAGGCTTGACACATCTCTGTGAGTTCTAGTGGTGAAGACAAGTTTCTTCTGTTGTAGTCTGCACAAAACAATGTTGAAGGAAGGCTCTGAAATCACACAGATAGCCCCTACCAGTGGTCATGTTTTCAGATTTTATTTAATCGTGGTTCATAGATAATATGTCAAAAGTGAAACTGCTGGGTGATATTAACAAATTTATGTTAGTGGGTCATGGTTTCACCAGGTGGTGAAACTATTCCATCTATTTTATCATTTCTCTGCGAGTTTTAATATTATGTTCTACTCAGCCTTTTTGTGTTTAAATTTAAGTGAAAGTTGACTTTAGAGCATGTGCAGAATCTCTTTATTGTGTCTGAACGTCCCTTTTTTTTTTTTTTTTTTTTTTTTTTTTTAATATTAATTTTTTTTTTTTTTGCTATAACATCCTTTTTTTCTGTCTCCTATCTCTACTTGTGTACATTTTCTCTGTACCTACATTGGCTTGGCCATATCACAACATACAGAAAGTGTGCAGCACATACAAAACAGTAATTTCCTATCCATAAATGAATTGAATAAAAAAATATGAAAGCAACCAGGCAGTAACAGCAAAGTGCATCAGCATGGCTGACATCATTCAGACGTTTCATAACATTCTGAGTGTTTCACACGGAGTTCTCTGGCCTTCACAGACCTTCAGGAATACAGAAACTTAGTGCTTTGACTCCAGTCTGTGCCAGCACCATAGTCAGAGTGAGAGCTGTGTTGCAGAACATGGGGTGCTTGTGCTTCATAAAGAAAGTAAAATGCAGGGTTTTGGACAGTTTCCATTCCTCTGTTTTAGCCTAAACAAGACAGAAAAAGGCATTAGGCTGTGGGAATTGAATGTCAGAGACTAGTGAAATGGCAAGTACTGTTGAGGAAAAAAAGTGCTGCTGTGGAATGGAAAATTTTCAACTTTTTCCAAACAGCTTTCTCTAGAGATCCTACTTTTGACATGGGGGATTGACAAATTAATGCTTAAGTAAAGAAAGTTTTAATATTTTTCCCTAAAATTGAATTCAATTAGTTTTTGTTAATTCATCATCTTATCTTTAAAATTACAGGTCCTTCCCACTCCCCAAATATTCTTTCTGTGGCCAAAATAACTTTCAGTATAAGAAAGAATGGATATGACACTGGTTCCAGAATGAGAGGAATTATAGGAAAGAATGTATATTGTCAGTAGATTTCAAATTGATTTATAGGGACCCACATTTCTGCAGAAAATGAAAGAAGCACAGAGAGGCAAAAAAAAAAAAAAAAAAAGAAGGCTGTGGACTTCTGCTCTACTGTTTGTGCAATAGGCACTCTTTTACATGTCCAAGTCCTATTTTTATGCCTTTGACACAACCCACTCCATCAGGGTTGAGTGGATGGTTTCAATTAGCAAGTGTGGCCACCTACTGGGGAAAAACCAAGGTAAAAGTAAATCAGCAATGCACAGAATGTATAAAAATGATACCACCTTGAGTACAGGTAGAGAGCCATCTAGAAATACAACAAACACAAGGACAAAAATCCCATTTCCTGAATTTTATCCTGAGATTAAAAAAATCTCCGTTTCCTATGCCCTATTATTACCATGTAATTTTTAGATTACTGTACTTTGCTCTTCGTCTCTATAAATAGTTCTCCCTTCTGACAACTTTACTAGATAGAAATTTAACCTTATAGATTAATGGATCACAAGGCACGACATAACCAATCATTTTATTCATTAAACTACCAAAAATATTGCTTTATTTTGCAGGAAAACTCTAAACTTCAAGCAACAACAAATATGATTGAAATATTAAAATAATTGAACACACCAAGCCATTACAAGAGCTGCTTTAGTTCCCAAGTGGACATGGATGTTGCATACTAGGGGCGTGGTGCAGCCACATCTACAGCAGAAAAACTCATAACTTCATTTGAAAAAGGGCACCAGCATTGCCACAGCTAGATCACAGCTGATGCTATACATGATGCTTCTTGCCTGGAGAAGACCAAGATACATCTGTATGTGCTGCAAGTTCATGGATCATGGCACTGACAGGTGCTGCTGGTGACTTGGACAGCCACAGCAGATCATTAGACAGCAGTGGCTGCCTGAGCCTCTCACCTTCCATTTGTAGAAAAGGAATTTCGTTTTAATTTAGCATCATTCATCTAAAGTCCTTACCAAACAAATGTTAGAGCAGAGAATAAAATGGTGACACCTGGTAATGCTTGATTAATTGCAATTAAGGTCTGTATATTTATCTAAAATTGGTTTTGCCATAGAACGACTATGGAGAATAGAGCAGGATGTGATTAAATTGAGATATTTTGCTGGGAAGAACATGATGGTTTGCTACATGTCATCTGAGAATAAAAGTCTTTGTAAGAACTGAGGGTCTGTTAGACAGTGGTGAAACTTATTCAGTCTTTCCCACGCTGCTTTTCAGAAATAATCCACATCTGCTTCTAAAAGGTAAATACAGTGGATTAAATATACGAGGTGTTGACTCATTTAAGACAAACAGCGAGAGCACTCACGTGTCTGATACATGGGGTAGTGCTGATGGGCTTCTCTCACCCACCTGCAAGCTGCGTGTGGCTGGGAGCTGCAGTTTTCTCTAGAGGAACAGCCCCAATATTTTAATAGCATGTGACAACACTTGTGAAAGGGGCAGTATTTTTTATTACAGTAATAAAGACTGAAAGTTTGATCAAACTTTTGACCATGTAAGACCTCATTTCAACCTCAAGATGCGACCCGCCTGTCTGAAAGTGGGTAGATTTTCAAAGATTTAACAGTCGGTCTAAGGAATGTGCGACCTCTACAGCTGGGCCTTAATTATTTTTCTTGCTCATTACATTTACAAAACAGCCCAAAGTAATTTATTTCCTGACTTTTCGCGAGGGGTGTGAGATGTAACAGGGGTGGCGGGTGCTGAGGGCGGTGGAGGGAGGGTTGTGAGGGAGAAGAGGTGGGCGCTGGTGCGAGGGGATGGCGGAGCGCTGTGAGGGGCAGGATTGGGGGTGTGCGTGCGAGGGGATGGCGGAGCGCTGTGAGGGGCAGGACGGGAGGAGCTGGGTGCGAGGGGGATGGCGGAGCGCTGTGAGGGGCAGGATTGGGGGTACTGCGTGCGAGGGGATGGCAGAGCGCTGTGAGGGGCAGGACTGGGGGCTCTGGCTGTGAGGGGATGGCGCAGCGCTGTGCGCGCCGGCCGCACCGCGCGTCTCGCACGAGCGCTGCCGGCGCCGCCGCCGTTACCGAGCGAGCAGAGTAAGCGGTGGCCATGGCGGAGCAGCCACTGCCATGCCCCAAAGAGACGCTCCCCGACGGGAATCCAGAGCTGCCGAAGGTGAGTGCCTTCGCCAAAGGGCTCCCACCGATGCCTGGGAGCTGCGCCCCGCTTCTGTGCCTTTCTGGGGCGGAGTCTCGCCGAGGGAAGGGGCTGGAGGAGGGCAGCGTGTGGGACGGGACGGCGCGTCTCCCTGCGAGCCCCGTCTCCCAGAAATGAGGGTGGCTCCTTCCCACCCCCATCAGAACGGGGACAATTGGACAATGTCCCCCGCCTAGTGTCAGATCCCAATTTGACTAGTTGTGTGTATTATTACAACGAGTTTCGTTATATGTTATTTATTTTTTGATTTCATTGTTTAGGTTGGAAAGTTGGGTCTCGCAGCCAACAGCGTTGCGAGTTGTCTCAAAGAGACATCCAGGGTGAGTTGGTTCTGTAGAGGCTCCTGTTTTGTTTTTTTTTTTTTTTTTTTTTTTTTCCTACATCCCTTCACTTTTGAAACTACCGTTTATTTCAATGTTGTTTTTTATCACATGGAATTACAGAGCTGGCAAGATTGGAAAACACTTCTGGCAGTTCATTTTCATTCCACGTGTTTTATAAAAGTCACTGTGCTTGCTTAGTTGGGACTAAATATAATTGTTTTAGGCATTTTTCCCCTCTGGTAATGCAATTAAAGTAATTATTGGAAATTATTATTACTTCTGATGGAGGTTCTTCTTTACAAGGATGCCTGCCAGAATTATGAATCCCACTGGTCCTTCCCCATGCTCTGAAGAGTCAGAGGCTACTGAGACACAAATGGATCCTGTAAATAGCAGGTCTCACTTTAAATGATAATTAAAGAAACCCCAACACAGCAGTTTAAATAATTTCCAAAATTGCTTCATTGATGGTGGAATTGTGAATTGGGTTAAAGGTTTCTAAAATTTGTAACATCTAGTTTTCATCAAGAGCATGTGAACTAGCTGTTACCCAAATTAAAAAAAAATAAAATTATGGGAAGTGTTGAAACTTAGCAGTGCTGGTTTGATAAAATTTAGTCTGGGTTATGTTGACTTTATGCTCACTGTATCAGCATCTGCAGGAGCATAGGTGTGTACTGCAGCCCTAAAGCATCCTCGTATTTTGTTCTTATATATGGAATGACACAAATGTCTGCAGTACATTTTCTTTTCATTAACATTTTGTGAGTGTCTGGTGTAAACTTGTTTTTGCTTTGCCTTACATGTAGCCTGTTACTCCCACCACTGTACGAAAGTTTCGAAATACAACAGATCCAGCTCCTGGTGCTAAAATAATATTCTATGGCAGTGCAGATGATCCCGACGTTGCAACTCACTTGACACACGGCATAAAGTCAACCTCCAAATTCACTGTAAGAATGTGACTCATTTACTCTTGTTTAAGAATGAACCTCTTAAGAGTGTTCTTAATAAAAGCAACTGATGTCCTCATAGTCAGGGATAAAGGTGAGTGATTTATACTGCAGCATTTCACAGCTGCTGTGAATTACCTGAGTTCTGAGGTCAAATCATAGGACTTATTTAGCATTATAGAAACTGGAAAATATTTGAAGTTCAGTGACTGTTATCAGTGATGTAACTTTTCGTAGTGACTACTGAATTGTTAATTTAATTTCAAGATTTAAGTTAATAAACAGCTTTCTGCCCACAAATTTTGCTGCTTGTTTTTTTTTTTTTTTGTGGGTTAGAGATAAAACCAGTTGAGCTCTTAGCAAAAGAGCTGTTATCTGCGAATGCATTTACAGTTTGGTGTAATTGTTCTGTATGCTTTCTTACCTTTGGCTAGAAACTGATTTCTTTAGCTAAAAAAGCGATGGTTTGGATATGTTAGACTATTTTCTGTGTATTTTTTAGAAGTTGTCTTTGTAATCTGTAATCAAAAAACTGATGAGATCATCGGTAGTTTTATCACACAGTTAGTGTTCCTATCTTTAAAAATAGCAGTTGTGATATTAAAGTGTACTTTTATGAAGGAAATAAGTCCTAGTATTCCAGGATGTTGAGTAGGACATTTTTTAGGTATATCCAAATTGAAAGCCAGGTTTTGGTGTCTTTCCTTAGAAGTTTTCTGTTGAATGGATTGATCTGTACTGGATTAGTCTGTACTGTCTGTTGAAGACTTTGCACTGTTAGTTAAATATTATCTGTAGGAAGGGTTGGAAGCCTAGTCAGTTTGCTAAGCATGAGCTTGGATCAATTGTATTTGCTACTATTTTTTTCAGTATTTCTTTATATAATATTTAATGAGAGTCTAATTATAAATCTTCACTAGAATCTCCATTACTTTGATAGCCTGAAAAATCAAATCACTTTAGTTTTTGTCACATTATAATTTTACTATAGTTTCTAATATGTGCTAAGAAAAGAAAGACTGCAGTCATAAATAAATTGTATATATCTAATATATTAATGTATTAATATTAATATATTGTAAATATTAATTGTAAATCTATAAATTATACATTTATATTTATATATTTATAATTAACATATACATATATAATATATACATTTTAATTTTCATTCTATACATTAATATATATGTATATATTATATATAAAATATCTTATTAATATTAATACATTATATGTATTAAAAAGTGGAAAAGCTAGCATAAATATAAAAATATGTCACAACAAGTATTTTATTTAGCTGGAAATTAAGCACAGCATTGTCTGTCTGTGGTCTTCTGTCAAAATACAGTTTTGGTTTGCAACTCAATGGATAAAATTATGTCAGTGTAACCATGGAAGACCTCATTAGAATACTTATGAGCAAACTTTTGTTTGTGTGGGTAGTTGTAGTGATGTGTGAACGATCAAAGTTTGTTGGTTTTCCTCTGGTGTTGTTTGTGATGTCTTCAGGTAGCTTCTTTGATAAGTCCAGTTCCTAAAAGTGAATTTCAAGAAAAGATGCAAGACATGAAAGAAGCAATTTACTCCAGTAATCGTGAAGCACCTTTGGGTAAATCACATGATCAGTCTTCAATGTTACCTGAGGGCTTGGATACAATTAATACTACATTTGGAATGAAAGTCTTCAAAGGTAGGAAAATGTGCCATTAAAACATATTTCCTGTAAATACAAGATAATCTGCAATTTAGTATCTAGCACACGCTCTATGATTCCAGCAACTCCATTTTATGAGAAGAGATATTATATAACAGCTACTGAAAGGCCTAAAAATTTCTCAGTTACAATGAAGAAACAAGCAACTGAGAACATATGGTAACTACCAGGGCTTTTGGCTCTCTTCCTGATCTGTCTTTATAGATTTCCTGTGAGAACTGTAAGGTAACTGTCAACTTACCTTCCTTTTCCCAACAACTCTTAACAGGTCTCATGGAAGAAATTTCCTTGACATTCCTCCACAGACTGGAGGAAATCACATCTGTATTGCCCATGTAGCTTTCTTGCAAAAGTTCTCTTCATCTGGATTTCTGTGATTCTCTCCCTAGTCCCATGTCATTATGTGCAAAATGAATTAGATGTTTATTCATCTATTCATTACATGAATATAGATTGACTAGCAATGTGGAAAGAAGTATCATCCTTCCACAGTATTAGCAACTTCTCTAACAAGGTATTGTTTACAATTAAGAATGAATGAAACAAGATATCCACCTCCTTAGCTCCCCCAACCATACATTCTTTATTTGTTTCCAGATTTAACAGCTGGCGAGCTTGTAAATCCACCAAAAACCTTTGAGGAAGTGGATAAAGAAGCGAGAGAAGGACATGATTTGTATGTTCTCTCACATGAGGATTATTATGTGGGTAAGTTAAAAGGCTGATAAGAAACCACATGAAAAGTTCCTCTATGTGTGTTCAGTGCCTACTGTATTCTATTTTTTGAGATGTAAATTATTAATTTTAACCACTGAATTAATACAATATAAATTATTTTTAAAAATCATGTGGAAAAAAAAGCAAGTGAGAGATCATGATCTCAGTTTCTAGAACTGTCAATCACTTCAGGATGGGCATTTAAAACAGTGTAAGGACTTCATGAAGGAGTTGGAAGCCTGATTTCTTTTGGGTGCTCTTTGAAAAGCAAAATATTTCCAGGAAACTAGGAACTCACAGACGCCCTGGTTGCTTACTGAGTTTGGCATTGTCTATGCCATTTGTCTATGCCAAAATCTCAGATTTGAAGTCACAGACTGTGAGCCCAACCCATTCCAGTACATTTCCTCTAGTTCCTCTCTTTCATCAGGATCCAAACAGAATTTCAGAGCAGCCAGACTTTCTGATGAGGAGCTTAGCATTAAGATCTGGTTACAAAGAATTTCAGGCTGCTGTGTGGCTCTCTGGAATGCAGGTTCCTCAGCCAACAGAATCCTCCTGTGGGCTGTGGACTGTGCCTGCATTGCTTCAGCCCCTGGGGGCTGTACCTGTGTGATGTGGTCTGCTCAGAGATGGTTACCCTTTATTTCACAGGTCTGCACAGGAGCAGAGTGACAAATAGCACTCTAAAGTGCAGTTACATTTATTTTATATTGTAGACACTTCTATTTTTCCCAGTTCCATGACTTTCACTTAGACTGAAAATGTAAATTTTATGTGGAGACTATTACATAGATGTGAAATTATAGTACTTTGGTGTGTCACTGAGAAATTATTCTATAAATAGTATTGGTATAAACTGGCCAATCCTGCAACTTTATTTCCTCTCTTCCCTGCCTTTCTTGGGTGTTTTGGTGGAATTATTCATTATCTGTTTCTGTCTTTCTTGTAACATCCATCCACCATGGAGAGGACAAGTCAGAAGCAGACTGACAGAAAAAAAGTCTTCTATGTGCCCCAGCAATAGTGTAAAAAATGCCATGCTGCCATACAGCCATATGGAGCCCTTATTAGAAAACAAGCAGTGAATAATATTTTTGAAAGTTCTAACTATCATTCTTTTTAAAAGGTGATTGAAAAGACATTGAAGAAAAAGAATGTTTTTTTCTGTGACAAAAAAGACAGCAATACTATATTTGAAAATGCAGCATGCCAAAAACATTTTTTTTGCATTTTTTGAAAACAATAAATGAAATGGTACCTGTTTCTGCTCAAGTGTAGATATTATAAAGCAATGTTTTCTTGACCCTCACCACTTAGGCTACATGGTTTAATTTATTCTGTTGGGTTTGTCTTTAATCAGACATAAAAGAACATCCAACTGAAGCAGGTTTTGCTTTTTATTTTGCCTTTTATCTTCACTTTTGACAATGAGATTGTTCCTAACTACTCAATTAACAGGGAGAATGCAAATTATTTCTCTTTAATTGAACAGGTTTGCTAGTTGTTTGCGTCTGTTTCTTCAGTGTTCTGTCTTAAGAATGAAGAGAGTGGGTACATTTTTCTTCCTTAGGTGTTTTACACAGGTCGAAATGCCTGCTTTTTCTGCAGGGGAATCAGTCAATAGGAAGTATAACTCACACTTTGACAAGTCTTCAGTTTATGGAATGGAAACCCCTCACTATGAAGATGGGCGGAATACAGCCAAGACCTTAAATTGGGTCTTGGACCTGGATTCGTAAGTTGCAATGAGTTAGCTAAATAATTAATAGGATGAATTATCAGGAAGAGTGGGTCTTCATATTTGAAGAAAATTGTATATCTCACAATCCTGTTCTTAGCTGTACTGAACTGAATAGAAAATTCAAGGTGTGATTTATCAGTTTATCCAAATATCTTTTAACCGTATAACAACTCTTGGCATGTCTTAAGCATTATGGAAAGCCCTTTGATTTTAAGTAGCCGGATAGCTTAATTACTAAGTTGAGAGGAGTTGCTGTTTTCTTTTCATATATAATAATATTTTAAAATATTATTGAAAAAATATTGAATATTTTAAAAAATATGTTCAGGAGTTATTTTTGTAATTTGTAGGAAGAGAGCCCCATACCTTGTGTCAAAACGAAGTGATGATTTCAAGGAAAAATACCAGCCTCTGGTTGGAAAAGTTTTTGATCCGTAAGTAAGCAAAGATACCTTCTGTTACAAACAGATCAAGCACAAAATTCATTTGCTTTTGCCATTTCTCCAATATCTTTTTATGTCCTGGATAAAAAATATAACTGTGTGCTTAATGCTTCCAGTGCAGCACTCATTTAACAGAAAGGGACCTTCCACCTGCCCTAATTAGGCTGATAAGTACACAAGTTTCTAGTAAGGGCTGTACTGTGTCCATGTAGTGAAGTTAGATCTTACTCTTTAAGTGGTCAAGCACTCTTTAAGACATTTTTTCGCCCAGTATTTTGCAATTAGTAAGGTTTGAAAGGACTGACACACATCACCTAATGTTTTGGGATTCAACCATTTTGCTTACTCTCACAGTATTTTTGGTCTTTGTTACATCATCTGTAATCTCGCTGTATTACTTCCTTGGAAAAGGACATGGAACTAAATTGTATTACTTAGCAGCATTTACCAGTCTCTGTTGAATCATTAGAATGACTGACATTTATGAAGCAATCTGGGACAGAACAATGCTTAAGAAGCACCACAGAAGTCATAAAGTACAGTGGGGTTAGGATCCAGGTGTGCTGCAGATCAAGGGCTCCTGAATGTATCCAAAGGCTGTCTTTGCAGATGCTCTAGATTTCTGCAAAAATATATCTGAGGGCTCACTAACACTGACTTTGGTAGAAAAAGATAATTTTAAACTCAAGATCTCTTCTGCGAAAATATGTCTGAAGGCTCACTAACATTGACTTTGGTGGCAAAATATAATTTTAAATTCAAAATCCCAGGCTTAAGTTGATCTGGGGAAATGTTCACATAAGTGCATGTAAGCAGCAAGCACAAATATGAGTCAGTTTCTTCTCTCCCTGTCACTGTGTCCCAGCTTACTGTGAGACAGACCTGGAGCATGAGCAACACCAAGCAGTGTGATCAGTCAGGGATGGGTTGCAGTGCAGGCTGAAACCCAGCACTAATATTACAAGACAGATACAGGCTAACTTAATCTTATTTAGGGAATTTTATGCCATCCATGTCCTATGTGTGGTATGAAAATTATAAAAGAAAAATATACATAGTAGTTTTTAGATAGTGGTATTTCCATTTCTGAGTGCGAGTTTTTGTTTGTTTGTTTTGTGCTTTAGTACAAAGCACTAATTATCTTTTTAATTCTGATGGGGATTTTTGATTCAGATAAATGCTTTAATTATTTAATTATTAAAAACAAAATTAGCATTGTATCTTTTTGAAATTAAAAAAGGAAACAGTTCTTTAATGTCAAAAGCAGAATCTTCAATTTTTGGAAAATAGAACCGAGAAAAGTTTTCTTCATGGCTATGGGCTTGGTTGCTAGTTTTGGTAGACACAGAATTGCATGTGGAAAAGCAGAGATGTGATTCAATTTTTCCACTTTAGCCAAAAGTAGTTTATTTCTGACATTTCAGTTGGAGATTTTGTCTAAATATTCCTATTATTTTACTACAAGGACCTTTCTTACAAATGTCTATCATTTTCTTTGGAAAAATGGCAGAGTGTTTTTCTTTTTAATGAGCATAAATGTTCAAAAAGTTAATGTTTACATTTGGCTGTGTTATGTTACAAACAGTGAGTGTTCTAGTCAGCTTTGTAAAGGCTTGCTTTTCTGGAATGCTAATGTTGAAACAAATAAATAAAACAAATAAAAAAACAAATAAACAAATTTCAGGTAAACTATGAGTATCATCCCTATTATTAATAATTTTTTTTTAAATAGTAACTGAGATTTTATTTTGGCTATTAATAAACTGTTTGAAAATGAAAAAAAAATATCTTTTTTGACAGTATAGCAGAAACTATGAATGTTCCCCCAGACCATACATTTGGATTGGTGATCCCTCCAGATGAATGTGGTAAGTTCAAGAGCAGAATAAAATTTTACCTTGCAGGTGAAACTCTGCTGAAGTAATAACTATTGGTTGTATATCTAATTTTCCTAAAATTTTAAGACGCAGGGTACAAAAATTTGTTGACAGTAAATTTTTGAAATGTAAATTTGAGTGGATTTGAAGTGGCTAGTGGGAAAAAAGTAAATGTCAAAAATAAAGAAGGTTTGGGATTATCATGCTGGTTTTTTTTTTCTTTTTTAAAGCCTTTGTATCTGAATGTTACAAAACGGGAAATGGCAGAAAACCGTTATTGACATCAAAGTGACAAAACAACATGGCTATTTAAATCAGTCATGCATATGCCCTCTCAATGATTTCTCAAGTGCTTCTCTAAAAGGAATAAAAATAACAAGCAATAAATAGGAATAATACATTTTTGAAGGTTGCAAGGACATAGAAAGCAGAGTTAAAAAAACCTCTTCATTTTCATTATGACAAAATTTTGAAAGCTAGTCAACTCAAATAGTCAATGGGATTGATGATGTTTTAATGTTGTGTTTAATAATTAGGGAATACAGTCATTAATTGGGAAACAAAAAAATGAAGTGGATCAAAGTGATACAGTTAATCTGGGCCAGAAAAAGTCTGTTCAAAGAGTGCATAATCTTTTACATGTTTTACTATGTAGTGTAAGAAAGTTCATGCTATAAGGAAGAGCAGAAGGAACTGAACAAAAGAGTTCATAATTAACAAGTAGGAAATAATGCTTGTCCATGGCTGTTAGAGGGGGATTAGGTGAGCTGCTCTTGTTTGTTACTGTACTTTGAATGAACTTGCACTCCAGAAGGTGACATTGGCACCTTGGGAATTTGGATGAAGATTATAGCTCAGTGTGCTAAAGTGTTTAAAAGTACTGATAAAGTTAGGACACATGGAAAATGGGAACAGTAACGTAAAAATAGTGCCCTGTCTTTCTAGAAACCTGTGATATATAGTTATCCAAAATACCAAATTTTGGATAGTATGTAAGTATATACTTATATCACATAAGAATATCGAATGTGACAGACTGGAAGTGGTGTATCAAGAATATATGTCCTTTTTTCTCAATTGTGTGGACATTGAGTAAAAACTACTGCTTTTAGAAGCTTTTGGAAGCAGTGGATAGATTTGTGAAGTTACATTATGAGGTTCCAAAATTTTTGATAATAACTGTGTGGTGTGAGTAGAGAAATAATTATATGGACCATTTGGTCTTGCAATGAAGTGACTGTATCAGCTGTTCAGCAGTGCTGAAAATCAGCATCTTGAAACTGAAATTCTCCTTTCCCTAATGAATGCAAGCTTTTTTTTTTTTTTTTTTTTTTTTCCTGTATCCGTCTGGTTACTGTATATGCACAACTAGTTGAGGAATTGTTCATTTTTATAGATGTTCATGATCTTCTTCATGTCCGGGTTCCATGTGAGTTCCTCCGTGGGAAGGACAGAGAAAGAGTTATCTTGATTGCAGTTCGAGAAAGTCTGAAGAAAGCTAACTATAGGAATTTTGATGTGTTACTAGAAGCATTAAGACATTTTGATAAGGTTAGTGCTCTGAAAAGGTATAAATGTAAAGGAATGTGTGACATTAGTGCTCCTGTGCTGTAGAGATACAGACATGAAGAAACACAAGCATAGCAAGGTAAATATGGATGAAGTCTATAACTGTGAAGATAACTTCATAGTTATTGAATGTCTCATCTACTGTGATATGCTATGGAATTAGACACAATAGATATTTTTATATCCAAATATTTGGAGCTTTTCATGGTATTATTTGGAATATCCAGGTTAGAGGGAACAAGGGACACATTAGGAGAAGTAATCTTAACAATTTTTGGACTTCAAAATCTGGTATTTTTTTGTAAAGAGAAAACAGTGGAAGGGTTTATGTTCATATTTTCTTCTGAGCTGTACTTTTTGACTGAGTTGCCAAGCCTCAGAATTTCAGTTTTTTTTTTTTCCTCTCTGGACAAAAAAAAATGTCCAGAGAGAAAAAAAAAATGTTACATTTCATATGTAACATTAATTGCAATGTATACAGAATGATTGATGTCTTACTTTAGAGCTATCTTGGCTTTTCCTCAACATTTATGATTAGATTGCTATCTAGTCACAGTAGCCTGTCACACCTTTACTCTTGAATCACTGTATTATTTAAGTTGAAAATGACTTTTTGACACTTTTCAGATTTCTAGTTTCTGAAATACTTAGGGTTTATTTTGTATTCAGCAATATCACTCTTCTTGAAATTGTGTGTCTGGTGCTATATATATGTATGAATATATATACATACATGTATAAACACATGTATGTGTTTTTTTGGTGAAGTCACTTTATCATGGCTGTTAGAAAATCATAGAATATAACAACTGTTTTTTTTTCTTTGTAATAGAATGGTGATGGAATGATACACAAGGACAACCTACGAAAGATCTTTTTTAACCTGAACCTGAATCTGGATGATGAGCTCTTGGAATCCTTATTTGACTGCTGTGATTTAGATAAGGATGGTCTGATTAATTATCTGGACTTTGTGAACTTTCTGAACTGGAAAGATGAAATGGGTGTTAAAGAGTTTGGAGAAAAAATAATTACAAAAGGTAGATGCCTTAATACTGGGAAAATATGGGGATGATCTTGTTCTTAGGATAGCTGTTGAAAGGACATTGCTGTTGTAAACTAGGTGCTCCTTTAGAAGGGTAGGATTTAGAGAGTGATTTAACTACCAGCAGAGTCTCAGGTACAGATGTGTTTCAGAATCCTGGAGTTCTGTGTTGCACGCTGAGATTGACACTGGAACTCTCCTTAATAATACAGATCACCAGATCAACAGAAAGTAAAACATCTCCTAGAAGCATTATCAGAAAAGTAGATGAATTATGTTACCTCCTTTACAGTTATTCAAACAAAGTTTTTACCTCTTAGTCTATAATATGCTGATAATATATCTTGGCTGTCCCATAACTTTTGTATATAGGGAAACAATTAGATGCCTATCTTCCCAAAGACACAAAGAAAGAGGATGAACTGCTGCCAGAACAGGAAGATCTTGAGTTAAAAGAACCAGAAAGCTCAGAAAAGATGCCAAAACCACTTACAAGATCAACAGACCGTGTATATACAAATTATCAAACATCATCTTCTCAGTATAATGCTGTAGTTGGTGGTATCCCAGATTCCTGTAAGTACAGAGGACTGTGCTGCTCACTTCTGAGCATTATTTAAGAAAAAATCAGGAGCAAAGTTAAAAAGTATTGCTATAGGTTCTAATGTAAAATAGCTAATTAATTTATCTAAGCTAAGGTTTTTTTTTTTAAGATTAGGACTTGGAAATTGGAAGGGATGGTCTGTTCAAAACATTGAAATTAATCTAGATGTCTTTGAGAAATTATGCTAGTAATTTTGGAAGGACCATGTCTCCTTGCAATCACCTAAAATACTTTCAGCTGAGAATATTAAGTTAGTAAGTACTAGTATATTACTGCAAGATTCCTTGATTTCATACTTCATGATGTAGCTGAAGCCAGGATTTCTAAAAATGTGAAAAAAGATACGAGGAAGAAAATTATATAACTTGTTTTTGAACCTATGTCGAACTCACATTTCTTCTTATTTCCTGCAAAATGTTTTATCCTCCCTGGCACTATTTATCCATGCTGCCTGTTGATTGACTTCCACAGGTTATCCATTGTGTGGTGTTCCAAGTATTCGTTCAGATATTCCTGCTCCTCGAGTTCGCCGCCTCAGTGACACGACTAATTATGGTGACCAGGGCAGTAGTTTTTCAATACTGTTCCCTTCTGTCTTCAGTCAAAAGGGAGTGTATGAAAAAGATCTTTTAAAAAAGAGACCAAAGGCAGAGGTATAGTGAATTTCTTCAGAATATTCTTCCAAGATAATGATTCTGCTAGCCATATGGGAGTGGGAAGTCATCAAGTAAACAGGTTGTAAAATTCATTGTGCAACATTACCATCTTGCTTTACATCCATTCAGCTATCTGAAAAATATGTACTCTCCACATTCTAAATTATTCATAAAGATGGTAGATATTAATTAATACTGAAATTTCAACCCATTGAAATTTCTGAGCAAGGTCTCAAGCAACATGGTTTAATAGTAAAGTTAGCCCCGCTTTGATTATGTCATTGGATGAAGGATCTCTGGAGATCTCTTGCAATCTAAATTATTCCATGATTCCATGAAAAGTCTTAAAAAGCCCCACAAGAAGATTTTTACAGGTGTATAAAAGTAATTTCTATCGCATAGGGGTGTTTAATGGAAAATTTTACCAAAAGTGTCTCTCCTCAGACAAACTTGGCAGGTTTTGCTAATGACAAATTCAGCAAACCACTTGAAAGTACCTTTTAAGCGCTCTGCTGAGTCACAGTTGTAGGCTCAGGTCTACAAAGGATCTGTATAGTGGTGGAGAACATTGGGAGTCACACAGCAATGCTGTGCTGTCTCATAATTCTGAGGACAAAGATGGGACATGAGACTCCTGGGATTTACTTGTGGACTCCATGATTTTTCTGGTATATCTGCAGCCTCCTACCACTCTGTTTTCTCACAGACTGGAATTTCTCTCGCATAAATACTAAAGTAACTTCTTCAGTATTGTTTGCCACTTTGTTTTTACATTTGTATGCAATTCATAGGGAAAAAAGTATTAAGAGAGAACTTAATTATATGAAATACAATTTATTAGACAATTGTAATGAAATGTGAAATTCCAATCTCAAATGAGAAAAGAAGCTGTGGCAACCTCTTCTTCATTACATTAATGACCTCTGCTCATTATATTAAATATTCAGCAGTAATGTCTGAAAGTGGATCTAGAAATTGAATATATATTTTACAAAAATAGTGTTACTGGTTGGTGACTGGGGGTAGAAGGTGTGGTGTCACGGTCATAAGTGCCTTGTCAGAATGTTGTGTACATGAGCATTTACCACTTTATAATCTAGCTCTGAAAGCAGGAAATGAGTGCATGCAGCAAATAGCTAGCAGTAAATGGAATCCATGCTTCATTGAGAAGACAAATCATCTGCCAATTACATCTGTCGGGCACTAGATAGAGCTGTTCTTTGAAGTTAGAACACGTCTTGAGATGTCATACTCTATTGTAGACCATACCAGCTATATAGAATTCAGTGCAGAACCACCTCTGAGTCTGTTGAAACACCCTACGTACAGGAAATGGGATATTTGGGCATTTTATGATTATTGTTTCAGTATGTATAATTAATGCTCCCAAAAATTTCATGGTTAATGAAATTATTCTATGATTCTATGATGTTATTATTAGATGAAAGCTCAGAGTAATTTAATACTGTTTTTGTATAATGTGGTAGAAATGGATGCAAATTCTGACTTGAAATAGTTTAGTGAGGTGACTCATCTTGTTGCAAAAGAACAAAATAGTTCTTGGGCTTGCTGTTTTCTTCACTGAAATTCTCTCATCTGTTGAAGAGAAGTTATGTAGTTGAGGAATAGTGTGCAATTTGTATGCAGCATGTTGGTCATAGGTGAGTTTTATCCTGTCTGCACACAATAGTCTGTGGTTTGGTCAGTGATGATTTTACAGCAGTTGATGAGTCAGGACAGAGCTCTCTCTTACCATGGTAAAGCCAAATTATGAGGGCATGTAGTCCTTTACTCTCCCTGCAGTGGTGTCCTGTGAAGGAATATTGCTTCTAGTTTAATTTCTGTATTTCACTAGCTTGTTGAAAACACTGGATCAGGTCTGGTTTGTTTTACTTGTGGGTAGTATGATTGATTTAACTGAAACAACACCTATGCTTAAAGAAACAAAACTCAGTCCCTTTTTTCCTCCTGCAATTTCAGCTTGCACAAACACTCATAGATTTATTGGCTAAGATGAAGCTGAAGATTTGCTGAAGTGGGGATCAGCCCTATATTTATACAAAAATAAAAAAGACAGTAGAACAAGGCTGATTTGACTGTGTTAAAGGACTTTATCAAAGCATGCATAAAGCCTCCATAGCATAAATATAACACATGTGTACACACACATGATACAATTGAAGAAGCCAAATGTTTGCTGATAACAGAAGCACAGGGTGCATCTATATTCTTCTAAAGTTACTTTCCTCTAATGAGTCAACAGGTCAGTGTAATGAGGCATACAACAGGAAGCATCCAAGTGAGAAAATATGGAAAAAATCCCTTCTGCTGAATTATTTTGGTGTAAAATTATAGCAAGGCTCAATGTTGATATGAATAATTTCATTTTAGTCACTTCACCCACTTATCTATACCAGCTGATGACCTTGTGTGTAGTCCTGTTGCTGTGAAATGTAGATAATAATACAATCTGATTTATGTTGGTAACTGCAGACAGCAAAAATAGAGTGGATAAACAGAACTTTACTTAGGGCTTTTGAAAAACATTTACTTTTCCCTGAGTCTTCTGTATTTGATTTTTTCCCAGTGTTGAAGTAGTGCATCAACATTACTGTATTAATTACTGACAATTTTGTACAGCTTTCATTGCAATAAGATTCAGATTTACTTAAATAGGAACTTCTTTTGTTAAGGATGGAGGATGTGGTCTGTAGTTTTAATTTAAGAGTGGGAAAATATTTTTTGGCAAATAGAGATTGCTAAATATGTCAAAGCCAGACACTGTAGAGTTTAACAAAATGCTGACTAGAATTACATGAATTGCATTATTTTGTATTATTTTTGTAGATTAAACAAGTTCTCCACAATATGGGCATGAATGCTTCAGATGAAAGGTTTGAAGAAATATGGAAACAAGTGTGTACAAAACATGAAATAAAAGAACTTTGTGATTGTGAAGAAAGTATGTGGAATATACTGAATAAGATAAATGAATCAGGCATAACATTCTAGTCTCTGATTCTAGTCTCTGGGCACTGCTTTTATTTAAGTTCAGTCATAATTCTGGTGCTGAATAAAAAAAATAAACAATAAATATTTATATGTGTATTGTCTTTCTGAGTAGTGGGTTTACCACACATATATGAATAGTTGCATTTGGTCGGAACTGGTATCCATGCTTGTAAATGTAATACAAATATTTACAAATATCTTATATCCCATTTTGCATTTTTTAAATTTATTTTTTTCTCTTATAAATGGAAAGACATTTTTGAAAGTGCTAAAGATAAACGTTTCAGATATTCAAGGCATGTCAAAAATTATTATAATATCATGGCATTTTCCCTTTCTTCTCATGTTCCATAATTTTTGTCAACAGAGATCTGGTTGTGGCAAAGTATTTGAGATGTTTGAACGTTCATGTGAGAAAGTGCTTTACAGTAAAATTGTAAGGAAAGTATGTAGCAATAGGTGTGGTATCTAAAGTGTTGTCATGAAATAGACTCCATAAAAACCTACATGTTAAGAAGTGCCAGAAATAAATGTCTAGTTTGTGGCAGGGGGATTCTATTCTTTATGCAAGCTTATGACTATTACTTAATAGTATTCAGCTTTCACAATGAGGAAAAAAGTATGGATATGGAGAGGTGTTTATGTAATAAACATTACATTACTGAGTAGTCAGAAAAGTTTGTGGGGGCTTACAGAGAGCCAGCTGTTCATTTGTGACCAGTGTGGTTTCTTGGAAAGAGGGAGAGTCATTAATAGAAAACACTTAAAGATTATTATGCAAATCTCAATGAATAAAGTCCAGTAAGAATAAACAATAGAAAGAAAATGGACACCTGCAACTGTGAGTTGGAATGTTCACTCTTCTACTGCAGTACTGAACTTTGTTGTAAAACAGATGGAAATTGTTCACTATTAACAGTGAGAAATATTACTTCTAGACTTACAAATTCAAATGAATGATCCTTGCCCAATGTACTCTTAATATACAGGATTTCAAGAAGGATCTTATTTTGTCACCTATTAGTGTTTTAAATACCTTAATAAGATTTGGAGAATGTTTCCAGCCAAAAGCATAACTGAGTTTTACAATGAAAGTAAAAGTTTGTTTTGTTAAATACTAGAAATGCACATGTAATGCCAGCTTAACATTTTAGTTCCTTCTTCTCTCGTGTTTGTTAAGATTCCTCTTTTGCCTGTGTTCTAGGAGCTGGTCATTTACATGTAACTAGTTTGTTATATGAAATCTGCAAGCCAGACCCTTTTATACATTATTTTTGTAGCATTAAGATTAGTTGTCTTACATCAAGTAGAAAGAATTTGCTTTCTGGTATCTCCAAGGAGCAGGTGGTGAAAATGCTGCTTGATGAAGGCAACTTGTTTCCTGCTGTGAATGAATGTTCTGCATTGTTGCTGCCTTGCCTCCCCATCCTTCTGGAACTCTCTGCATGCAGGAAGCAGACTGACTGTCCCAAGTGGAACCATGCCAGGAAGATAAATGTACAGCTGGTTACAATTGAAGTTACAATGTTAGAATTTTACCACCTTCAGTGAAATCCTCTAAAGCTTATTTTCTGCTCATGTTATGTGGGAAGGAAGAATCCTTTACCTTTGTGGCAGCGAACTTTCAAAAGCACTGGAGAGAATTACTTTAGAAAAAACAAAATATTTTTCCTCTTCAATAGAAGATTTTAGATTAAATACTCAAGCTCATGTCAGGGGAAAATGAAAAAAAAAAACTTACTGGATCTGTGTGTATGTATTTATGTATATGTGTGTGTATAAATATGAGATCTGTTGTGTTTGTTCAGCATCTTGAAATTCTGTGAACCTTTTTTTAATTTAATCTACCACAAAGATACTCACACTCCTCTTTCAGTAAAATCTTCTCCTTTGTCAGTGAAATGGAATTAATGTTGCTCTTGCTCAGTCTGCTAAATAAGTTCTGAGTAAAGAAGACTGTTAAATCATGGTTTCGTTTTTTGTGAGTAGATTTGTAACCACAGACTAAAGATTTTCTTTCAGGTTTGGGTTTGAAATTACCCCTCTGAAGCTTTAAAAGATAAATTACTAAAAAGACCTGTAAATTCTGCTTGTAAGTGCTTGTTTTTCATCACCATATTGATTAGGAAGCCCCTGAAAGATTTAATCACTACGACACAGCAGCTTCTCAGGAGTTCCCCAATTCTGTTCCTTCCTTTTATGAAACAGTTTGTGTATACAGAGCTTTGGTGCAGGTTTTTCTGTTTCATGTCTGTATTGACTTGCCAATATGTGAATTCAATGACATGTTTTTAGTCTTTAAAGCTGCAAGGTGTGTTCTGTAATTTTTGTGGGTCCCTCAATATATTCCAAAAGACAGAAAATATAAGGTTTGCTTTTGTGTACATTTCAGTGTGATTCTAGGTATGGACCTAGTGTAACCAGGACAGCACATTACCTTGCACTAACCCAAGGGCTGCATCCAAGGTAAAGTTTTTGGGAAAAGATGTGAAAACAACTCAAAAGCCAGGTGTTCTAAGAGTAAATGTATAAATTTAGAGCTTGAGGCAATTTGTTCTGTTAACAGTTATATTAAAAAAATCACATGTTGACTGAGACGGTGGACAAAACTAATAAACAGCAAATTGTAGCAAAGGTAAATATTTTGTCAAAAATGGTGAATTCTAGACATTTTGTGTCAAATTTTCTTAATAGAATTTTCATAAAAATAGACACTGGATGAAAGACACAGCACATTCAGATACTTGTGCATTATTTCTCCGTTAATCTCTGTTTCACTGTAATGCGTATTCCAAAGAATACTCTATTTAATAATGATGCATTTTTAATTGGTTCTGTCAAATGAACAAAGTTCATTTTAGAGCAGATGTATTGGTTTTCAGGAGCTGAGCAGGGAGCTCTTCCTATATACAGAGGTAGAGACCAGTGTTTGCTAGTCCCCAAAAGCCATGACAGGGAAACTGACTTTCAATACCTAAAGACACCTGTAAAAGATAAGGTTGAAGATCTGAATGTGCAAAATTGCTTTTCATTCATTCTGTATTTCTGGCACTTTATCTTTAGAATGTGAATATTAGCATATACATGAATGCGAATGTACACAGCCAGTATAACTTACTTGGCAGTGACTTTTGCTAAGTAAAACAGATGTTAGACTAGATTATTTTGTTATTATTACTGGTATTATTTCGGTTCTCTAATAAAAAAAAAAATCATCTGTGCCATGACTTTTGTTTGACATGCTGGAAGATCCAGCCCACTGTCTTCCACAGAAAAGTATGTACAAATAAATGTAGGCCTTTCCTTGATATTATTACTACATAACATTATTGTATCTGTCTTAAAAAAATTTAGTGTTTTTGTTCTGTACATCAAGAACTATTGGTTTTCAGTGATTTATCTGATCAAGTAAATTTCCTGGTCCTTGACCTCATTCCTTGAAGTGAATGGTCAGTTTTGTTTGTTTATTTGATTTGGTTTCTAAACAGCTGTATATAATTATTTGTGTGCTGAATAGAGTCTTTTATACTAAGAAGAGTACTTCAAATGGATGCCTAAGCAGAAAAAGTACTGGGGGAAAGTGCCTAGAAAGACAATTAAAGTCTTTATGTTGTCAACAGATGGGAACAGGTATAATGTTTTTGGAACAATGTACACAGCTTAATTAGTTGATGTTTGCCATTAGGATGCATTTCTTTGGACAGTAGTTATTTGCATTTGACAGTCTGTCACAGAGCATCATCTGCCTGCGTGGCTTCACCTTGCTGGATGGCCAGCATGCTTTTCTAGCAGCTAGGTATGGTTCAGGCATGCCGGAGAAACACTAAATGCTACCATGATTAAGTAGTTCCAATAGGATCTTTATTTCTTTACTACTCTTTAATACCCTACTAATTTTGAAGATGTTATCGTAGGTTATGCAAACGTGTAGGAAAGATTTTGGAATCTTTGATCAGGACTAATCTGCAAGGAAAAAGGTAGTTAAAACAGTTGCCAGTAGGTTCTGATTTTCCTAAGACAGGTGCTTGCTGATTTCTGCCAGACGTGTGTGGCTTCTCTGAGGCCTGGAGGATGTAGAGAACTTGTGCATCCTGGGGCCACCTTCTTAGTTCCAAATGTGGAAATTTATAGTCCTGGGGACACAGGTATGCGCAGCTGTGTTCTGAGATTATACCCTAAAAGATGAAGTTGTAAAGTCTGTAATAAAACTAAAGAGTAAATCTGCTGTATTCTGCCTGTTTCAAAGCTGTTACACTGTTGTTGTGGGTTATTTCTTTCTTATTCCAGTGCCTAGATGTAGATGAAAATGGCAAAACTAAGAATTAATCTGAAAGAAAAGAGGACCTGAGTACTACTGACAGGTTTTAGTTATGGCTTTTGTGAGGGCTCTCTTCCTCTAGTAATAAGGATCCTATGTTCTGTAACCTAAGAAAAATAATCCTGTGTGTGGTGTATAGTCACTACATAAGGTTCTAGCACACAATCAGATCAAAACTAGACAGAGGAGCTTAAGAACATGTACTTCTAGAAATAGCTTTCCTATAAGCCTTGATATTTTCTGCAGATTCTAGAAACTGTCAAGTATTTCTTTGAATCTGGAGTGGTACAAAGGACTGAAATAAGAGTGAAGTGTTTTCAAATGGTGCCAGTTAATCACAGGGTGGTTTTTTGGTAGGGTTTTTTATTTTTTGTTTGTTTGGGTTTTTTAAATAGTTTTCAATAGATTTTAAAGACAGATATACAGAATCCCAAATGACTGCTTTACCAAAAGTGTGTTCCTCAGTGCATGACAAAATTTAGAGTTTTCTGCTTGTGAGCAATGAATATAACATGAGAATGTAATGAGTATCTGCACAGGGCAGCCCAGGGGTTCTGTCTAGCCCAGTGTGCCAACTGACAGCAGTCAAAAAATGTTTGTGGAGAAGTAGCCCACCAGGGAAAATGCTTCAATGTTTGTTCCAAGCAGTCTCACAGTGCTCCAACTACTTGAGCCTCAAGTGGTTGACAGGAAGGGAGAACTTTTCTGAGAAGTATTCTTAACATTCAGTGATCTTAAACACATTTCTCTTCATGAGCTTCCCCAGTGCGACCTTGAAACTTTGGGATGCTCTACCTTCTGCAACACCTTTTGTCGTGGATTTCCATAGTTTTACTGTCGTTGTCGGGGCGGTCATGACACAACGAAGAGACTAGAAGCAGTCTCATTTGGCAACTCCTTAATACGAAATATGTCTGACTTTTTATATACTCTGTGATAGTTTATACTTCTTCTACCTTAACTATTGGCCACAATAAATCAACATAACACTATTGGTGAAAAGTTACAGTGACTTAACTAACTTTCTAAAAATACTCCATCCAGCTGCAAAGTTCTCTTCTTATCTTTCTTCTGTTCCTCACTTCTCTTGGTCTCCTTGGTTACAGCCTTAAAGACAGCTCCTTATCAGCTACTTCTTTGCTTCTTGCTCCTTCAGCTAACAGGCCCACTGTTAGCTCCTTCCACATTTTACCAATACATTGAACAGAAAACCTAGCTTATTTACTTATTTAAAAGCTCCTTTCAAAGGTCTTAATACAATGTAAGATGATCATGCTATTTGAAGAAACAACAAACAAATCAATATCCAAATGCTGTCAGTGATACAGATGTTTATAAACCTTTGTCACATCCTTCCTAAGTCTGGACTGGGGACTGCTTGCTTACCTGTTGCCTGCATAGAAATTATTCCTAAGTCTTCTTTTGAAAAGATTATCTTTTTCTGAGATGTTTCTGATTCTGCAGCACATTGTCTGAGGTTCTGTGAGCATGGATTTAAAAGTGGCAGACAGGAGCTTTCTCTGTGCTGTCAGTTGATTTCCCCCAGTATTAGGAATAACTGCTGTATTTCAGACATGGAAGCAGGGGTAGTTTCAAAGGAGTGCAATGATTTTGCCCTGAGTCAGAGGTCATTGCCGAGGGCAACAACCATGTAATATTGTTGTATGCTTACTGCAAACATAGTTCACAATGACCTGCTTTGCTCTTATGTACTGAGTCAAGTAGATTTGATTCCAGGCTGTGTGTTGCTTGGAGAACAGAATTTGGTTCCCTTTATATACCTGGACAGTCTACGTGTTTTCTTTTGTAAAATGCTTTGGAGGTATAGGATGGAAAATGAAACCTAAAATTAAATGGCTTTGCTTTTATAAATACTCTTTTGTTGTCTAGTTGCAGTGGGAATGTAGACTAGTGCTATATCTGTCTTTCTTGGTCTCATTCCAGTGGGTTTGCATCAATAACAAAATATCACTCATACAGTGTTTCATTCAAAGGACAGTCCAGCTGAAAGCCAAATGTAAATGAATTCCAGACTTCTGATGTTTCAATAAGACTGTCTTTTGAAGTTCTTATTTGCACCAACTCTAGAATGGAAAGCATTACAAAGAATTTCTGAGAGAAAAAACAAACTGGTGATTAATTACCTCATTTGAACTGGGCTTAAATTGCTGTTAAAATAATAATATGATGAATAGGGATGTAGGATTGGAGGGGGTTTTGTTGGTTTGTTTTGGTTTTGTTTTTTTTCAAGTCTTCTTTTGTCCTTATTCCACCGGTGGGGAAACAAAGACTCATATTATCACTTTTTTTGAAAAGAGATAAATACATTTGTAGCTGTGCAGCCGTCTGCAGAAGACAGTAGGCAATTGTTTCTGTGTACATACAGGCATTTAATTGTCTGTCACAGACCTGGTTTTCTTTTCTAATTTAATCACAGAGGTGGCTAAGTCAAGCCTTGTTAAACTGCTGTAAACCCTTATTAAACCACCATCATCAATGATTAATACATCCTTGCTTAAGAGAGCCCACAGTTCACCTCTCAAGTTGCTTTGATGTGAAACCTAATGCCAGCAGCACTGATAAGATTGAGATCAAAAGCTTAGATATCATGCCAAGTATTTATCTTTTGAATAATAGCTGTTGTTCTTAAAATTGTTTTTGTTTGGGTTGGGTTTGTTGTTGTTTTGTTATTTTGTATTGCTGGAAAGACTATCTGTAGCCTGAGTATGTTGTCACAGAAAGTGCTGGTACTTTGTTACTGACTCATTTTTTGCTTCATTTCCCAGCATTTATTGTGTTTGTCAGCTTTTCTGTTCAGACAATTTACTTCGGGCTTGTGAGATTGACATAGCTGGAACACACAGCCTAATAGTGTTTGCAGGTGGTCAGAGATGTGCAAACAATGTTCCAGTGTCATGATTACTGGTCTTATTATTTGAGAACAAAAAGAACTGAGAGATTACTCAACAAAATTCTGCATAACAAACATTTGTTCGTAAAGCTAGGCATGGTTCAGATGAGTGATGAGTGCTTCTCTTTCCACTGCTGCTTCACTGGAGAATTAGGGAAGCAGATTGCTATCCTGGAAAGAGCTTTGCATGAATTGAAGATTTTCTGGCCCTGGGGCTTGAAAGATGTCAAGTGTCATGTCCAATTCTCCCTCCGGTTAACAGTTAACAGAATTGGTAGGGAAAACCGACTCTGGAATGAAAGGAAAAGAAATCAATGTTTTGTATGCTGTTACACTGTTGTGGGTTATTTCCTTCTTAAATGTAAAACCAAAACAACCAATCAAAAAAGAATGTCAGGGAAAAAAGTGTCTCCTTTTTAATTTTGTTCCATTGAACAGGTAGAAAAAACCACAATAAGAAAAAAAAGAGACTATTGGGAAATTGGAAATGAGTAACATATGAAAAGGCACATTTTCCTTTTCAAGAAAGGTGTGCATCAAAAGGAGTTTGTTTGAGTTTCTTTGTTTGTTTTTTTTATAAGAATAACAAAATATGAGAAGACTTTTCAGTCAACTCCATCCATTTCTGCCAAAGAGCTTACATGGAAGAAAGCTGTAATTCCCTAAAGGGAAATTCCTGAAAGGACACTGAGCCTTTCTTGAAATGTAGCAAGGGGTTTGAGAGAAAAACATACTGTAGCTGTCTGTAGAGTGGTAGCTGTTCTGCAGTATTAAAGGATGTTTTGAAACATTGAGAGGAATGTCGTGAATTGGATTGTATGACAGCAGTATGCCAGTACAGTGTGTTCCTGATTCTTTATTTTGAATGATTCTATAAATATAATAATAAATCACCATTCTTCCTTAAGTTGTTAGTCATGCAATAGAAGTACAGTACTTTATTATTCTCTTTAATTTCCTTGGAAACTGTAGGAATATTGATAATTATCACTTTATTGAGTGACTGCTGTTGGGATGATGTAGAAAGTATACTTGCCTAAATATTTTGTAGTGTTTAATACAAGTGGGAGGATATGTTGTATTGCTTCAAATCCATTTCCCTGTCAGAACTGAGAGCTGCAAACACTGTATTTCTGACAAGCAGCCCATTTGTTTGAATTTCTAGATGTCATTCACATCTTTAATTCCAGGATTCCAGGTTAGTAATGATATTGTGGAATGGTGAATCATACAAAATGGTTTTATCCAGCATTTAATAATATATTTAATTTAAAACATAAATACTGTGGTAATTGAGATATGTATTTGTGAGATAGGGTCATTGGTGATACTAAGCACAAGATCCCTCTGTCTTTCTCCTTAACTGCAGGCAATCTATTGAAGCACCAACTTTCCTAAAGGTTCCTTCACATTAAACAGAAGGAAAGATGTGAGTTTTGTGGCAGTTAAGTTTCTCAAATATTTTTCTCACTATTCAAAGACTAAGAGGAGATTTAGAATCTCTTTACATTAAACACATGAGCTTGGTGAATGTTTGGGGCTGTTCAGTGTGAGGAAGAGGAGGCTCCAGGGATACCTTAAAGCAGCCTTCCAGTAGTTAAAGGGGTCCTACAAGAGCTGGAGAGGGACTTTTTACAAGAGCATGGAATAAAAGGACAAGGGGTAGTGGCTATAAACCGAAAGAGGGTAGGTTTGGATCAGGAATTGGGAGGAAATTCTTTACTGCAAGGGTGTTGAGGCACTGGAACAGGTTGCCCAGCAAAGATGTGGATTCCCCATCACTGGGAGTGTTTGAGACCAGGCTGGATGAGATTTTGAACAACCTGGCCTAGTGGATGATGTCCCTGCCCATGGCAGGGGGTTTGGGACTGGATGGTCTTTAAGGTCTCTTCCGAGCTAAACCACGTTCGTTTCTGTGATGCTTCTCGACTCAGCACTTGATTTACCTTCCTCAGTCCGTAGGCTGCATTTATGCCTTCCATTTCCATGTACATTGTATTATCATGTGCAAGAGAGTATTTTTTCCTTAAAATTATTTGTGAGTTTGATCTACGACATTATTTAAAAAAAAAAAAAACAACCACAAAACCTTCTCTTTTAGCACGATGCTGCCTCAGCATGTGTTTGTAGTGACTGCTGCGACTTAAATCTATTGACTTATTTCTCGATGGCAGCGAAAAGAGCGGGAAGAACTCCTTGTCCTTGCGAGATGCTGTTTAGCAGCTCAAGCTCGGTTGTGGCGGTAGCGGCCGCGCCAGCGGCAGGCGGCGCTCCAGGATTTCCAGAGCCGCGGGGATGTGCGGCTGCTGCCCGACGGCGGGAATCGCCTAACGCTGCCTTTTCCAAAGCCAGCATCGTCAGACGGTGTTTCCCTCTGCTGTCGAAGCCCGGAGTAAATTCGCTCCTTCCTGCGCATTGAATTCTAACGGGGGGACAGTAATTTGGGGATATTTAGTGTTGTGTGTTCACTCTGGTCTGTGTAACCTTCCCCGGGAGCAATGCGATTCAGTAATACTGGAGAATTGTGATGTGTAAATAAATACCTTATCGTGCTTCTTCCCCTGCTGTGTAAGTAATCGTGGAGGTTTTTGTGGTATATATATGACTGGATTTCAACACAACAGGTTCACACAGGTAGAAGCTTTTCAGTCAAGTTCAATAAGTATTAAACTAACACACAAATGTCCAGAATACAGTTGTCTGTTAGGCTTAGCATAGCTGCTCTCTGCAGTAGACTTTGTTCATAGCTCAGAGATCCTCAGGAATCGTCACATGTTGTCATTGATGCAAGCAACAATGCAAATTACATAAAAATCTGTAGATACATTCTTTAATATCTATGAAATATATAAGTTATGTGAAAAGTTATTATTCCTTTAATGGTAAGATTTTTATTTGATGTATGTAGCAGCCACAGTGAATGGCAATTAGAATGCAAAAAAGGAAAACTCCAGAAAAGATTCCTCAAAAGAAGCTGCAGGTTTTATGGTAGTATTGCAATAACAATTTGCAATAACCTAATAAACATGGAAAATGATTAATTAGTAAGTGCATGTATTAGGAAATATTTATGTCTTCAGTGTTCATATACAGGGTTTGATTAATCAAAAGACAAAAAAAACTGCGGGTTTTTTTGGTTTTGTTATTATTTTTTAAGCATTGATAATTTAAAATACTCTTGGAGTAAAATAATGGGAAAAGTCCTTTAAAATTTGCTATTTCTATTTTATTAGAAATAAATAATTATTATTTAGCATTTTGCTGTGTAATGATAAATATGGTGTTTTCACTAGTGAATCATTCACTCTGTTGCTTGAACACACATTGGTAATGTGTTTTCTTTTTGATTCTCATATTTTCTCAATGCTAAGCTTACTTCATGGTAAAATATACTCCAATTTGAACAGTAATAGGTTCACTCTAAACACCTGGCCCCAGGAACTGTTGCAGAGCATGGGATCAGAACTGGGAAATGTCACATCTCCAGCTCTTGAAATTGAACTATATTAAAACCTATCAGTCTTTCTCTGTAGAAAGCAAAATGAAACCAAAACAAATTGAGCTGAAAAATCAATGAAATTGTTCCTGTATTAAACAAATCTTGAGAGTATACAATTTTTTTTCTCTTAAATCCTCAACTCACACTCCTTTTTCCAACAAACACCCAGACTCTAAGCCAAAAGATAACTTTCTGTAAGGTTACAGAGAGAAGGAGAAAGAAAAACCATCTGAGTTTAACAGTTCTTTTACAAAGGGATTTTTTTAAGCACTGAAAATTTGACCTGCTATCAATTTTTTTTTTTTTTTGGGACTACTTGAATTACTTTTAAGAGGTCTGGTATTTGAAATGATAGGCTACCAGTGTTTTATAAAGCTAAAGACCATTAAAATTCCTCACAGAGTAACAAGATATGCTGTCACTCATAAGCAGGAGACGTTGCAAGCAAAGTAGTATGTCTTAATATTACTTCATCCATAATCTTCCAGTGATTCATACTCTAACTTTGTTAAAGGGATCCTGAATTTAAATTCTGCTTTTAAAGAAGTGAATAGAAAGCAATAATAAAATTGTGACACTTTTGTCTAATGACAGAGGAATTGAACCAGCATCACTATTCTCTACTTTTGTATTACATTTCCTGATTAATGTAGGGAAAAAAATCAAGTCCTAGTCCTGATGTTGTCAAGTTGCCTGATATTTTAACTTTTTTCCTTAAAGGCTGGTGAAAATTCTAAAATTTCAGCTGAAAGAGCAAACACATCTGTAGTGTATTTGGACTTAGTTTGAATCTACCCTTAGGGTTGAATGGGAATCATGCGTTGCTTGCAAAAGCAAATGCTCTCTAGTGCCATCCAGCAAAGCAAAACATTGTGGCCCTTGCAGAAAAGTCTCCGTGTTAGCAGGAGCTCTTGCCACTGGCAGTGCTGCAGAAAGTGATGATAGTGACACACAAGCTGCTGACAGGCTGACACTGTGGATTAGTCTGTGGGCAAAGGGTTCATGGTCAGACCACTGTACAAGTCACTCCAGCCATGTCCCATCCTTTGTTCGATGTGTGGGCTTGTACATGGAAGTGAAGCTATTTGATTAAGGGTTATGTACCTGCCCACTGTTTTCTTAGGGTTGTTGAAAATTCAGATGCCTTCCTAAGTATGACTGAATAGGTTAAATTGAACTATTCTCTTGGAACTAGCAAAATTATGCCTTTCACTAATTTTTTGCTGTTAAGTATTTGCTGCCAAGGCTGTCATCTTTAACCGTAATCTTAGACTCCCAAACTGATGCTAAATTTTAGTTCTTCCCTTTTTCTGTAAACTCTTGATTCCTGACATCTACCTCAAAGCTATGGTCTCAGGGTAAAGACTTGTCTTTACAAGTCTTCCCTCTCAAACTACTATTGTACTTTCACTTTGCTTTCTCTCTTGGAAGCACAAATTTACCAACATACTAAGGACTTTTCTTCTCCCTTCCTTGAGCCTGTCTTGCATCAGAGTCCTTTATACCGCTCTCAGAAAACATTCTAGACTCTCTCCCCTACTTGCTGTGGCTTTTGGACAAAACATGATGAAGATGAATAAAATTAAGTTGGAATTTGAAATTTTGGGCTTAAACTTTTTACTTATAATGGAGTAATTAAGCAGTTGAGCTCATGCTTTTGTAGAGATTGCTGGAGTGACCAATGCCTCTCTGTCTTGAGGGTGAATTGTAGGACATGTGAGACCCTCACTGATCTTCCTTTGTGAAAAATGGATCTGCTTTGTCTAATACTTAAATGTATATTTTGTATGTGTTTTGACAGACAATAAAAGTGAATAAGTCAGGCATTCGTGCCCAAGAAAATGAGGGAGAAAATGATTATTTTTTGAAATAATTTGTGGTTCATTTTCCCAAAGAAAAAAATGTCAAAAACATAAAGAAACTTCAGAAACTCAGTGAAAGCTGTTGGATTGCTTTGGTTGTTTGTTTCATCTCCATTGAAATGCTTTTAAGCAACATTTGCTATTGAGATCTCTGCATGTCACTTCCTTTAGGTTTTAACTACCCAGGCACATCAAGCAGCATTAACAGATGCAGTGGACCAAGATTAGCATTAACTCACAGGTGTAAATGTCGTAAATGTTGAGACTAATAAGAAGCTATTTCTATTTTAATTTCTTTAATACTTGCTGTGTTTTACATGTGGGTGCTACAGTGCTTTTTAATGTTATTTTCCAATCAACTTTTTCCAATTTTCTTTTAGAAATCCATAGTAAATAAACTTATGGGCTAGCTACAATACTTAATGCTGTGTCCAACCACCTCGTTTTTTATTGTATTCACCTTATTTACTTTCACTGTTCTTCAGAACAACATGCTTAAATTCAAATACAACATGTTTTTGTACTTGAATTACTAATTCACTAAATCCCTAGATAAGTTGAAGTCATCAGCAAATCTGTGTTAGTATGATTTCTATATCCTTAAGGAAAGGACAAACATGATCCTTATATATCTTTGTAATTTCAAATGAGAAAAAAAGCTGTATTTTCTGTACTTACATAATTTCTTTAAAGACTGAAGAAAAATAGGTTTATTGATCTACATGGCTAGGCTTGATGTGTGCCTAAGAGATGAAAAAAATCTTTAAAGTAAATAGAGAAGTTTTACTACTTCAAATATACAAAGGTATTGTGGGTTCATGTTCTAGTTACTCAAATTTCATAAATATGAAATTTGAGAATAAAAATTAACAACATAGAGAAATCATTAATTTTCAGCCTGGTTAATAGAAATTATGGAACACTTCTGCTGTTTTACTGCAATCTTACTGAGTCTTCACTAAGACTTAGTTCCCTCATATTCCCCTGCAATCTGTTTTATTATTTGTGCCAGGTATATGTGCTTTAATTTCTCTGGGATAGGGTTTTAGTTTGAATAGCCTGCCCTCAGCCAGAAAGGGAATATGGTAATGTATTTCACATGGGAAGAGTCACAGTATTAAATGTAAATAACACAGGTGAGAAGATTAAAACAAGAAAAAGGTTTTCTTTCCCCACAACCCCTTGTTTCTCCTCAATTAAGTGGTTGGGATCTTATTCAGCTGATGTTGCTTTTATCTCCTGGTCTTGTTCGTGGGGGGGGGAGGGGAGGGTGAGAAGGGTGCAGAATCCCCCATCTCTGTGGTATGGCGGAACTAGGCTCCTGCTTGCCTTTGGTCTGATGATTTTGCCTTTTTGTGGTGGGATTCCAGCTAATGCTGCAATACTTTCATGATAGATGGACTGAAAAGAGGCGTGTGATGGTCTTTTTGTTAATTCTTGTGGTATCTATGGGGTTTATTTTCTTTTTTCAAGCTGCATAGAGGTAAATGGAAGTTTAATTTCAGAATTTTTTTTTCCTTTGAAATAATTTCAAGTTCTTATAGCTGTAAAGAAAAACTTGAAAGGATTACTGCAATGTGCTATATGGGTATTTTCCTAAGACTAATTAATGATGTTTTTATAAAATATGCTATGAAATGCATCAAATTCACACGCATGATCACAGAATATTCTGAGTTGGAAGGGTCTCAAAGTCATGCAAACAACCCTTGAAGCTGGGATATAGGCCTGGAACTTCAGGTTCAAGGATACATATTTCCTTGTTTCTGCTTTCCTACTTGGACCCAAGAAGTTGCCTTAACAAATGTCAAAACAGACTTAATCAACATTTATTTTGGTTCATTCACCTAAGCAGTTTTGTTTGTTTACTGTCAATGTTTCTGAAACTCTCAGCTGCCTATTCTTTGCAACCTGACACCATAAGTGGCACTACAGAATGCTGCCATCTGGATTTCAGAGGGCCTTCATAACTGCTGAGTTACAAATCTTCTTCAGTGCTCTCTGGGTCAAGAATTTGGTTCTGCCTCTAACAATACTGGTTATAAACTGGTTGTAAACTACATGAAGCTAAACAATTTAAGGAAGTGGTCAAAATTATGAGAGCAGGGCTAATCCTTAAGTCTAGCTAAAACCAAATGCATGATAAAAGTGGCGTAAATGCTGAGTATGTCTTGACTGGCACAAAACCAGACAGTGCTGCTGTCCTCAGTGGTGTCCTAGACGAGGAGCTCAGCTGCACAGAATGAGGACACTTTATGATTTTCAGCATGATCCTGGGAGATAGAGGATGCCAAACAACTCATTATTTAGTGCTTCTGAGCTCATTGTCTGGTCCCCATATGTTTAGGAGATTTGAGCACTGGTTATTCAGTTTAAGAGAAGGGACCATAATTCTTTAACTGAATGGCTGCCCTGGCTTTTTATAAACTGCTGAAAACATTCATATCAGGAAAACAGTGAATCTGTTATGAATAAATGTAAAACGAACAGAAGGTGCTCAGACTTTTTTAGCTAGTAATGATGAGAAATCAGTAAACACATGAATAAAGTGATTGCAGAGCATCCTGTAGATGAGGTTGCAGAAATGCAGCTGACACGTTCCTGAAGTATTCCTTAATTATTTTAATTTTTTCCTGTTACACCAGATATTTCTCACCAAGGGTAAATGTTTTGGTTAATGTCACTAATGGCCTTAGGTTTTAAATCCAAATTTATGTAATATTTCCCCCTCTTTCTATCTAAAGGAAAAAAAACCCCTATGAATATTGGCCTTCTCTAGATAAGAAAACTACAGAGGTGTTATTTTTTGTGCCTCCTTCCCCTGAAGGAGGGTGGTGGAAAGAATGAGATTGATTCCAAATACTCTGAAATGCTGCACCTGTTCTTACCACAAGCTTCCTAAAATGAACTGTTGTAGCTATAGCTTTTGTATATAGTTTTTCTCTCTCAGAAGAGAAAGATTAGGAGTTATTTTATGTGGTTTTGTTTAGTTCTCAAGGTTTTTGCAATTACTATGGGTTTTTTGATGCTTCAGAGGGAAAGTGATGTCACACTGCTGTGCTAGAACATGTGATTTGACAATTCTTCCCTTGTGCACCACGAGGCAGAAGAGAACAGAATGAAAGTGCTTATTTCCATTTCATTGCAGGTAGGTGCCAAGGAAAGGCAGGCAGCCATTGCTTCCTGCAAAGCAATCTGCTGCACCTTGCCCACCCAGGAATTATCTCTGTATCCTCCTTGCAGGTTCTGCTGATGTTACTTATGCACAATGGCTCCTCAACCTCCTGACTGTCTTTGTACCCAATTCAATGCTAGGGGCTGACCCTTATGTTTCAAAAATATTTCCTGCATGAATGATAATGTGAACACTGTGACTACTTAACTTTTCTCTAGCACTTACATATAAGAGACTTACAGCATAAGAGACTTAAGTCTCTTAGAAAATTAACTCTGAGAAAACTAACCAAAGTTTACTCAATTAAAAGAACAAAAGGCATTGCTCTTCCAAAATAGAGGAGGTTGTATGGATGGGAGCAGTGTTGATTAATTCACTGCTTAAATAGGATTGTGAGCTGCGCTCCTTTTCTTTTTTTTTTTTTTTTTTTCACTAGATATGTTTAGGATATTTCTGAACTGATATTTACTGAACATTTAACATTTCTTGAGGTATTTAACCTGTCTTATAGCCTGGAATCAGAGGTGCAGGTATCTGTTGCCTGCATCTCTCTAGACCTTTATTCCCTTAGTGACTTGCAAGGGGTCTCACTGAATAATGGGTGATAACTTGGGGATTTCATTCTGGGATCTTCTGAACTACAGCTCAGAGTCCAGCTTGCTGAACTATTCATCTTTCTGTAGTAAGAGGGCAATACTGAGAATACAACCATTGAAACAGTCCTAAAACTACAGACCAATGTTTTAAAATTCCTACTCAAAAAAGAAAATCTACCTGATATTTCAGAGGTGGAAATGGTTGGTGTGTAGGATGTGCATGGCCAAGCTTTTGTAGCTGGAGTGGCTACAGAGATGGCTTCTGTGGAAAGCTGCCAAAAGCTTCCTTTATGGAACAGCTCCGCAGACAAAGGTGAGTGGAGGAGAAGGTGCTCCAGGCAGTGGAGCTGAGATTCCCCTGCAGGCTGTGGTGCAGCTGTGCCACTGCAAGGCATGGAGGTCAGTGGGAGTGCAGAGATCCACCTGCAGCCCATGGAGGAGCCCATGCTAGAGCAGGTGGATGGCTGAGAGGAGGCTGTGACCCATGGGAAGGAGGCCCATGCTGGACCAGGGTCCTGGCAGGGATCTGCAGACCTGTGGAGAGACGAGCCCACAATGGGGCAGGTTTCCTGGAAGGACTCAGGACCCTATGGGGGCCCCATGATGAAGCAGCCTGTGCCTGAAGGTCTGCACCCCATGGAAAAGTGATCCATGTTGGAGCAGTTTGTGGGGAACTGTTGCTGATGAGATGAACTTTCATTGGAGAAGTTCATGGAGAACTGTCTCCCATGGCAGGGACCCCATGCTGAAGCAGGGGAAAGACTCCTCTCCCTGAGCAGAGGGAAAAACAACACAGAATGGATTGACCATAGTCCCCATTTCCCATCTCCCTGCTCTGCTGGAGGGGAGGAGGTAGAACTGGGAAGGAGTGGAGGGTGGGAGAGAAGGTGTTTTTAAGGATTTATTTTACTTCTCATTATCCAGCTCTGATGTTGTCAGTACTAAATTCAGTTAATATCCCAAATCTGAGTCAGTGTTGCTTGTGATGGTATTTGGTGGGTGATCTTTCCTGGTCCTTCAGTCATGAATCTTTTATTTTCTCTTCCATCCTGCTATGGAGGAGAGTGATAGAGAGGCTTTGGTGGGTCTGGCATCCAGGCAGGGTCAGCCCACTACAGTTAGAAAAGACCTTTACCATCACCAAATCCAACTGCTCATCCAAGAGAATAAAGATGCTAGAAATCACAAAATATTAGAGACAGACTGGGATTGTCAGTCTCTAGTTTATGTTAAATTTTTCTCTTTCTTTCATGTAGTGTTATCTGTCACTGAGAAATAACTTGTACAAACAGAAACAAACTTAATTTTTGCCAGGGTTTTCAGCAGCCTGCCACAAACTTTGTGCAAAAGAAAAAAAAAACAGCTGTAACCAAAGCATATGCAAGCAATTTGCCTTTGCTTAGTGATGCTCTCTTTCAAGGCAAAGGAATGGTGTTTGGGTTCTTGAACACATAGTTCACCTGTAGTATTAATGAAATTATTTAAGATCCTTTAAGAGTTTGGCATTTTAACTTGCCTGTTTTAATTCCTCAGGCCAATATGGGATATAGAAAAAAATTTAAAATTCCCTGAGTCTTTTGTAATAATACTTTGATGCTCCACTAAAGTCAAAATCCAGACTTTAAATTTTATAATAGGAAATGAAAGTGTTTCACTGAAAACATTTGAGATAAGATAAACCTAAATGAACAAAATATCCAAATCTAAACGGGTAACAACTTACAGAACAACTTTCAGGGAGCAAAAGGGAACCAAAAAGTTGTTTGGCCACATGTGGCAGCTAGTGGTTTCAAAACACCATTTCTCTATTAGGCCTCTTGCAAATGTCTCACAAAATAAGCATCTGCAGCAGTTGTGTTCCTCCAGCAATTCCCATGCCCTCTCCAGTGTAAGAGGAGAAACTTGTGTAGTTGTGACTCCAGTTGCACTCAGTGTAAATGGATGTCAACTGCCTGAGACAATATGCTGTGAAATGTGACAGCTGGGCTCTGGGTGCCGCTTCTGGTTCTTTTGAGGCTTTTAAACTCCTGCTATGAGGACTGCAACTGCAAGGAGCAAAATGCAGAACGAAGAGCTGCAGAGAGTAACACAACAAACTACCACCACCACATTTACCAGCTTGTTGCATATGTAATATTAATATTTCTGTTATTAGGAGTAAAGGTAGATGCATGTTAATATATATCAAACTGAGATATTCACAGGGCTGTGAGAACATTTCATTTACTATTATTAAAACTTTTCTGAATGTTCAGAGAGAAATTTTACCAAGAACTGCTGCAAAAATTCATATTGGTTGTGATTTTCTTTTATATAAAAGTCTTGCAAGTCTGGAGAAGTTCCAGGAAATGGGAAGATCTCATCAGCACTTAAACAAAATAGACAAAATAACCTCCATAACTGGGCTGGTTGCCTGGACACCGCCACTAGACAAGATGATTGAGACTGATATGGGAGGCAATCAGACAGTAATGTTAGCACAGCTAATGCCAATCAGCATGGTGCTATGGAAAGCAGGTTGCCTGTTGTATTTTCTGTTGAGTTGGATTGGAGGTGCTAAGTGAGACAGTCTTTGCTTACATTCACATGTGAAATGGAGCTTGTATGCAATGTCAATTTATTGAAGCAACATATGTGCTGACAGCAGATATGAAACAGAATTATGTCAATGTATATAAAAATAAGATGTGGAAGCATCCAGTAATGTGGATATTTTTCAAATTACAGTATTCAATTAGGACTTGTTCCTTTAATTTTAATGGGTATTCTGTTGTGGAAGCATAAAGTCATTACTGGCTTAAAGGGGGCAGGGAGAAAATGACAAAAGCCAGCCCTGCGTGCTTCTGAAATGGACAGTGAAATGGACTTGAAAGCAGTGAGGTTTTGGGATGCAATGTATTAGCAATAATAATAGTCTCTCTTACTTAAGAGACTATTTTTGGAGACTAAATACATAAATGTGCTACACTGAAATAGAAGTCTCCAGGTACACCTATAAACACATAAAATATTTGGGAAATATTTGATCAAAGTTTCTCCTTATAAAGACATCAATATCTTATTACTGCATGCAACATGATTTTCATTTTCCCATTTGTATGGGCATGCAAGTCACAGAACACTAGCATTATTAAGAATGCCTATGTTCATTAAACAGTAATTACTAGGTAACTCCTAACTCACTCACACCTTCTCTCTAGTACCCTTTGTGGGCTAATCCAAGCTGGATGCCCAGAGGCTGCCAGATTCCAGAGACCTTGTTTCCAGCAGGCACACAAATATCCCTGTGGCTTTATTTGCTTTGCACAGCTCTTTGCTGATGCTGATGTGTCTGGTGGCCTTGTGCAGGTTGGGCTGAGCCTTGTGGCCTGAATTTTCCAGTCTTTGTGGATTCAGTGGTCACACACGACCTTCCTGCAGAAGCCATGGAAACATGAGTAATTTGTTTTTCAGAGCGTTCAGCTGCACTATGCGTTTTGTCTCTTTCTGAAAACATAACACTACTTTTCAAGACAATTTTTATTGTGTTTAGAAAGACTCAAAAACTAACACCTCTGCTGCCCAAAGCTTAATTGATGCTTTTTAGAAAAAAACCCAGTTTTCTTGGGTTTTTTGCCAAACAACAACAAAAATTAATGTATGCTGCTGACAAATTGGAGATCTAATTTATATAGTTACATTTGTGCAAGGAGGTACAAAAGCTTTCAGATATGTTGAAGCCATAGTAGAGACATTTTTCCATTATAAAGAATGAGCAAAAATAACTTTGGAGAAAGAAAAGCTGTGTGCTTACTGAAACTGTTGACTCATTCTTTAAGGGAAAACATCTCCGTTATAAGTTACCTCTCTGTCCTTCTGCTCTGTTGTTTGTTAGTTTGGGGTTTTTTTAAATGTTTAAATTTTGCTTCAGATTCTCTGTCTTGCCTCAAAATTGGGTTTTGAGTGGTTGCTAGCGTTATAAATAAGAAGCTTGACTAGGCCAATATTCAAGCAACAATCCGCAAAGCTGTTTAAATGCTTAGCTAAGTGCAGAAAGTTCCTGTATAGCAGCAACATCCTTAAAGCTTTAATTCAGATGTTATTTGCAAACAAAGGATAAGTTCCAAGTCCTTTTTCCATGCTTTACTCCCGCAGTTATTTTTTAGAATTCATCTTTTAATTGTCCCATGATCAGTTTCCACACAAATTACAATCACAAGTACACACACTACCTGTATGTACCTGACAGGAAACACAACTTTGTATCTCACACTAGTCATAGACTGCCAAATCATGATAATCCATCAAAAACCATGTGGAAAACGTTGGTGGTATCCTAAATGGGACTGCCTGAAACAAATATCTTCAAATTCTACAGTAGCTGCTTCAAGTAGGAGCAGTTTCCTTAGTGCTTTGTGGACTGAGTAAACTCTCCCTAAAGGTGGTGTCATGACTGTACATGAAGAGGTTAAACCCTTTTTTAGCAGTTTGAGTTACTTCATTCTAAATATATTGTCAAACATAGGGCACTGAAACCCTGGCCAGAAAGAGACCTGTAAGGATATATATATATATATATAAAACATATAGATATATAGATAATAGCACAGAGAAGGTGCAGAAAACAAAATGTATGGTCAAAACAAGAGATGTAGAAATTATATTATAGAATGTAGAATTCTAATTCTACAATGTAGTATTTTTGGGGGGGGGAAAGAATTCAGAATGTCATTGGGGTAAGTGCTGTCTGGAAAGGTCCTTGGACTACAGAAGACTAAATTATAATATGCCTCTTTGCCCTGAATATGGAAGAATTTGGACTATGGTAAGTACCATAGTCTGGGGGTTTTTAAATTAATATCTTCTTTTTGAGAGTGCTTTGAGTTAGGTAGGAATTATTTTCTGGAAACAATAGAAATAAGCTTTTGTGTGGCTCTTAAATAGATCAGATATGTCTGAGTTCTTTTCCAAAAATTGTGGAGAAAGGGTGAATGAAATTGTGTTACATATCTGAATTTATTCATTATATAATGCCCATATACATCTTCAACTAAGTATTGACGTTTTAAGCTTTCATAGGAATCAGGGAAGTTTAATTATATATTTCTGAGATGTGGAGCCGTGTTATAAAAGTGAGCCACAAGAGTCAGCTTAAAATACAGACAGCTTGCAAAAATGAACATCACAAGGCATGATTTAACCTAGCTTGAAAATCCTTGCTTTGTTATAACTTTAAGAAGATGGCAAACTTTAAAGGTTAAAAACTGGATTTTACAGAAAATAATTTTTCCCAGTAAAGCTGATGTGGAAAATGCTGGTATTAATTGTGGTTGGTTTAATGCATCTTTGGTTATTTATGATTACTGTTATTATTAGCATCTCCAGAAGTATTTGCACATGATATGGTTCATAACAATAAATTGCAGACACCAGTCTTCACAGCAATGTGAAACCCCTTGAGCACTTGTAAAGGTTACCACAGCCTGGAAAACGGGCTTATGTCACTTTTCCAAAATCAATCTCTAAAACAAAACAAAAAAACCCCCAAACCTCTGCCTTTATCAACTACTGTAACAAGATTGATTATATTTTCTTCTACTGTTCCTTGTTGAAAGTGTCCAACTTTAAGCCTCTGTTCTCCTTTTCCCTCAACTGTAAACCTAAATGATGTTTTACTTCAGAAATGTGGTACTAATCTGAATATAATCTTTCATAGAAACTGGTGAACAGGACCATATGTCTTCCTGTAGGCAACTAAGTATTAGATGTTTAATTGAGAAAAATCCCCAGAATATTAGCTGCATTAAACTGCATTTCCAAAAGCAGTCTTTGAAACTCCTCAGCATTTAGTATGAATGTTTTGTTTCCTTTTGTGATTTTATTCTGCCTTTTTTTAAAATAAAAATTTTAAGAAGTGGCATGAAGAGTTGGAGATTTTGTGGAAGTGATTCATATCCAAATGACACTGAGGAAGATTAAATACCTACAGGAGTTGCAGCTCAGGTTTTACACAAATAGCAGAGTTCAAACTTGTTAGAAGGATAAATGTGGGAACTCCATGGCAATCATTTGGTTATCACTTCTAGTGTCCAGGACGGATTTAACTGTTAAGTGTGTGAAGGTAAGGCTCCATTATCCCCTGTTATCCCACACTGGGAGTGCTAGTCATTCTGGGAAAAGTGAATGTCTTTAGATTTTTGATGAAATGAGGTGGGTGAGGGGACAGCTGTGGTTTGACTGCAGCATGGAAATGTTCATGCACAGCATCAAGCAGGACCAATGAGTAGGGGTGAGGGAAAGGGCCAGATCTATGTTCCTCAGTAAATCCATATCTGCATAAAAGAAATTCTCTGAAATCCTGTGGACTGGAACTGCTGCCAATAGGCAAGAGCTGGTGATTAAAGAAACTAATCCTTGCCTTTTGATGGCTTGTTCAGAATTTGTGCAGAGGATGAAGCAGAGCATCAAGTGTACCTAAAAGGAAAAATAGATATTTTCTGTTGGCTGACATTTATTCTTATTTTCTTTCATTAGAATGGCTTTAAGAATCCATTTGCTCAGGATTTTGTGTGACATTATGTGTGTGCTTCACATGTCTGTAAAAAGAGAGGTAACCTTTAAATCCATCACTTTTGCACAATATTAACTCAGCAATGTCCTCATGGGGGTAAAGGCTCTGGAAATTGTAAACAAAAGGGTTGTTGTTGAAACTCCATATACTCTGACTTAATTCCTTCTGCATTGGAATTACATATGTTCCTAGCTTAAACCATGGTTTTCCAGTGACTTAGAATGGTCTAGCTGATTTTAATAACTCATTGAAGTGGGATGTGGATGTACAGCTACAAAATTAGCAGCATAGTAGACTTTTTATTTCCATTGGGAATGTGGCTGTTTTCTACCATATTAGATGTTGTTTCTACCTCACCTGAGGTGACACATTCTGTGTTTAAAAAATGGTAGCTAGGTATTGAAAGAATCATTAATTATTTGTAATTGCTCTTATGATATTTATAACCAGGGTATTTTTGTCTGCCTTTTGTTCTTTGTAATATGAAGGCAGTAGTGTGGTGTTAAGGTTCTCAGGCTACTGCTCCCTATGGATGTTAAGAAATCACCACTGAAGATACCCAATTCTACTAAAGAATGCTGCTTCTCTTGCATTGTGCTGTGGTTCAGATCATTGAACCTCTGTTGAGATCCGGGCCAGCCAGAAAACAAGCAGTCTCCACCATATTATGCTACAAGGCTTGGAGGGATATGAGAGCATCTTTATTACCTGTCAACTGGCTTGGTAGGGAATCCACTCAAATTAGCAGATTGATTTTATGCAGAGGGAGATGGAAAAAATTCTGTCTCTGTATGCTGATATCCTGTACCCCTCAGGTGGGCTGAGCTGGCCCCACTGCATGTTTTGTTTTTCTGTGTGGCTTTGGGAGTGTTTGTTGTTGTTGGTTTGTTTTGTTTTTTTTTTTTTTTTTTTTTTTTTCTTTAGCATTTCCAGACAACAGTTTTGAATAGGATTTGGCTGTCCCAGTCCACACTGTGTGAGGACAATGTGAAGAACACCCTACTCGCCACTTGAAAGATTTTTACTCTGTTCAGAAAATTTTTCAAGCTGAAAAGTTTCTCTGCAATGACAATGCATGAAACTGAAGAAAATGGTGGGTGCAAACTGTACAGGACTGTTCCAGCACCCTGTTACTGGTGATGTGAATCCTGCTGCATTTCTCAGTACAAACTGCATTTCAATCTCTTCAGGCACTGCAACATAAGCCTCAGCTGTCTCAGTAGGAGTTGAGCCCTGAAAAGACTCTGCATCCTAAGATCAGGGTCCTGGGGAGCCTATTTGTAGTCAAGGGCTTTCTGCAACAAAGGCAGCTGATCTTTGCAAATGTGCAGTAGGATTTCCCTCCCCCACCCCTCCTTTTGAGAATGATGATTCCCTACGATTAAAGGTGCTGCTTTCTGGTGTGCTTCAGAGAGCTAATATTGATTTGTTTGGTTTTGTGTTAGGCTTGTTTGTTTTGTTTGTTGTTTCTTTCCCCCTTGTTTTTGTTTTTTAATTCCACCTTCCCCACCCCCAGCTGTTTCCTCAGTTTGGAAAATAAAGGAGCAGATGAATCATCATTTCAGCTTTCCTATCCTTATTTTACCTGTAATTTTTACAGCTCCTAATAAGCTGTAGAACTAAACTTTTGAGATTCCTAAGAGGAAGACGACATTGGTATGACAAAGCAAATCAGTGGCGTTGTCTCTCATGGGGAAGGTTTCACTGACTCTAACTCCCAGAATAAGCATCAGTAATTTTATTGATACTGGCCATCAATAACTTAATTGGATTTAACTGCATACCAGTTAAATCCACTGCTATGTGCTTGCTGTTTTTCATAGTATGTCTTCTTCAAAACAGCATCATTAGCTGTACAAATTTAATTTACATCAAATGATATTTCTGCCTTGTGGGTAGTTGCCTACAGGAAATATCCGAGCAATTTTTTCCTTTTTTTCTGTGAGAATGGAGTGGCAGTGTGGGTGGCAATGAATATTTAGAGTGTTTTTATTAAAAAAAGAACAAAAGAAACAGCACCCACAACCAAACACACTTTCTAACAGCATTCATTAGAATTTAATTGGAATTTTATCAAGATGAACATGGTTAAGCACTACATTGCCCTAAAGGCAAGGGGGAGCTTCCAATGGACTGTGGAACTATACCAAGAATGGATTTGGCATGTTTTCCACCTATTTACTTGAGGCTGTTTGGGGCAAGGATACTCAAGAGTTAAAAGGTATGAATTTAGACAGCATAATGGAGAGAAGAGAACATCCATGCTTCTTGTGACACTTTACAGAATTCTTACGTTCCATTTTGCATTTGTTTTCTGAATACACATGTAAATAAGTGAGTTCTTTTCTGGAAGCGTTTTATAGGCAAAGAAAACCTTACAGCAGCTGTGAAGGGACTGCACATAACCCTGGAGCAGTCATTCTGTACCAAGAAGTGCGCTGTAGAGGAAGTGGTCTCCTAAGACTCTGAATCCATGGCAAAACTCCTTTGTGTTTAACCTTGGAAACAAATAATGGTTCCCTACATAGCAATAATATACTCAGCAAAATTTTGATTTACATTCACAACTTTTATTCTAATCTGTAAAGCCATGGGAGCCTTGTGAGGGGTGTAAGTGACCTAATGAAAGGCTGAAACTGCTTAAACAAAGCAGATCCTGTTCTTGTCAAGCAGTATGGTCTCAAAGTAGGGCACTTGGCTGCAATGCAGAAAAGTTTGGTTTCTTGCCATACAGCAATTCTGTGATGTTTGGGAACTCTCTCCTTCCTGTATGCTTCATTTATCTTTCTGAAAATTTATAATGATCCCTCTAGTATGACACGAGCTTCACAGCTTAAAATCTAGATAAAACAGGACATAATCTTCAGAAAGCCTGCTCACAGGATTTCATGGAACGAGGGACTTTATGCATGGCAGCCTGTTGCTTTGGAGACAGACAGATATGTTCTGTATCCTGCTCAGTTTCTTGATTTAGAAGAGTCAAATATTATGGTTAAGAATCAATATTGTACATGTTTGAGAAAAACAGATCTGAAGCTTGCAGGCTGTATGGTTTGTCTAAAAATTTATTTTGAATGGTTTTAGGCAGTTTCTTTTTTCCTTTTCTGGGTCTTCTCTTCCAAGAGATGCATTTTCTGACATCTGAAATTTGATTCCAAATAAGAAGTTAACCTTTCATTCCAGAGCATCACAAATCCTAATGTTTAGCAATGCCACCTTCCCTCCTGTCTACCTAACCCTTAATAGCCCTTGTTGTGCAAGTTCTTTTAACCTTGCCTTTTAACATTCACTTATTTGAGGAGGTCCCAGGATCACCTTTTGTTCCCCTTCTCCAGCTAAGCCACCTGCTATTCTCTTTTGAGACTGTCTTGTCTTACCTCATCTAAAGCTTTCCTGAGCAAATGTTTAGCTAATGAGGCTCTGGCACTGCACAGTAAGAAGGGGCTACTTAAGTCTTTTTAAGCAAATGCTCAGATTTTACTAACTCCACAGAAAAGCTAGTTTTCAGTGGAAGAAAATTCATACCTTTTTGAGGATGAAAGAATTAAAATTTGGCACTAAAACAAGTAAAAGTCCTTTATGACATTGCAGATGGACTGCAGCATCAGAATCCTAGAAACATCTGCTGTATGATTATTGGTAACTTATTTTTGTGCTAGATGCTACATGGGCCAGTAAACTTATAAGGTTTTCAATTGCATAAACAATTGCCTGGATTGAATCTGGAAGAAGGGTAGCAGGAGGTTAATTCTTAGAGCTTACCTTATTTCCTTAAAAGTAACAACTCATATGGAAAAACTCTTGCAAAATTCAGGTTGCTCTCAGCTGAATTACTCAGCTACCCTTTAATAGAATAAAGTCTCTGAGTCATGGTTGTCCTCGGGATTACATGCAGCAGCTGTGTGCAAATGTAATAGGTTTAGGAATTCCTCCTTCTTGAAAAGTCAAATTGCTCAATTTTCTCATGAAACAAAATTAGTTCTGTGAGTTTTAAATAAAATGCAATGAATACACTCATACTGCAGTGGCAGTAGTGGTGTTGTACCCTCCCTTGTAGCCAACACTGGAGGACACTCAAGTTTAAGAGCAGATCAGCTTGGTTCACAGATTTTTGTTGTTTAAGTCAGAACACAGACCAAAATGCTAGTTCACTCAGATAAATGGGACTAAACCCCCATGTTCTCTTTCTGAATTTGCCAAATATTTGATTCATAATGAGCTAGAGGGAGTTCAACACAGGAATACCATGTGTTTCATGGCAGGAATATGTGCTGAGCTAGAGAGAGGTTAGTTAATTTATCCATTTAATTCCGTGAGTTTTGTAAAAGTTACATGAAAAGATATGAGAAGGCATGTCCGCAGCACTGCATTTCTATTCAAGCAAATTATTCCTGAACTGGACTTGACAATTATTCTTGTAAAAACTCTAAATCACCCATTTGTAGTTTTTGATGGATAAACTGTTTTCTAAAACAGGATGTCTGTTCCTAAGTATCCGAATTTGCAATCTAAACAGTTCTGTGCTAAGTACTAATGATTGTATAATGTTTTATCACAGCTGAACATGATTTTTCATACTGACGTGACCATGACGTTGTAATTGATCAAACTGGTGATAATTTTTTAAGCTTTTGTGAAGTTTGTGCTCTTTTTTCAAACTAACCAACTTTCCTCATTTTTTTTTTGAGCTGTCAAAAACACTTGCAACCACAATTGGATCCCCTTTTATTATACTAATTTTGTATTGCAGAAAACTGCTAGTCTTTAATAAGGTCTAAGATTTACTGAAATATAATCCTATTGTAGAATCACACAGAATCAGATATTAGTTCTTCCTTGTTACATATTATTTCCAAAAATATGCTACTAGAGAAAGGAGTGTGCCCTATTCTCTGAAAATGAACAGATTTGTGGTACTTTAACACAGGCCAGAAATTAAATTCCAAATAAGCCACATCTCTTTACCCTGCTCCTTCTGGTAAGAGTGGGACAAAGGTAGGAACTACTGATTGAGATAACAATTTACTGAAAGTAAAACAGCAATGGAGTAAGAAACACACACTCTTCCCCCTCTCTGCCACCAGGACAAGCTTGTAATACAGTTTCATACATAGTGGCATAAAATTCCTTGAGAATAAGCCAACATCCCTTTATGTGGTCAGAGTCATCTAAGCAAGTTTACTGTTATCTTGGGTTTGCATATTCTCTTGTCTCCTCTGGTTTTGTGGGATCTCAGCACATCACTGTGGATGTGCAGAGACACCAGGGGAGCCCCTGGGGGGCTCGGAAACCCTGGAATGATGCCAAAAGGGTTTGGTGGTTGGATTTCGATCCATCAAAAGGAGAAGAACCTGTGAAGGAGGAAATGGGAGCTTCTTGGGTGTGAATGGTATATTTATGGAGGGAAATATAAATTTTGGAAAAATAGGTACAGGGGGGTCATGAAGGCAAGATGGAGGATTCAGGGCGTGGTCCTGTGTTCTTCTTTCTTCTTCATGTCTTCCATTTTGTATGGTGATGTTGGCACTTGGGGATTGGTTCATGGTGAAGGTAGACTTGTCTATAAGGGTGAATAGTATTGGGAAATAAAGGTAAATATGGCACACGTAATTTTTACTATAAAAGACACAACCGCCCTGTGGGCGGGGGAGAGTGCACTTGACTGTCCTGCTGAGCGGACCTCGGCTGGTCAGAGAGAAAACTTTGTAGATAAGAGATAATAAACAAGACTGAAGACCGAGAATCTGAGAGTCCAGACTCATCCTTTGCGATCACGGCCGCCCAGAACCACCTTTCCCCGTGTTGGGGCAGAGACACATAACAGCGGACCCCGACAGGTTTGATAATGATCAAAACTCTATGTTATGAAACTCTTCACACATCATGGATAGACTCCTGTGAAGCAAAGCTACATGGCACATAAGATTAAAAAAAAAAAACAATAGGAAACACCAAGTCAAGGCTTTGGGAAATGCACATTTAGTGGTGATATCAAAATAACTGTAAAGGTAGACTATCAGAGTAAAGTCTATTTATAGAAAGTATGTGTCAGGAGCACAATGCACTGAATAGAAGAAGAAATCTTTGAGTTAACAATGTGCACAGTAGCACATATATATATATATATATATATATATATATATATATATATATATATATAGCAGTCTTCTGTGCTCTGCGGAGGTTTTGTGACTTTTTAAAAAGTGAATTTAGTTTTTGGGAAAATTGGTATAACACCATTAGAAATAAAATTCCTTAGGCTACTTGCAAACAGGGGAAAGTATGAAGAAATGTCATGTCCAAGCTTTCTCTGTTAGTATTTGTTAATCCTTTTTACAATCCTGTGCTATGTGACAGGTGAAACCTTGTGAATTTTGCGCAATCATTTTATAATTCTAGCATTTCAGGATGCCCATGGAGAATGCATTTGACCCAATGTCCTTCTATTTTCTTGGCTAGTCCCCATGGCTTTGGAGGAGGAACATCTTGGGGCATTTATACTGGTGACTGAAGAGAACTTGAAATTTGAAGTTTGTGTGTAATGATAATAGTGCTGTGAAGCAAGCATCTAAACAAGCAAAAAGATGTTAGAGGAATTGTGATGTCTCCAGTTTACCAGGTTATTCTTGCTTTAGAAGGTATTGGAAGTCTTAAAAAAAGCTAAATTTGATAATAAATGTCTCTCCTCTTCCTTCAAAGTCCCTAATAAAAGAAAGAGACAGAGGGGCAGAGTCAGTATGTCCTGTCTCTAAAATAACTTGGAGGTATCCCATCCTGAAATGTTGCTGCAAAAGACCAGGTCTCAAAATATTTTGGTCCCTTGACAAAATGACTAGGAGTGATCAAATTGAGGTCTTGGAATAGCGTGTGGTCTGAACATTTCTGCTGGTTTGACATACTTCTTAAGTCCTTAACCAGACAGCTGTCACCTGCTAAGAACTGGATTATTTCTGAAACATTGTACTATGAAAACAATTGGGTTTGGCTTAAATGAAAAAAACCCAAAATTTTGGCATTTAAAAGAAGCCACTGAGCATTTTTCTTTCATAGTTCTCTCCTCTTAGTTGGACTACATCTTTGCATATTGGTTTGGTTACAAAATACAATCCATATTTTTTCGTTTCTCTCTTTGAGACCAGTTAATGCTCATGTTTGTCTTTTTGCTGTGTTTACTTTAAATTACTGCAGTTGCATGAATTGGTCTTAACATTATATTGTATCATATTTTATATTACATTATAATATATTACATTATATTACATAATATTAGACATTATATGATATCACATTATATGATATGATATTATATTATGTGATAGGATAAGACATTATATGATATTATATTAGATGGTATTATATTATATGACATAATATTATATGACTATGTGATATCATATGATACATTATAAAATATGATGTGATATGATGGGATGTGATGTCATGTGACATGATATTACGTGATATGATGTTATATTATATGATAATGTGATATATGATACTATATTAGATCACATGGAGGGATATTAGATCACATGGTGGGATATAAGATGATACTACATGAAATTATATTACATGGTGGGATATAATCTTACATGGTAGGATATAATATTACGTGATGGGATATATTTTATGATGGTATATAATATTACACAGTGGGATATTATATTTTATGGTGGGATATAGTATTACATGTTTGGATGTAATATTACGTGGTGGGATATGGTTATGGTGTGTTTTCATTTTCTTTATTTGGTATATTTTACTGCTTGATTTGTGGTTTTTAAATCCCTCTGTGTTTTTCTCCCCCTGCCTTTGGAGTGACACAGGTTCCCCATTTTGTATCCTATGTTGCTAAATTTAAACTCACTCCCTCATCGTTATTCAGCTTGGTTAACTGTCAGTTCTTGTTTGTTGCCTGGCCACTCCCTGCTAAATCGTCAATCCCTATCGTCCCTACCCTTTTTCCCCCAAAACCTTCCCTGCTCCTCCCCTCCTCAGATGTCGATCCTTCCCTAAGCCTGCCTTTCCCTCCAGAAACTTCTGTGTCAGTTTTGTATCCTTTGAAACCCCATTGGTTTACTTAAGCCTTTCCCCTCCCTTAAGATCCTCTATTGGTTTACAGACTGTATTTCCCCGCCTTGTGTTCCACCCTCAGTCCTCCCGATTGGTTAAAAATTGTATCCTCCCCCAGACCGCCCCTGTTTATAAGTTAGTGCCTGCTGTTGATTCAGGGTCTTGGGACCTTGGATCTGGGGGCTGTGTTGCCAGATGAAGCTGCCCCTGTTCTGATCCGAAGACCCGTGCTGCTGCCTCTTTGTTCATCTGCGCCGAACCTCCCCTGGCAGCTGGAATTCTGCGTGGTCTGCCAGGGGGATCTGTCACGCCCCTGTTGTCGCTGTCTCCAGGCTGAGGGCACATAGCCCCCATGCTGCGACAGGATATTATATCGCATGGTGGGATATAATATCACGTGGTGGGATACAATATCACATGGTGGAATATAATATCACAGGGTGGGATATTACATGGTGGGAAACGGTATTGCATATTGAGATGTAAAATTATATGTTGGGGTATTATATTACATGGTGAGATGTAATATTACATGGTGGGATATAATATTTCATGGTGGGATATACATGGAGATATATTATCTGGAGGGGTATTATATGGTGGGATATCATATAACATGGTGGGATATCATATTACATGATGGGGTATAATAGTACATGGTGGGATATTATATTGCATGAGGGGATGTAATAGTACATGGTGGGATATAGTAGTACATGGTGGGATATTATATTGCATGATGGGATGTAATATTACATGGTGGGAAATAATATGGTGGGATACATTATTACATGGTGGGATATAATATTACATGGTGATATATAATATTACATATTGTGATGTAATTTTACATGGTGGGGTATTATATTACATGGTGGGATGTAATATTACATGGTGGGATATTTTATTACATTGTGGGATATAATATTACATGGTGGCATGTATTATTACGTGGTGGGATATTATATTGTGGGACATATTATTCCTTGGTGAGATATAATATTACATGGTGTGAAATTATATTACATATTGGGATGTAGTATTACATGGTGGTGTATTATGTTACACATTGGGATGTAATCTTGCATGGTGGGATGTTATATTGCATGGTGGGGTGTAATATTGCATGGTGGGATATAATAATACATGCTGGGATATAAAATAATATGTAATATTACATGGTGGGATATTATATGCTGGGATAATATATCACATGGTTGGATATTTTATATTGGGACATAATATTACATGGTGGGATGTAATATTATAGGATGGGGTATTATATTTCATTGTGGGATATTATATTACATGATGGGATATAATATTACATGGTTGGATATTTTATTACATGGTGGGATATTATATTTTATGGTGGGATATAGGATGATCCTATATTGAAGTATTGATGGTGGGATATTATATTACATGGTGGGATATTATATTGTGGGATATAATATTGTGTGATGGGAATTTATATTATATGTTGGGATATAATATTTTATGGTGTGATATAACATTACATTGTGGAATATTATTGCATTGTGGCTATAATATTACAGGATCGGATGTAATATTACATGATGGGATATTATATTTATGGTGTGATATTATATGGTGTGATATTAGATGATACTATATTAAGTTACATTACATGATGGAAGGTTATAATATAAGGTGGGATATTGTATAATGAGGTGGGATATTTTATTATTTGGTGTTATATGTTATTATATTGTTGCATGATATTATATATTATGCGGTATGATGCTATATCATATTGTGTGGTAATTTATCAGATGTTGGGATGTTTTATCATATGGTGGGATATTATATTATGAGGTGGGATATTGTGGGATATTATATGGTAGGATATTATATAGTGGGATATTTGGTGATACTACATTATATTATGTGTTGTGGTGTTTTATTATATGGTGTGATATTATATTGTATGATGGGATATTATATTAAATGGTGGAATTTTATATGATATGGGGCGATGTTATATGTAGGTTATATGATGGTGTCATATGATAATACAGGATATAATATGATGGTATTATATGTTGTGATATGATTTGATGTGATATATCATATGGTATCATAGGGTATTATGGGATATATTATATGATATTATGTGATATTATAGGATATGGTGTGAAATTGTATGATACCGTATTATGTCATATCATATGATAATATGTGATTTGATATATTATATGATGTTGTATTATGAGGTAATATAAATATGATATTGATTGTAATATGATAGTATGTGATATATAATATATGATATTGGATACTATATTATATGATATGGTATAATATTATCTATGATATTATGTGATGTTACGTGGTATCATATGATTTGTTGCAATATGAGATGATATTATATTTTAATAAATGATATTATATGGTGTTGTATTGTGTTTTGTTATGTTATATGCTGATTTGGTTTGTTCCTTGTAATGGTATTATATGATATTTTATTATTTAATATTATATGACATTATATGATATGATATGTGATATGTGATGTGATATATTGTATTTTATTATATAAAAGTCATATGATGTCATATTATATTACGTGATATTATGTGGTATTATATGATATTATGTCATATAATTTGATGTGATATGATGTGATATGATATGTGATATATGAAATGATCTTATATTACATGATATGGTGTTTTATGATATCATGTTGTATGATAATATATAATAAATATGAAATATTAATAAAAATATAAAATATGTATGTAAATAATAATAAATAAAATAATATAATAATGCTATAATAAAGTATAATATAAATGTAAATAAAATAGAGTATTTTATCACATGATATAATATTAGTTCATATTTTATTTTATATATTACATTATAGGATTTAATATGATATGGTATGATATTATGTGATATGATGTGATGTTACATGATACTATATAATAGAATATTATGTGATATTGTGTGATATTACATGATGTGAAGTGATATTATATGATATTATATTGTGTGAGAGCATATGATATTATATCATTTTATTAAGTGATATTATATTTTGTGATATTATATGAGATGATCTGATGTAATACTATGACATATGATATTTTATTATCTGATGTTATGTCATATGATATGATGTGGTATTATGTGATTGATATGTGATATTATATTGTGTGATAGCGTATGATATGATGTGATATTATGTATGATATTGTGTTATAGTGAATGTTAATGTATGATATGATCTTATATTACATTATACTATATTGTGAGATGTGAAGTGATATAATATACGACATTACATCATGTGATATTATTTGATATAATTTGATGTGATATGATATTGTATTATATACTATGTGATATTATATTGTATTATATATTATATGATATAGGATATCATATTATATGATTTTATGTGATATAGTATTATGTGATATAATTGATTATATAGCATGGTGATATACAATATGATGTGATATGATGTGTTGTGGTGATATATGATGTGATGTGGTAATACTGTATGATGTGATATGATGTGATATTATATGATGTGATGTGATATTATATATTAGATATTATGTAATATGATATGATGTGATATATGATATGTGATATATGTGATATTATATGAAACTTTATGATATTTTATTATGTGATGTAATATATGATATAAGATATGATATGTTATGTGATATATGATGTTACACTACATTTGTTGATTTTATGATACATTCAGTCGTATTATATGATATCATATAATATGATATTATGTGACATGATATATTCATTTACATTGTGAGATATGACATATTTTATTATATGATATATAATGTGTTGTGATGTGATATTATATGTTACAGTGTGATATTGTATGAAATTATATGGTCTGATATGATATTATACTATGTGATATGATGTGATATATTATGTGACATATTATATATGTTATCATATGATATTATATGATATTATTTATACTGTACTATATATTTCATGATATTATAGGGTATGATATATGATAGCATATAAGATTTTATTATATGATATTATATGACATTGTCATATGATATATTATGTAATACGTTATTATATGACATTATGTCATGTGATACGATATATGATATTGTATTATATGATTTGATAATAGGATATGATATGATATTTGATAATATTATATGATATTATATTATGTGATAATATTGTATGGTAATATATGATATGATAATATTTTATATGATATGTCATATTATTTTATATATATGATATTTTATTATATTACATTGTATATTATATTATATTTTTTGACAGTATTGTATGTTGTGATATTATGTTATGTTTGTTATGTTATTTTATGTCATGTATTATGCTGTGTTATATTGTTATGTTATATGGTATTATATGATATGATATTATATTATTTGACATTATATTATTTGTTATTATGTGGTATGATATGATATATGATATTGTATGATGTTATTTTTATTATGTCTATTGTGATAAACTTATACAAAGCAATGTAGGTCAGTGTTCTCCACTGCAATGAATTTTGCCATGAGTGGGTTACAGCATGAGTAGTACATCTGTGCTCTAGAAGATGGTAGTGGTTTTACAACTGCAATTGCCAATGAAGTATGAGAATTACCTGTGAAGGCATCTGATAACACCTGGATCCAGATGTTCCTTTTCTGCTTTATGCATCCTTGCCTCCAACAATGAAGTTTCAGTGTCTGTAGTGAATGAACTGGCACACTGTGTGGGAAGTTCTTGATCCAAGCAACGACCTTTGTTCAAATTATTAAGGAAACTGTTCTTTACCCTACAAGTGTGGCAAAGTAGGGCATCTTTTCTCTCTCTCTTAATTAACCCAAATGTAGTATTAATCCAATATGTTATTAAATTTTATATTCAGGATATTCATCGGCAATTGAAGAAATCAAAAGGCTGGTTCTTTGTAGCAAGTTAATTTAGAATGTTTGTATTTCTGTTGAGGAAAGTTTTTCCTGCACAAGCATTTTCAGACAATCAGGAAAGATTAGTAAATAGTAGCATTAAGACAGCAGCTGAAGAAAGATCAGCCTCTAAAAGCCACAGGAATAGTTGAGTGTAGCTGAACAAATCACAATTTCAAGCCTATTGGTGGTCAAGTCTTTTGAGATACCTTTGAAATGGAGAAAATACAACTGAATATCTTTAAGTCAAGAGCTTGGGACTATTAAGAGTAGGTGACTTGGGGTGATGGCAGTGAAGCCCAGAAGAAGCCACCTAAACTGACTTTCCACAAATGCAAGGAAGGCTTGGTTCCTCTTCTATAAACCACAACCATCGAGAATTTGAGAGGACAGTAGAGATGGGTGGCTTAAAAGTTGGATAATGTAATATGTATATTCTATGAATGCTGTAGTTATAAAATATGTAACATAAACTAGAAATCTGGTAGAAATGGAACTGTAAGTCTGGCCTGGGACTGAAGTTGAATATATGAAGTAAAGGAAATCTAGGGCTTCACATTAACCAAACAATGAGAGAACAAGATACTGCAATGAACAGGTGTCCATCTGTTTCACAGAATGTGTGGAGGCTGTAGGGAGAAAAGAGAACAATGTGATTTTGCTAGACACTGGAATTCAGGATTCCTTTCTGGTGTTTCCCCTGTTCCCTTTCAGCTTCAGGCTACTTCTGAACATAAGTGATTCAATTAATTTTTCTGGAATTGACACTGTTCACTCTTCTGCTTTCAGAGGGAGGTCATTATATGAGAATAAAGGCTACATTTCAATTGCCATAAGGGATACACAGGTTCCCAGGATTCCTTGGTTTTGTGCAGTTGAGTGAATTGTGCAGGTATTGTGGAAAGATGTTTTGAAGGGAATTTGCAGCTCATTGTCACGTGAGTCAACCAGGTAGTAAAATCTGATGAATGAAGCCTGAACAGGAAGAGAGATAATTTTCTAAGAATGAGAATAAAACCCAAACTGCCTGGAAATAGGAGATGAATGAGCATATAAAGGAGTTTTTGAGAAGCTGATAAATATGAACCAAAGGAGAGAAGTATAGGGGGAGCAAGCTTTAGGTTGAGTTTATCAGATAGTCAGAGAGTGCAGGTAAAGGGATCACTACTAAGTAAGCAGGCACAAAGCTTGTCTGACATGATCAGAAGCAACACAAAAGCAACACAGAAAAAGGTATGAAGGAGAAAACAGGTCAGTTTAATAATCACGTACTTCTTACTACTGACCAAATAGCAGAGAAATACCACTGCAGAAGCCTCCACAAAGGCATAATGTGGTATAGCTTATAGTAATATTAAGTTACATTATTTGAGTACCATTGGTCATATTTGAATTGTGAAGTCAAAAGCTATAAAAATTGTTAAGCATCAGTACTGCTATAGTGTTTATATAGTCCTTCCACCCACAATATCAGATAGATGTCAAGCAGGGCATTTGAAATCACAAAAGGCAAAGCTTACATTTTTACATTTGTATCTTCTTCCAATCCTCAGTTATCCTAAATGTTAAATGGTATTACAAAAGGAGTTTTTTGGTATCCATGTGGCAGAAGATTTAAGTGTTGGTCTTGGGCAACTGCCTTGATGAACTGAGAATCTTGGAATGAATAATTTCTTGCTCATGTTAATTTTCCTTGTGTATCATTTGTATGAGCAATGCATCTGTCTCATACACTGGCCTCTTTCTGACTGGTGAATTTAGAGGAAATGCTGGATTGGAAGGATAAGCGATGGGTGAGATAGAGTGGTGGGTACGAGCCTTGTGCCCTGCTGGTAACAAATGTTTTCTGCTATGTGTTTTTGGCTGTTGTCTGTCCTATCTTTGGTTCTTCCTTTTAAGCCAATGAAGCAGAAGTGAGAGAAAGAAATACATGTGCAGCTCAGAGAGCTGCATTAAAAATAAAGAGCTTGAAATGAAGTAATGTTGAAGCTATTTCCTTTTTTAATTGCTGAACTAATAACTTGTCTTGAGCAAAGTTACTTGAATAACCAGTATAAAAGACAGACATGAACACTAAATCCAAACTGCCATAAAAAACTGAAGCATTTAGTGACTGGAAAATATCTTTTGATCTACCTAGGGTATTTTACTTCTATAAAATTCCTTGCTTTCTCTAGTTTCCATGGGTGCTGGATTGTTTCTCTTTTGTTTTTGTAGCAAACCTGACTTTTAAACTCCCATAAAGACGAAATCAAAATTACTTCAAGCTTCCAGGCCTGATACTGGCCACTTGTTCTCATACCAGCGCTATAATTCATACATATCAAAGCAGTTCAGCTCATAGGTGAAAAATATCAGATTACAGTTGCAGAGCGTTTTATCACAATATGGAAAACTCATTTTATTGCCATGCCTTTTGTTTTTTTCTTAACATTTTTTGGAATTTAATTTTGGGTACTCTTTTTTTCCTTTCCCTTGAAGACAATGTAATAGGTATTTGTCAACTTTTGATGCTGGCAGTAGAAAAGTGCAGACAATTGCATGTCTGTCTCAGACTTCCATCTTCATCTGAATAAGACACATTGATTACACTAAAATATTTATCTGTCTCATGTAAAGCGTGATAAACTCCCTGGGAATCTGAGCTGTAGGATATGGTATGAGACATGAGGACCTATCTGCTCCTTTGCTCTTAAACAGCTTTTCTCTTCCAGTACATTGCTAGTTTCATATGGGAAATCTGCTTTAGGTGTTGGATGATGAAATCTCAAGTTCTCAGGTCAGTGAGGATTCATTTGTTAGGCCAGTTCACAAGGAAATGTGGATGTGTACATATAAATGAGTCAAATTAGTCTCCTAAACAACTGTTGGTGCAAGGCATGTGCAATCAAACCACTATGAATTTGCTGAGCCAGGTTAATGTGCTTCACATTTCTCTTTAATTTATAATGAATTTCTATCATGCAGGCAGTCACGAAGCATGGTCATTTTGACTGGCAAAATCAAATGGGATTTTTTCCTAACTGTGAGTTAGAAAAAATTCTAGTTGTGAATTTCAGTAGATTTTCTGTTTAGATCATATTAAATAGCATGTATTGAGAACAAGGTAAAAAAAATGTCTTAAATGGTTTTTTAGTTTGGGGGTTAATTTAAAAGTGTGCTTCAATCACCCTATTCTCTTTCCTGATACCTCAGAAATGACGCCTGCAGTGGGCTTCAAACTCTGATATAGACAGTGACAAAAACCAAATAAGGTTTGTTGGTATTTGTTTGGTTTTTTTTTTTTTTTTTTTTTTTTTTTTTTGTGGTATTTGTTTGGTTTTATGTTTTGTTTGTTTTTTTTTAAAGTAACCAGCTGAAAAGTACTGGATTCTGAATAGGGTTGAGATCACAGCTTTCCCCATGGTGGGCAACACATATATTGCCTTTATGGGATGGTTCCTGTCAGACAGAGATGGGATGTTCCTAGAGCAGGAGCTGGACTCCAGCAGAGAATTGTAAAGGCTCCTCTGGAGGAAAATGTAGAGACACTGATGGTGGCCTGTGGGTGTTACACCAGCCCACCAGTCAGCCAGTACCTGATCTCCCTTTCTGTGACTCTTGTAGGCTTTGCAGTGAGTGGGGAAAAATGAGATGGATGGGATAGGCACAGGCAGGAAAACTGTCTCCAGTGTTATCACACAGCATCCCTGGGTCTGCTGCTGATGCACCAGACCTTTGATCTCCAGAGTAAGGCTGTTTTGCTTTTCCTTCTTAGAGCCGTACTTGAGCCTGAATATAGCTCAAATGCTTCTGATCTTAGTTGGAGAGAAGGGGATTAAATGGCATTGAGGCAAATGGTTTGGTTTTAGACCCACATGTTTGTGTACTTCAGTATTTAAGCAGGCATTAGCTAAGTATTCTTCCAAAGCCCTGAGATGGTGATGTACAATTTCCTAAATGTGTGCAGTTTTGGAATGTCACAATATTCTGTGTGGTCTGTTCAACTCTATATGTCCTGTGTGGAGGTGGTACAGATGGAGCTAGATAAAGATCTAGCTAAATATCTTTTTATTTTATGGGCTCTTCCATCTGAAACACACAACTTTATTTTTTTCATTCTGTTTTTGTGAATTATTGAACTACTCTTAGAAAAGTTTGTTGATTTTTGACTTTTGACATGACAGATTCTGTGTGTGTGTGTATGTGTATTTTGTTTCTTTTTTTCTCTTTCCTGAAATAAAAACCTCCTGTCAGAATTTTATATTCAGAAAAGTAATTTTCTATTTCTTAAGCACATAAACCTTTAGCCTCTTATTTTGTGAATTATTATGCTGAATATATCAAATTCTTTTTGGGGTAAATCTTATATTTCAATATGTGTATCAGACTTCAACATAGAGAAAATAATCTGTTCTGGTCTGTACTATATGAGGCTTTTCCACTAAAAAAAATCTAGTTCTGTATATTTTTGGGAGGGAGTTAATATATTTGTGTTTCCTGAAAGAGTACAATGTCTTTAAAGTATTTGCAGTTTTATTGCTAAAGTGTTTGAATAAAACTAATGCAAATGGCTCAACAGAAATTATATTTTGAAGCTGCTTCTAGGGTAGACGTTGTATCCTTATTATTAATATTTCAGCCTTGTTTTTAAAAAGTCTCTTCTGCATTTTTTTCCCCTAAGAAGCATAAAATATTATTCTCATACTCTCAAAATACAAAAAAACCAACCCCCTCAAACCCTTTCAATCTTCAGGGTTTTTAATTTTATTTTAAATGTATTTCTTTGAATGCTTCAGAGGATAAAGAATTAAGAATAGAAGTTTTCATTGCAAGGATTGTGAAGATATCCAGCATTTTAACAAAGCAATTGTTAGTGCTTTGGAAAGGCTTTTCTTTAATCAGATATTTAATGCTGCAGCAATCAGAAATCAGGATAATAGTGAGTCTTTAGCAGCTTGGAAAATTGGGACAATGGCTATTGTAGTGTGTAGCAGTGGTCCTTAACTTTCTGTCTAACACAGCTAAACACCTATTGAGAGCAAGGGATGATGTGTTTTTTCCCCATTTTGAAGAGTTTCCGTTCTCTATTACTTTTTGATGTAATACATGACAAGAATTTACTTGTTATTGCAATGATGAATATCTTATGTTGCTGTGATGGCTGAACTCTTTCCTATTTAATGGGGTAAAACCTAGAAGGGCTGTGAAAATCACCAAATCCTTTTATGACTGGGGACCATATGCCCTTTTTCTTTCAATAACTACGTATTGAATGTCCTCTTCAAACTGCTTAGCAACTTACAGGTTGCAGTCTGACCCTAGAATTTTGCCAGGGAAAATTTGATTAAAGTGATTTCTACATTCTCTGATTTACATAATATCTTATTTTGTTTGTAACTTAAGAAGTAACAGAGTACAGCCAAACTTTTTTGCCTTCAGCAAGCACATTACAGAAAATATTCACTGAAATCACGTACTTTTATCTGAAGTTCTAACTTTCTATGGCTCTATGAATAGCCTCAGAAATAAGATGCCTGTGGCCATGAGGGACATAGTGAATACAGGTCTCTAAGTATTTAATAATTGCGTAGAAAGGAACAAATTAAAAACATGTTGTTGAAGGAGATACACCACAGAATATCTTAGAGCCAAATCAGGACAAAAATTTCTTCAGAGAGCAGAAAATTAATTTTCAAATGCTTAGTCTAAATAAAACATGAACTTTGGGGACCTAATTTAGATTTTTTACTAGTAGTATGTAATGGAAAGATTACATTTAATGGAAAGACACATTTAATCAATTTTTATATCCAAATTGCCTTCAGCTTTTTTAGTTGTCTCATTTAAAAATGCTGTAAGTAAAAGTGGTGTTAGACTCACTTTTCATTTAGGCTAACAAAAATAACCAATGAAAAATCCCAATTATTTTTAGAACTGAAAGTGAATGGAGGAATACATTGCTTCCAGACAAGGCATTCCACTCTCTGCTACTGGGTTGAAGATCAACATAGACAAATCTTCCAGCAGTGAAAGTTGCTTTTGGATCTCCTGCAAAAATTACAATTTACATGGCACTAGTTTGTTAAAGGGAGAAAGCATCTAACTATTGCTGTTGAATGACAGAAGGTAATTCAGTTTAATCTTCACTACACTTTAAAAACCTGGTCGTGATCTACACGGATTGTATCATATCTCCCTTTTCAACATTGGAACAAGAAAAAACAGTGGAGAACTTCAGACCAGTAACTAAGGAGAGATTTTTTGCAAATTTTTTACTTGCTTTATACCTTTATTAGCACTAGGATAAGTAAAAAAGGTCAGGTGCTTTGTAAATAGGAGACAAATATTATCCCAACTGTGGTCGTCCCCTATGGGAATAATTGAGCTTTCTCTGTATGAAGGCTGTCAGCTGTCATGTGGGATATTGGTCAGTCAGAGCAACATTCTGGTAAAACTAACTGGATTCTGTTGGAACAAGAGCTGTAGAGATTACAACAGCAGAACTTTCATACGCTGAATTGATGAGTTTCCCTGGCTGAGAGTGGAAACTTGATTCAGTATTTAAGATGAGATCCATGTTTTAAATAAAAAGAGGGCTGGTTGATGATGAACTCTTCCAATTTTTTGTAAAAGTTTTCTTTTTTTTCAAACAGAGTATCACCTTTTCCACAAATGAGACATTCGAGACATACTTTATGCGTTCAGTAGAGGATTCAAGCAGGTAGGGAAGTATCTATCAAATCACTAATAATATTATAGATAAGGTCAAAACCAGTGATTCACATGTTGAACATCAAAGAAAGCATCAAGGTAGTAGGAATCTGTCTATAAATGCTGTCTGTGTGAACTTTTCAGTGATGGAAACAGTAAATTATTCTTAACACTTTGGCTACAGGAACAAGAAACCTGGTGTTTCTCCTTTGCCCACACTTCTAGAATCTCAGAGTGAATGGCTCCCTTGTCATAGAGTATGGACCAGATTGGGTGGCTCTGTTAAAAAGAAGTGTGGAAAATGTCTTTATTACCTCTGGGGTGGATTATTGACTGTTACACAAGAGAACAAATACTTATATGCAAGTGCACATATTAGTGCATATGTGCTGTAAACCACACACAGACAGTGGTGCAGAGGATCCTGTGAGTGGGCAGAATGGCTGTCTAAAGTGAGATTATCAGGTGTTCCCTCCTCAATAAAGTACTGAGATACCTTCATAGCCAGAACACACTGTCAAACCTCTGTAACTCCCTTTCCTGAACCAGTTGCATGGTGTCTTGAGCAAGCTTATATGATGCTACTCAAAGCATTGCAATCCTAAAAATCTGCAGAAGGAAGCATATTTAGACTGGTTTTTAAAGGAATGTCAAGTAAAGAAAATAGTTGTTTCAGTCTGGATGGACTAAAGAAGAGATTACTGCTCTTTAATGTAAGATCTCTGATAGTCAGGCTAGTAAACACATTGTAAGATAACACAAGGACAGCTGGACAGCTGGGTTAAAGCGTGAATAAAAAAGACTTAACCTCTAGATTTGGGCTTAGCTGAATCTAAAGAAAGCCCTAAAAGAAGGGGAAAAAAAAAAAAAGTCTCGCATTACTGTGCACATCAATTCTGCCCTTCTTTTGTGCAGGTTTGATGGGCTGTAATTGTCTTCCTGGCATTCACAGTGAATCACATTAATTTTGCTTTTAACTCTTTTGAAATTCAATAGAAAAATATGCAAATTGTTGAGAAGGAAGCATGTAATTCAAAAGAGGTGTTATATGCTGGTTTTTTTTTTTCTTAACTGAAAGAACAGAAGCTTCATTGTCTTTTCAGGACTCCTTTATTTGTCTTGATAAATCAGGAGTCTGTTTCCTCCACAAAATTTGAAATTAATTTTTCCAGCTCTTGATTCTATTCTAGTGTTTCTAGTGTAGGCAAGAAGAAAGGGTTCTTGTTGCTGTTGTGTAATTGCATACATTCCTCTATGACAAAATGGGTTGTTCCCTTATGGATTTTCTTAAAAATGAAACCATCACGGTGATATTAACTGATTTAGTCAGCAAGATTATAACCTCTCAGCAGTGGGATTTACAATGGGTTTAACAATGCCCCCATAACCATCAGATAGCCCTCAGATAATTTCTGACAATATCTCTCACATATTCTCCCCCAGCAGTCCAGTGCCCTCTGTTCAAATACTGATTCCTAACCCAAATGAGGACTTTTTCCCCCTGTTTGGAGCAGGATGGAATATGGATGAGGTAAGGAATAGAAAAACACCCTACCAAACAAACCAACTCATGAAGCCTTGCCCTGTTCATGAATATTACCTTTGTAGGGGTGGTATGCATCTATTCACACTCTTGTGTTCAGCTTGATGGCAATGCAAATATGTGTTGAAATCTATTGCTTGCTGCTGACCTGCTGTGAGCAGGAGATCAGGCCATACACAAAGGCATTGGCTCTCATCCTATGTGACCTTCTAGAAGTTACTCAGTACTACATTTGCTTTGATTATTCAGCTTAATTCCAACAGCTGCCTTCGCCAGGATATCTTGTGAGCTGGAAAGAGAGAACAATCTTACTGCTCCCCACTTCCTGCCAGAGAGTATCCCCCTGGAACACTTGTGTGTTTTTCTCTTATGAAATGAAGCAAGGAAGGACGGTAAAGATGCAGAAGCACCGTAAATGGCTATTGATAGTCATTTTAATATCTCAGCTTTGACCTAGGAGCAAGCAATTACCCATCAGCTGTACGGCAGTAAGGACAAAATAGAAACAAGAGGTTACTGTGGAGAAAGCAGCTTGTGCCAACTCTCCATCCTGTGGGAACTTCTGTTCCTAAAGCTTTGAGAAGAATGAAGCAATTAACGTCTGAGAGGCTAAAGTGGATATTGCTCATTAAGGTGTACTTCATGTGTATTTCTCCTGTTGTATTTGTGGCTAACATTGGCCTCTGGGGGCTACCTGAGGGATAGTGCTAATGCTTTACGCATACTGCAGGGTAATGGCCGCTGTGGATGCCACAGGAAGGTGGTAATGAAGGGGAAGGTGGGCGGGGGGAAAGGAAGGAGATGTGGGACAAATTGGCACTGTGCCTGCTAAATAGGGAGGGAAGCAATAGACATTTCTGCCTGGCAGATGTGTTTGGTATACCAAATCCTCCAGACTGCATCACCTAGCACCTTTTGTTTTAGCCCTGTTCCCACATTTTGTGTTGCTCTTACTTACGAGAAAGGTATGTCTGGTGTATTTGTGCTCCTGGGGATAGGTGTACGTTTCCGATAAAGTCTGCAAGCGAGGTGCGTGTGGGAAATACTGAAAAATTACTGATGCTTCTAAAAGGTTTTTAGCCTTAATGCTTTTTCAGGCTGTTTCTGCTCACACCTGAGGTTCTGGGTTTGGTAGTAGAAAAGGCCTAAGTGTTGTCTTTCCCACCCATTCTCTGAAGATATACAAGAATAAGAGGAGGGTGCAGGGGGGCATATGTAAACTGAACTGTCTCAAATTTAGAAACTATTTAAAAGTATTATTTTCATGCTGTGAGTGGAAGAGAGGCAATATAATCCTCCACTGACAAAATTGTTTCGGCTTTATTTGGGGAGTAGACAGAGAGCAGCAATACAAGGTTGACATGGCTCCAAGTTAGCATTCAAAACAAAACGTTCTTGGAACCATAGCTTAAATTTGTTCTTTATTTGTGTGAGAAGCCTTTGCTGTTTGTGCTGGAATTTTTAATTAACAGTGTATCACTACCTTCAGCCTTTCACGCTAACTACAAGTATTTTCCTTTAAGCTTACTGTTGTATCTTCACCCGTTTGTATAAATACTTTCGAAAAAATAGATTCATTGGCTTGCATCATATGGTGGCTTGTTGGTTCCTGCATGCTGCACCTATGCACAGGTGTATTTTCAAGTACATTATTCTGAAGACTTAGATCCTGCAATTTTTCCATAGCTAAGATTGAAATTTAATGTTTCATACTTCAAGGGATTTTTTTTTTTTTTTTTTTGTTTTGTTTTTTTTAAAACACTGATAAAACCCAGGTGTATATAATAGCTACAGTGCATAAAACTCTTTGTAATGTGCAGTTATTTTCTGAGTCATGCAGGTGGTATTTTACAATGCAAAGGTTTCTGAATAAATTTCCAAATGTGACCAAAAGGACAATAATTTCAACTTTGTTGTAATTCAAAGCATGTAAGAGTGCCAGGGCAGCAAAACCAATTCTCAGGTATCCTCATGGCCATTTTCACACACATTTTTGTATCACAGCTATTAAAATGGAACAGCAACAGTTAGGATGAATGACAATTGAAAAATTTTAATAAATATGTTGATTGACTTCTGCATTTGGCAACTTGGCTTGTTGCTGTCTGTGGAAAGTTTTACACACCTGAACAGTCTGTGAAGCTGTACCATGGTTGCCATTTTATGTAAGCAGTGTAAAACCTGCAGATTAAGGTCACAGTTATTGTTTTGGTGAAGGCAAAGAAACCTTGAATGAGAGAAAGGTGATAGCTTTTACAGGGAAGTGAGGAGACGGGAAAGGATAGGAAAACTTCACAAACTGGTCTATTGTTTTCCAGAAAAGCAAACATGATTGTGGATGGGATCTAAAAGCAGGAGGTTCACACCTGAATTATGTGAAACAATGGAGTCTTAAACGTTTGGCTTCATCCTTTCTTGATGCATCCTTTTTTCACTGGCTTTCCCTCTTTGCTCATTCTCATACTTTCCTGTTTTCAATAGCCCATCTCAGGAAGGGATTTCCTTTTGCATACTCCTTTATTAAAATAGAAATCTAAATTTCTGGGTTTACATAGGTTTATTGTCAGCCTCCAGGCTTGTCTTGCTGCACCTGTAGTTCAAAATGATTTGCCACACGCTACTAGCAGATTGACAATACTCTTGTGTTTCATTTTTCTTTTATTATCTGCTGCAATATAATCTGATAAAGAAACTTTATCTTTTCCATGCACAGTCATGGAAGTAAAGGAGAATTTATCCATTCTCCTGACATGAAGGAAAGTCAGAGAGAGAAGGGTGAAAGTGGAAAAACTGCTTTGGTCCCCTGCAGAAACTGAAATTTTATGTCACTCATAATTACATTCAAGCCTCTAGAAAAGGTACATTTGCTGAAGCTTCGGCACTCTGCAATATAGCAACATCCAAGGCAGATTTCTCTTTACTTTTGTTCCTTCCAAGTATATCTCTCCCATTTGGTCTCCTCTTTGTAAGCAGTGTGAGTCAAGGCCACTGTCTATCCGTTGGAATTCTTGCAGTTTTACTGAAAATCTCTTTACATGATGGTGCCTTCTCTGGGAGGAACATGAGGTAGAAATAGCAAGAAAAATATATTCTATACCTAAAACAATAAATAGGTTTTATGTCTCTAAACAAAAATTCAGCAATGCAAATACCCCACAAGAACTAAAAGAAAAAATGGTGTCAGTCTTGTTTTTGCTGTATTTCATTTGTGGTTGCTGGTTTTACCTGTGTTTTACCAGTGTTCAATTACCCTGGTTTTACCAGGGTTCAGTTCCTTCTACCTTGAGTGCAGTGTTAGTTACCAGGAGGACTTGGAAAGGTCCTTTCCATTTTTTCCTTCAAGGATTCAAAGTTCCAAGTCTTTGCATATACGAAGCCCCCAGGTTGGTATAATTTAAGCATGATTTTTACCAATTCCCTAGTTTTATTTGTATGACAGGGAAAGGCCTCTGCCCATCCAGAAAATGTACCTACCAATACCAGAAGATACCTGTACCCTTTTTTGTCTAGGTAATTCAGAGAAACCTATTTGCCAGTAATCTCCTGGCAAATTCACTAAGGTGAATTTCCCTGTTTACTGTTGCAGGAGGTGACCTTTTCTGGTTTATAGGATGTTTTTTTAAACAAATGGGACATTTCACTGTTATTGATTTTGCTATTTCAGTCATTCACACACAAAATACAGAATTTTGGAGACTAGAGATCATGGACTCGGTGCCCCAGTGGGTTTTGTTTTGTTCTTTTTTCCATTATTTTCCTCATTACAGTAGGTGGAAGTATAACCTGTTGGCTGTCCACCATCCTTATTGATTCTTAGTGGGTTTTAATATATTCCAAGTTAAGTTCTCCTCTGCAGGTGTTCAATACTGAATAAGTTTCTGTATAAATTAAAAAAAAAAAATTACCTTTTAATTCCCTACCAGTAATGTAATCAGGGGGTCAGCTAAGGAAGATACCCCTGGACCCCTTCAGGGCGATTTTTCATCTTCATTAAAGGTCATGGGTTTGATTGCTTGAACAGCTGGGCTTAGGTTTTCTGTCCGACTTTCCCTTAGCCTGGGGACACTCCCTTTTCCAATGTTCTTTTTTTGGCTGGTTGCGCGAGGGAATATCTCCTCTGAAATATCATGCCTGCTAAGTACAGAAAAAGGTCCTGTTTGTATATTTTACATGCATATCCAGAGGTTTTTCTGAACGCATTAACATATGTTCTGTACCCTCTGTGCATGTGTTCTTCTGTCCTGGGGGTCTCTTTGGTGGTCCCTGTTAGTTGGTCACCCCAAAGTCATACCTGATTTCCTGGTGAAGTGGTAAAAGCCGGCATAACTGGGCTGGTTGATTTCCAGTTCTTCCTACAGAATGAATATTGTGTGGCTCCATAGGCTAGTGGTTTTTGAAGAATGAGCATTGCATTAACTCACCAGGTACAAGTGATTTTTCATCTGGCAACAGCTGAGGAGTGGAAAAAATATGCTCATAGAGGGAAACTTAAAAAGATGGGTTGAATGTCCCTTACATATTAACAGTCTGAAAGCAGACTCAACCCTATAACATCCCATGTGTGCTCCCCCTCAACCCTGTAACATCCCATGAGTGTGTTTCCTAAACCAGTCTAGTGAATTTAGGTGTATTAATCTCAGTTCTTGAGCAGCTGGATTTATAATGTGATCTTGCAGAGGAATGCATAGTCTAGTTTAATAATACAGAGCTGTCTAAATAGATTACATGGCTTTTATACAATTCTCCTTTTCAGTGCAAGGAATGCAGAGTCAGATGCTGTGTTGAGGAGCACAGCATAGGTATAACAGACCTGTACACCTATACAGATCTACACCACAGGTGTGACAGCCTTCTCCTAAAATGGCTGTAAGTCTTCCTATTGTTCATCCAGCTCTAAATGCTCTTTTGTCTCTGAAGAGGAAAGAGAGTTGTTTGTACTGTGAGATTTGATGTCTCTAACTGAGCCTTGGCTCTTACTTTACACACCTACATAATTCCTGCAGAGAAGGAGGTTCTCTGAATTGTTCTCCTGGGATGCTTATCTTCCTGTATTGACTGAGAAATGAGATGTGGAGAGAAAGGCAATCTTCCCTTATATTTAGTTGCAAAGACATGAATATAGCCCCTTCTCTCCCACTACCAGTGCTGATGAATCTTTTATTCAAGCAAACTAATTTCCAAACCTGGAACAAATATATGAGAAAGCATGTGGTGATTTAAAAACCAAGAGAAAGAGAAATGTCATGGAGAACAGGCAAAACGCCATATGTGTTGGTTGCAGCAAAAACCCATGGAGAGAGCAGTAGGGACTAGAATTAAACAGCTTTGAAAGTCATTTCACTACTGGTGTGTAAGCTGCAAGGTGGAGTGAGAGCCAATTCTCTTATCTCAACAGCATGAGCCTTACAATCAAAGCTGTCTGGGTTTTTAGTTGTCACCTGGACTGGTTTAGTGTTCTAGCACAGAAAAGTGTTTGGATTTACCTCCATGGTTGCATCTGGAGATAAAAGTGCTTATGCACATCTCTGATACCAGGCTCCTCTGCAATGCTCAGTTGTGCTTCCAGAGGAATCATCAGGAATGCTTTGCACTCCAGAAAGCCTTAATTTCTGCTCAAATCCCCACTTCCCGCTTTCCAAACCTCTACTAAGGCCACTGTTGATCTTTGAATCAAGAGGAATTTTTTAGCAGGACTTTTTGCTGGTATGATTGGAAAAAAAAGTCTGTTTGGTTCTCGGAATGGAAATCCAGGACCTGTAAATTTTTATTGAAAGTTTAAATATTTCAGTATTATTAGAAGAATTAAGTCTTTAATTGCTTTATTGATTGATATATATGTGCTTTAGGAGAGCACATATTTTTTACCTCAACCTCCCAAGTGTTACTCTGGAATTTTGGGAAAAAAAAGCCCATTATAAGACCAAGTTACAAATCTCCGTGAGACCACTGATATCAATGGAACCCATAGTTGATTTAAAATTTGGATAAGTGTAGTGACTGTGAGTAGCAGAGGTGATGCCTGTCAGGATAAAAGCTAGGGTCCACTCTGGTGAATTGGTAACATTCAGATTTCAAATAGCATCTTTCTGTTTGAGAAGAACATATATATTATTTCCTCTGCTCAAGAAAGAGTTGCATGCCCTAAAATCTTGACATTTTTGTTAAGATCACTGTTATTTATGGGTACTATTTAAAGTTCTAAAAATCCTTGACCTTAGTTCTCTTAATCTGTCTTCCTACAGACTTTTTTTCTTTCATCTGGTAGTTTGGAACCATTTGAAAAACTATTTAAAATGCAACATGAGCAAGGTGCTACCTCTATAATACCAAGGAAATGTCTTTAACTGCCTTTTATCTAAGAGCTAAAGGTCTTGATGTCATTTTTTCGCAGGCATCTTATTAGCCAGTGTGACATGTGTGGGAAACTTCTGGCTTGTAACAGTCAATGTGTATTTGTTGAAAACAGTCATGTCAAACCAATCTAACTTCTTCCAGTGGCAAGATAGCTGGTCTTTGCACAGAAAAAAGAAACAGATGTTGAATATCTTTAGTAAATCTTTCTTGTTGATATGCACTATATTTCCACAAGCAAACTAGATTAATATATTTAATTGTAACCAATAAAAAAGAATTTCAGTAGTCATCGGACAAAAAGACAGACTGGATGAGTAAACAAAAAAGGATGCTTAAGGGATCCATCTTGTCAGAAATACAATTCAATGTTTTTATCAGTGTGATGACAAAATTGAGGATTTTTAAAAATCCTTGATTTTAACCTGAGGAACAACTGTGCAGGTAGCAGTTCCCTAAAAAATCTGGGAGGTAGCATGGATCAGAACCTGAACAGAAGCTGACAGTGTCGCACAACTATCAGAAGGAAAAAGGTAAATAAAATGGAAGAGTTGAACAAATGTGAGATTCTGAACATTGGTAAAAACATAGTTGGAACGTGGTGGCAAGTTTTGGTTTAGAAGAGAATCGTGGCACACAGCAATCATGTGGCAATCACACGTGGTGTATGATGATGACAAGAACTGCTATGCTGACTTTCACTCAGCACAATGTAATATAGGGATAGTCCAGAGCAGGAATCCTAGGAATGCACTGATTTCTCATCCTTGTTTTTACAAAAATGAGGTCACTGGTGGTTAGAACTGACACTTTTCACTCACTCTTCACAGCTGTAAAATAAGAAAAATTGCTTGAAATCACAGCAACCTACAAAATAGTAGTTAGGCTAAATAACACAGTAATTCAAAATAAATAGAACAATAATTTAAAATAGTACAAACAATCAAGAGTGTTCGCTATCTAATATCCACTTAAGCTTCAGCAGCTCCAGAATTCTGGATTCTGCTGTTTTACTGAACTGAATGCTCAGGACAGAGGGTGTAAATGACTCCACAACATTTGTCTCTGTTCGCTACAGGCAGGTTTTAAAGTATCCTATTGATTTTAATTCCTATACCTGTTAAGTAATGAGCACTGAAGGACTTAGTTTCCCCTTTACCTGCTATTCCTCCTTCCCTTAGGGCTACTGCTTGCCATGGAAACACCCACACTTTTAACTGTGTCACGAAAAAAATAGTGACTTGCCTTAAAAATTCTGACTTTAAACATCAGGCATTTAGCACACAGGGGAACTTGGGATATGGTAAAATGACCCAACACAGTGGAAAATAATACAAGTTATTTGTGGTAACAACCACTGAGGAATTCAGTGTTTGGGTCAGCAGAAGCCCAGCAGATGGGTCTGTCTGTCATGTGATGAGGGAAGTAAACTGAAGTTGAACTTCCCAAAGCTCTGTGCTTGTGCCTCATCATTCCAATAGCCTGGCTAACCCTCAGAGCTGCTTCTGATGTGAAACTGAAGGATTGGGCAGTCTACCAGCTGGATCAGGGAATCACTTTCACCAGGAACTATGACTTTCATTTGTTGCCAAAGAGCAATGAAATTTTTCTTTCTTAATGAGTGCCAGCAGCACTTGAACCTGCAGTGGGTAGCAAGTCCACAGGAGAGGATGAGCCAGGATTTCTCTGCTGCTCAGAAAGATGTGAATGATTAAAAATTTTTTTGTTGAGCAGCTTGCTTTCTTGTTTAGTAAACACCAAGCTAGCCAGGCTGTGCAGAACCACAGTTTACAGTTTAATTGCAGAAGAAGCACCATGGGTGTGCTGTACCTGCACTAAGGGAAAGCAGCAACTAGCAAAGAACAGTTGAGGCAGAGAAAAAAATTCTGGTAATACAGAATAAGGAAAAGAGATAGCAAGGGACTGGAAGAAATTAAAATCAGAAATAAGCAAGATGTATGCAATGTTTTTCACCAGGGATTCTATGCCCAAGCTTTGGCTTGGCAAAGTCTAGGTGGCACTGCATGAGATTCTTGCTTGATGTAGATAAATTAAAGCTGCTTTGTAATTTGGAGTATGTGAAGTCTCTCAGCACCTTTTGATGCTTCTGAGAGTGGAGATGGTGAAAAGTGAAGAACAGTCTTGAGTTCTCATCCCAACCCCTGAAGAAGGGAGCTTGGGAAGCCTTGCTCATGCTGATCTTACATGAATGCCCACCAATGCCCTCAGTTGTTAGGCATACAGAGCAGCATAACCTGTCTCCCCAGCTGTCAAAGATGCAGGAAGCATCTTTGTTAGCAAATCTTATGTTAGCAGTGCCACGTGAGCTAAAATCTTGCTTTCCTTTGAGGCAGCAGTGACCACTGGGGAGAGACACCTATTTTCATACTACCTGAAAACATGTTTGACTTTGCTAGTTCTTTCAACCCTTATTGCTGGAAGGTCATTATGAAGGAGGAGCATTATTCCCTTCACATTAATGTAATCCATGCTGTCATTGTGTTTACATTCTGTCAGGGCTTGAAGTCCAAATTGTAAGATCGGTTTTTCAAGGTGTCAGATGTATCTTCACCAAAAAATGAGTTCCTTGCCTCTGTGTCTTCCTCTTCCTTAGCAAATTAAAAGAGAAGCTAAATAGGCAAAGGCAAAATATTTTACTTGTAGATACTTTATGGTACGAATCTGAGTTGTTATGGGGTTTGATTATGGGGTTAAATTATGTGCTGTGATACTGTTAAAGCTGTCACAGTGTTATGTCACAGTGTTATAAGTTCAGTCTGTAGCTTTTACAATGGTGTCTGCCTTCTGGGATTTGCGAATTATAATACTACTTGTTAAATTTTTCCTTTGCTGTTGGTGATGAGGAAAGTTTTAGGAAGAAAATTCTTCTTCCATCTGTAGTTATATCATTCGACTTTGTTTTCTCTGTCCTGTGCTGTTCCACCTACTACACTCAGCATCCCTGCTCCTGCTGGTACAAGCTGTTGTCCCAGTCTGTTCCAGACTTTTAGTGTGTGAATATTGGGGTTTATTCTAAGTCCTCCTTTGCTACAGTGTCCCACTTGCTGTGAGCGAGCTGCTATTGTCCTTTCTGCCCTATCAATCCTACAGATTAATTCCTTTCACTTCCATATTTCTATCTTTCTGCTGCTGAAAATTAGATTGTATTCCTGATATTATGATTTTTGTGAGTAACTTTATGCTTTTTATCAGTGAACTCCAGCATTGTTCCTGCTGCTTGATTGGATACCTGTGCTGACCTAGCATGCAGAAGTATTTGTCTTCTCTCCCCTGCATTGCTATTTTTGTTTCTTGCCCTCTTGATCATTGCTAAGTTTTGGGGGTATTTTTTTTATCAGCTAATGCTCATTCATATAATTTTCATTACCTCATCCCTGTCCAATAAACCTGCTACATTTGAATTGCTCTGCCATTTTTTTGACTTCTTTGGCTGTAAGTATTCATATACACCAGCTTTTTGTGGACTTCTTGTCACTTTTTCTCAAATGGATTTTGCAAATATGACCAATTGCAGCCATATTTTAGAGAAGTAAGCTATCCAGGAAAATTAAGCTTCTACCTTTTCTGTGAAAACTAGAACACTGGAATGGGTTCCCCAGGAAAGTGGTCACAGCACCAGCCTGAAAGAGTTCAAGAAGCATTTGGATACCATTCTCTGGCACAGGGTGTGATTCTTGGGAATGGTCCTGTGCAGGGAGATGAGTTGGATTCAATGATCCTCATGCAGCCCTTCTAGCTTAGCAAATTCTGTAATTCATTGTGATTCTGTTACTGTAGCAGAAGGCACATTTTAAAGAAGTTTTTCTAATGTATGTCTTTCTCAGTTGCCAGTATATATGGAATTTGTGTACAATTGCTGTGAAAAATTATTCAAGTTTAATTACACACAGCTGTTTAAAAAAATTATACATTCTTTAACATATAAACAAACTATTTTTTTTTTCCTCTGAAGGCTTGTTCAATTGACAGACTGGTGTTTCTGTCTTTTTTGCATGTACCTGACAGCTGCTTTTGACACCCTTCTTGTTTTCTCCTTTATGGGCTTCACAGGCTGCTGTTGAACAATTTCCCATACTTAAGTATTGGGTATGATTTTATTTTTAACTGCATATATCATATGAATTTATTTTTAACCATTTTAATTTTTTCTCCTGTAAAAAACTGCTAGTTGAATGGAATCTCTCTTCTTTGGCTCTGTCTTGCCAGATTTTATTCTGCTGAGACTGTCAATGGAAATGCATGAAGCTGAAAAGTCTGCAACAGCAAAGAGTAGCTGTAATCCTTTAGTGTCATTCTAGAGGCAATGAGGTCTTTCAGGGGCAAAATAAGTTCACAGTTCAGGCTATAGCTATATTATGTCTCATCCCTGGGATACATTAAAAAATGACTTCTGTTTCAGTACAGATTTCCTGGCATGGAGAGTAGTGTTGGCATGGGTGACAGCATCTGTGTGGATGACTGTATTTCCGATATCCAGAGTTCTTCAGAAAAGTTCTGAGAGTTTCTGCTGCAGCAATTCTTATTTTGCTTTGCTCCATCCAAAGGTAATTTTCTTTATCATCCATTAATTTCAGTAGTGATTTTCTACACAGACACTGTAAGATCAGCAGTGGGGTTGTTTTAATTGAATGCAGTTGAATGAAATAAGAAGCATCAGGATAAGGCTGCGCAAGGAAAGGACTGTACAATATAGGCCTCTTGCATATGGAGGTGAGGATGGTTGGCACAGGCTATAAGGCTTGTGAGGGGCAAACCTTATCTCTGCTACTAGATTTTTCCTTTTTCAAATGGTCTGTCACATGCATCTTCCATCTCCTTGTCTTTGTTAACCTCAAATGTAGATACCTTTCACCCAAAATTTCCCACCTGACATTTCTGGCAAGAGTTAACAGTCCAAATGTTATCTGTGGGGAGATGCTTAATTGTTTTTCCCTGCCTAAGTTCTGTCAGGTGCTTTCATCAGCACTGCCTATGTGGTGAAAGGTTATCCTTCACTACTGAAGGTGGGACTGTTCCAGATATTGTGAAATAGCAATTAGGTATTTCCTGTTGTCTGTATTGTCATAGAATCACAAGGATCCTTTCCATCTGATGTTATGATGCTTTCTGAAGCTAGAGATTCACAAAATATGTTCTTCACAATTATCATATTGGAGATAAATAAATTTCATTGAGTGACTTGCCTTACTGTAGTTCACTTGCCTAACTCATCTTTGCTATCTTTTGTCAGTGACGGAAAGGCTCTAAACCAAATATAACTGAAGCTAAGCTCTCTTTCTTTAGAAGAGTCAATAAATAAAAGCATGGAAATTTATAGTATCCGGCAGTGTGACTTCAGAATCTCTGAGAGGTGTGTTTAAACACTTCCTTGCATGGTAATAATTTTTATCACTGCTGACTACTATGTTTCCTAAATTACCTCTAAATATGTCTACAGCAGTGCAAAAAAACCATGCACATGCTTACAAAGCATTTCTTACACAACCCAAAGGAGAATGGGGGAAGAGATCCAGGTCTGGGTTATCTAAGGAAGGAGGAAGAAGATTTTTTAGTGCAATACCTTAGAAAAGGACTACAAGAAGAATAAAATTTTATATGAGACAGTTTTAAAGATTTACATTGAACCTAGCTGCAATTTTAATATCCTGTTTTATCCAGATGAGCAGTCATATTGGCAGAATACTATAGAAAGAAAATATGTGAAAATAAAGGACTTAATAGCACAGGCGAGACTCATGTTTATGACAGCTTCTGAAAGCTCTGTTCCTGTACTCAGTCAAAATAAAATTTCCATTCTAAGTTGCCTGAGATACATTCACTTAAAATATAAATCTGAGATGAAGAGTGCCATAAACATAGTACAAGTTTGACTTCTGTAGGAGAAAAATTCTTTAATCTGTAATGCAAATCTCAAAAGCTGTGTAATGAACATAAAAAGCAATATAAAAAATCATGTAATTTAAAATTGTTTTGGAGGAAAGTATTTTTAGAATGGTGCAAGTAGGAACAATTAAAAATTACTGCATAGTGCAAAAGATGCTTTTCCATAAGAGTTAAAATTGTGGAATGCTTATGTCATAGTTTCTGAGAGGAGATTAGAAAGAAAATCTGTCTAGTGAATCTCTGGAATGGGGGCCTTGCCTTTCAGCAACCTTCTTGACCTCCATGGCAGAGATCTGAAGGGACTGATTATTTCAGGGACACCTAGCTCAGTCTCAGACAACTAACAAGAAGCACACAGTTTTCCATTAACAGAGTGTAAATGAATCAGTCTGTTTTATAGCATGCCCTCTAGTAGTTATCCTGTGAGAGCTTTCCTAAGATAGTACATGTAAAAGTAGCATTTTTTTTTTTTTACATTGATCAACTATAGTGTGCTTTGGTTTTCCATACAGAATAGAAAATCTTATTGACAGCAAATTATAGCAATAATAATAATAATAATAATAATATTTCATTCAGTATTCTACATTCCTGCTAGGATCTAACAGATACCTTGATCACAATATGTCCTTTTCAGCTAAAATCCTCATCTAGCTGCATCTACGTTTTTTGCTGTCACAACAGACAGCTTCCACTGCTGATGCATTGTCATCCCCAGCAACTGATTTTGGACATGGAGCTCCACTGGCAGAAGTGCTGGGAAGGGCAGTAACTCTGAGTCAAGCCAGCAGGCTCATAGGCCACTTCCATGAGGCTGACCACAGGCATGTGCTCCACCAGAGCTCCTGTGTAGCTATACCATAAGGACAAGCTCATTTATGTTAGGAATCACAGAGGGAAGAGTGCTTGGAGTATTAAGCAGCAATAAAGACTTTGATATTTCAACAGAGGATCTGTTGAAGGAGACCAACTGTGTACCACAAGTACCCTGAACAAATTCCATGTTTTGAGAGAATAATTTTTGTCCTATACTTTAGTAAGTAAACTTTCAGTTTAGGTCCTGACGCAAGTTTTGCTGAGAGTAAAATCAGCAGCATTGACCCAGCTGCAGATAGAATTTTTTATGGCTCAGTGAAAGAAAGTGAGGATGATTTGATATGGAAAATTGTCCCATGCCCTCCCATCGGATGTACTAGAAGTGCTGTGAAGTTCTCAGGTATTGCCACTAGGTGTTACTCTCTCAAAGAGGACCAGACTGACTTTGTCTTTGAGTAAACCAAAAGAACATGTGGGAACCTGAGTTGACAAATGACTGCTGGAAACTTTCAGATTAAAAAAAAATATTTCTAGCTTAATACATATAATTTGAAAATTAGTTATTTTCAGTATTTTCACTGCACTGTGCTTTGGGAGACAACCAGACTGATAACTGAGGGAGAGACGCTATGTAGTTGCAAGGTTGAGGAGAGGAAGCAGATTTGACTGAAGTGAAGCAGCTCATAAGGCATGGAAGCACCCCTGCAGCATGTGGCTCTCAACCCTTTTGACCTATTATGGACAGTTTTTTGTGGCTGATATGAGAGGAGGTTTGTGGCTGATACAAAATGATCTATGGAGTTTTTAAGTGGTAAATAAAACTCAAGTGAAATCTAAACACTGTGATACCTGAGCAAAATATATATTGGTGGTTCAACAAAAAATTATGAATACAGAACAACTCTTTTGGAAAATGCAGGGTTATCTAAAGTCACATTTTTTTCTCTTTGCTCTGATGCATACACGGGGAAGAAGAGGTTCATGGATAACTGGTTTGATGTGGCTGATATACTGCAGCTAATTTTTATTGTGCTGTCTAAGCCCTATCAGTCTAGTTCAAATATTATAGTTCAAATATTTCACTTGCATGTGGGATCTAAAAGAAGGTCACACATTTTAAGCAAGTGTGTTAAATGATTTTAGGGGGTTGATATTAGTAGTTTGTAATGTCTTTCCAACAGTTTTGGTTTTGGCAAATTAATATTTTCTAGCACTTTGCCCTCATCTCTACCAAAAATAAAAAGAACCCTGACCTAGAATATTTTGTCAAAAAGATCATGACCAAACCTATCTGACACCGTTTGTGTTCAGGAACTGATATGTATAAACAAACATTGATTCCATGTCACTGATCTGTTTGAAAGCTGGCTCAACATCTGTTACTGTTTGGCAGAGAGGAACAGAATGTACAGATTTTTAAAGCCTTGTAAAATGCTTTCACATTTATTTAATGATTGATATTTCATTGCAATTAATAACCTGATAAAGTTCTTTATCAGAGGTAGGAAGATGGGAGAAGTTAACAGACAAGCACATCTGCTAGTCTTTTGGAGATCCAAAAAACTTTTAAAATGAGAATCAGTCTTGGAACTCCTTTCGAATTTATTTTCATCCTGAAATCTAGAGAGGATAGTAATGGGCTGAAAGGAAGCACACTGTATTGCCATGGAATGTGCCCCAGAGGAGCCTTTACAACTGGTCTATCACCAGTTTCATTAGTCAAATGTTTCCACTGGAGAAATAATGGGGAGCTGGCTGTTTTCCTAGCAAGTGAATACCACCATCTATGACACTTCTATGCCTTAAAATATTCCATCTCACAAATGATAGCAATCATGCAGTCATAATCAGAGTGGAGAAAGACTTCTGAAAATGCTGGTTAGAAATTCTGTGAGCATGAAAGACATCAAATATATATATATATATGTATATATATTTCATTAAATGGCAGAAAAGTGAAATTTTGAAATGAAAAAAGATAATAGTCACCATCTTAAATGTTCAAGTGTTCTATTCAAGAAATTTTTGTTTACATTTGAGGTACATTGCCTTTAAATCAGATATTCAAACTTTAATGTAATTAGATGTTATCTTCAATAAGTTCCATAGTATCAAAATGTTCTGCAAATGATAAGCAGATATCCCCAGCTGATGTTAGAAGAACTCGAAACAGAGTGGTACAGTCACTCCACTGGTCTCAGCCAGTTTGTTGCTTAGCCTGGCAGGAGCTGGTGGAGCTGAGATTGCAGCTGGAATCATTAGCAGCGTTTTGCTGTGTTCCATGGGTGACTGCCTGCTCTGCCTGGGGGCAGGCTGGGATCCTCTGCAAGAAACACACAGCCCAGAGCTTGTACACTTCCCTGTGGAGCCTGCAGCAATGTTGCTTTGTCCAAGGCTGACTGGGTGACCATGGCTAGGTGTTGGCTAAACATCAGGTTCATGTCTTTGAGTGGGACACTTCACAGGGATACACAGCAGTGTTCCCAGGCAACTGAATTTACAAAACTAGGGATTTAAACTTAGCTTATCATTTAACTTAGCTAGAACTATAGCAGCCAGTGCTGAAAAAAAAAAAAAAGTGAAAGGATGAAGACAGCTGGTAAATCTTGAAAAGTACATGTGTAGATAAAAAGAAGATGTTTTTACTATCATGTTTTAGAAAAAAAACCCTTAACTTTGCTATAATATAGTGGTCTGCATTTTAAGTTGGCTAATTAAGCAGTGAAAATTGAAAAAGGCCAAGATTTAGGTTGCATGTGAGCTCTCATGAGTATGCATCATGGCACAATATTTGCTCTCCATAAGTTCTCTCAGTCTCTATTACTCCCAGTATATTCTGTAGTGGTTTTGAACTTGAATCATTGAGAAAGCAGCAGAGTGAGTTTTTCTGGGTTTGATTTCTTTCACAGAACAAATGCAAGGGAAACTGTAGAAATCTGCACTAGAATAAGTCCAGTATAAAAAGAACTTATTGAGAGTGCAACAGCCTCTGTTGATCGTATGTGAAGTTATTTTTCTAGAATGCTTATAGTTGTACCTGTTTGCATCTGTTTAACTATTATGTGCATTGCCTCTGCTTTAAATAAAAACAGTTTTACTCAGTTATGATAAAAAGCTTTCCAGTCTGAGAAAGCTGTAGAAACATGGCTTCCCAATCTTGTTCTGGAAAAGCACAGAGCTTGTTTTATGGTATTATCTTAAGTTAACAAATATATTTTGCTTGAAAATCAAACAAGGCTTTGAAAATTTTGGCACTGACACAAATTTTTATTAGATCAGTGAAGGAAAATGGAGTTGGAGTCTATTACCAAATGATTGAGTGGAACTTTTTCAGTAATGGTATCCTCGCTATTTCAACCCTTGAGTAAATTTGCTAGTAGAAAAGCTATTTATCTGTCATTCTCTTCCACAATAAAATTCTTTAGCAGAAGACAAATGAATGTTTACTAGATATTTGCAGCCTATAATGAAGAAAAAATTAAAATTAAATTGGAATATTTTGATTTCAAAAGCACAAACAGTTGATGCTAAAAAGTGAAAGACATCTTTCCCAAACATGGCACACATCAATTTAAGTTTAATTAAAAGTAACAGCATCAATAACATCTTCATTCTCGTCAAAATAGTGAAGAGTTGTTGGCAGATGCTGGCAATACAGCAGTAAGTATGAATCTTTCCCTGTTGTATCATTTAATTTTTTAATGAAATCACCCTGCTTATAGACTGTTCAGGTACATTCAGGTCCACAGGGTATTGCTTACACACAGCACAGCGTAAGCCAACCTGTTTTCTTAGGTGAAATCTATGCAAGTCTAAAAATAACTCTATGAACATATGTGCTACAGTATTTTGAGGTAACCTTTGTTTTCTCACAACTTAATGTAATAAATCAAAACTGTAGAGCCAAGCACATGCTGTTTCAGCCCCTCTTGAGCAGCCATACATCACTTCTCAGTGCAAAAAAGAAACTTCTGATTTGTATATAATATAAAATCTGTAGAAAGTACTTATGGTAGTGTTTTAAAAAGAAATAGTATTTGTAAAGTACTTACCTCTTTAAAAACCCACATGCTAACAAAAGGGATGGCTGATAGGAGAGTAACTTTCTATTGAACTTTTTTACCACTTTAAGGGCTCTATACTTATAGATCACCTGCTGGGTGGTTGCTAACTGTTCATTATCTTGTGGTTTGTGTTAAATGAGACCAAGGTCTGTTCACCACAAGTCTGCCTCAGAAACTTGAATAATACATGGGCCTTTCACATTCTTGTGGGTTTTCTTCATGGTCCAGTACTTAGAGACTGGAGCTGCTTTCATCATCTGAGGAGTAAAGCAAATTGGTATTGAAGATGAAGAAATGTTGCTCTGTTTCGGCAAGTCTAACGTGTTCTCTCTTCAGTGGGAAAAAAATTGTCAGGTTATCACTCACGATTATTAAATTGGCTCAAGCGTTTAAAATGTGAAAGCAAATTGCTTATGGAAGACCAACTAAGCTTGAGACTCTGAAAAAACAAACAGCTGTTGTGCTTGACAATGATGGGCTGTGGGTGCCAAAGGGAGGTTGCTGCTGATCCGCTTGGCAGAAGGAATGAAGGGAAGCAGGAAGACACAAGGAAGCTGTACTAATGTCAGAAGTACAGAAACATTAAGGAGACAAAAGGAAGAGCTGTGTAGTGAAGTGTAATGCATATACAAAGTTGACGAAGGCACCACCCATGCCTTCAAAGGCCTGCAGCTACCTAATTAATGAGTATTAACAGCTCTTAGAACAATAAAAAGTAGTGGAGGAAGGGTGCTTTTGGTTTTCTGATTTGTGTGCCTTGTATCTTGACATGGTGGAGCTAAGTAGCAAGGTGGAGCTCAGGTGTTTAGTTGTTTCAGCAGGGTTTGCCTTTTTGTTTGGAACTGCAGTAGGCTTATGCAATGTCCTTTCTTATGATGCCAATACTTTGCCAATTAATAAAATCTAAATCTTCAATCTAATATTTGTCTGCAGATGAGTGAAAGAGCAATTTATGTAATTTGGAGTTATGTCTTTTAGCTGGTTTTCTTCAAGCCAGCTGAATGAGATACTACAAATCCTCTTAAATTTCTTGAAGACGGTTCTCAGTGTATTTTTTTTTTCAAAAAAGATATTTTTATATTACTGTTACAAATATGAACTGGTGTTAGAAGTATGTTTTATACAGATAAAATAGAAGAAGCTAGAAATGCATCAAAGTCAGTTTCAGGTAAAATAATTGCTAACAGTCTATAATAAATTAAAATAAAGGCATGAATTCCATTCTTTGTAAAATGATCTGCTTGTAAATTAAAAGTTTGGATTATGATGCATAGATTGAAATAATGATATGGAATCTTTGGTAGAAGACTGATTCAGCAGTTCATTGTGTAGGACTAACATTGTGCAGGTATTTTTGGCTTGTCTTCTAGTTAAGTTCTTTATTCTTTTCAGTTTTTCTCCACATTTGGCCTTCAAATATTACTAATATCTATGGAATGTGGTCTTTCATGTGGTAGCAGCCTCAACCAGCATTGTGTGCTGGTTTTCTCTTCCTTGGGGTGGATTCTGAACTTGATGAGTTCCCTGTGGTTGGAATATACTGTTAGTCTGAGTGATGAGACAGTGCCATGAGTGACAGGCCAGAACAAAACACACTCATTTACTTCTGGTGCACAAAAATGGGTGCACAAAAAGCAGAAATGTTATTGTGTGAGGCTGACTTTTTATCTGTCTTTAACAGCAACTGAAGGGTGTCAGGAGATGAGTCTTTAGCCTTCCCAAAAACTCTGACTGAAGGCTTCAGTTTCTTCAACAAAAGTAAAGCACTCCACTGGTCCTGGGACAATTTTTTTAGTAAGTCCTGGTCAGTGAGTAAATATTGAAGTTCATGATATAATAAAGAAGGAAAGAACAGGAGGATTCTTAGCTTTATTGCTTGCCTGTTGAAAAAGGAATGTTACTTGAAGGGAGAGGAGAGATAAGAACCATTGTGTGACCTCTTGGATAGCACGGGTGCTGGTCGCAGATGAGGAAGACAGGCCATCACTGTGGGGGGTGCCAAAGTTGGCAGATTTTTTTGTCTCCTGTCAGAAGGTCACAACATAGTGGGGTGTATTACATACAAATGCCATATGGCACCTCCTGACAATACTGCTGTAGTTAAAAATAACACCTGAACACCATAAGACTACTATGGATTTCAAGAATGTGTTTTTTCCAATCTATCCTATTAGCAAATTTCCCATTGCATTTAATCTGACTACATTCATTGAAAGGAGACAAGCTATACTTTTAAAAACATGTTTTCTACAGTAAGTCACTAGACGTTCTTGAATGCAGTAGGTAAATAAACAAACACATCTGTTTTAAAACAGTCAGTAGTTGCTTTGCTGCAAATGATGTCAAGCGTAGAGAGACAAGATATTCCACTCAGAGTATTTAATCCCTTTCAAGATAACTTTCTTAGGTTAGGCTTAAATGCAGCGTGTAAAATGTTAATACAAGTAATTCTGCTTTTGTTGCCCATGAATTATTCAGATCTGAGTATCTGCTATGTGTAGTCTGCAAGTTCGCAGAAGAATCTTATCTAACTACCCTGGCAGTCAGTCATTAGAGACTTTAAGCAAGTATAATGTGCTCAAGTACTGTAACTCAGCTGATTGCACTAACACAGCTCAAAGAGATATATTTGTACTATAAAGATTATTAAGAAAAAGGTATTTATGTGTTATGAAGGCGTTTTCAAATCACAATTACATCCAGTAAAAAATTGTCACGAAAAGTCAGTCTTCTCTAAGTTATAGCTGTCTTTGCCTCTGCTGAAACACACGCCTCTTTTGAATGTTTTTCATGTCTTGCAGCAATAAAAACAACTCATCAATAAGCGGTCCTTTAACAATTATTTAAAAATATTTAGATGCAGCACAAATTGATTTAAAAATGTGTAATGGTCCAAGACTTGGCTTGGCACATGAAGAATTGGTTGAGTGGAAACAGCAGTGAGGTGGTAAGGGCTGGACCTCTACTACTCTTCTAGGCAGTGCTTTTCACCTTTCCTGTGTTGTCCTCCTTTTGTCTGCTTGTCATCTTCTTCATGACAGAGATTACATACATGACCTGGATGTGTGCTGTGGTACGTGACATTGCACACTGGGTCTTGGGACAGGGGACGTTTTAAATCATGTCCCTGCAATAAGAAAGCATAAAGTATGATGGTGATAATTAGGGTGCTAGGAGGAGATGGGTGTCATCATGATTTTCTGGCTCTTTTCTTATCTCTTGTAACAGTCCTTTGTGTAATGTGATGACAGAAATTATTTGGCATGTGGAGTGCACATGGGTGGATGGGTTTCTAGAAGAAAGGTGTAAAGGGGAAAGAAAACGTATACAGAGGGTAATGTAGGAAGTTATAAAAAAGAGAAAGGATACAAATCTGTATTTGCCATGGAAAGAAAAATGACTGTGGAGTTTTTAGGGAAATTGACTTCAAAACTTTTTAATATCTTAACTCCTTATTAAAGATGGGACAGTTGTCAGGGAAAGCAGTAGCAAGTTTGGCACAGAATTCAAAACGCAACATATGTTTTGATTCACTTCTGTGACAAGCATCCTAAGATTTATTTTGAAGGCAGCATTGCACATGGCACATTTATGAATGAGTTTTGTTATAATGACTTTTCTCAGAATGGGGAAGAAGATTTTTTTGGCAATTTCCAGGCATTTAGAGGTCCTGTGTTCAAGGTGCCCCAGCAGTCTGGTTGGGTGCTCCCTCAATCCCACTCTGCATTCCAGTCTGCTGCAGTAAGCTCCACTATAGCAGAGTTCACCTTGATATGAAGGCCAAATGCATTTACTTTTCAAACAAGTGAAAACCTCTGTCTTTTCAAAAGGTATCAAACAATGGAAACAGCGTCATGTCCTGCAACCAATCCGGCATCTGGTTCTTGGAAGCATTTTCATGCTTGCTGTATCTAAATACTCAGTTCAGCCAACTGATTTCAATGTCTCATTTTTGTATGTCACCATAAAAAAAATCTCTTTATGTATGCAGGCCCAGGCTGTTTACCTGGTTCTGGTTTCTCTGTATCTGAATTTCTCTGAATAATTTCATAAGGTAGCAAAAGGGTAAGAGGACATCACAACTCAGTTTCTAGGCTTTATTTTTTATTCACATGCTAGCCTGGATATGTTTTCTGGATGTTCCTTGTTATCACAGAATCAGCTAGGTTGGATAAGACCTTTGGGATCATAAAGTCCAACCTATGACCAACACCACCCTGTAAATTATAACATGACACTAAGTGCTACATCCAGTCTTTCCCTAAACACTTCCAAGCACAGTGACTCTACCACCTCCCTGGGCAGCCCATTCCAAAGCCCAATCACTACTTCTGCGAAGAAAAAGCCCTGGCACTCCTTCTACTGTGCCTTTGTGGTTCATGTAGTGATTTTATGTGGTGTTCTCTTGATAATTGGAATAGATTTTTTGGGAGCAGATTAAAAAGAAGTAAAATTGTCAGAGGCAATATGCTTTGTTCTTCAGAGAAATAGTAGACACTCAAATGAGAATTTTCTTATCCAGGATTTTCTGTGAGAGATGATAAATAGACGTGTTTCTTTTGAAAACCACTCAAAAATGCATGTCTGTTCATAGTATTATTACAAACCACTGTTACAAGTCATTTGCCAGTAATGCATGAGTGAGTTAAAAGTGCCTTTGGACATGACTTATTCCTCTTGCTAACGTCTAATATTCAAATAAATATTAGACAGCATTTGGGCATAAAAAATGTGGAAGAAGAAAAATTGAAACATGTGAACGTGTGACAGAAATATAGAAATATAACTATATAATAAAACTGTAGTAAGGGTGTGGCAAAGAGAGGAAAAGTCATAGAGAAGGTAGTTATTATTTTTGTTCATTTGTTGAAGTTTATGTGCCTCTCAAGGGACATGACAGAAATCAGCAACTTCTTTGAACCTCAGCATTATCCCTCCAGTACAAAAGAAGCAAGAGTTTCTTGTGAAAATGAAAATTCAGTTGTGTAAATAAAAGTCACATGGACATCGTTCAGATTGCAAATGACTCCAGTAATGCATCATGGTCATCAGGGATTGGCAGTCAGGAGGCTGTGAAGAGGGCACAACATCAGCCAGGAGAGGAGCAGAGGCTGGACGCTTGTGTTAGGAAGAGTAAATGCTCATCCTGAGCTATGATACGTGTGCAAGTTGTTTTCTGCAGTGTTAAAGAGATGCTGTAAAGTGCTACCTGAATTTAACACTGTGTTCATGTCAGGCTGAAAAAGATTTGTCACTGATGGCTTTGTAACTTTAAATAACTTGGTGTTTGTTTACAAACCCCCAAAAAGTTTAACATTACACGGCAAACGTGATATCACCTGTTTTTGCACTGCATGTACTCGTGTAAGTTTCTGCATATGCATTTGGTCTATGTATGTCAGAGCCATATACCTCATGAAACAGGTGCTCTCATATTATGAATTATTTGATATTAAAAAAACCCAGAATATTGTCATATATATGACCCTGTTAAATATCCTTGTTTTACTTCAGGGTGTCTTATCACTCTGTAGGTCTCTAACATTTCTTCCTGTTAGCCATATATTGACAGAGACACTCATGACATTTTTGTCCTTCTAGGCACATATTTGTGTATTTTGACTTTTTTGCCTTTTTTAATTTTACCTGCTGCTTTCTGTGTGGCAGGGATTGGGTGTTACTAGCATTCAAAATTACATTCAGGAAATGTGCAAATTGCCTGGAGAGCAGTAGAAAGACGTTGTATCCATTTTTTACTGTAATTGAGTAAGATAACAAGGCCACAGTTTTCACCTTGAGTGTCACCAGGAACTCGAGGATGGGGACTGGTACAATTTTCATATGGATCATGTAATTCTTGAGCATTTGAATGGCTTGTGCAGGCTGTCAGGGGACTGTCAGGGGGCTGTCCTCTTGGTGTTGGTGGCCTATTTCTAAACAAAGGCAGGATGTGCACTGGTACCAAGGTGGGTTGAGTGTGAGCTGGCATGTGAAGTGTTTAGCAATGTTTGGGAGATGGGTATGGGCTGTTTGGAGGGGATCTGTCCTCTGAATCCAGAGAGCTCATGCCTGCTTCTGCTTTCCTTGCCAGACTGCTGGGTATCTCTCCTGGGCAAGTTGCTTTTCTTGTCTGTTCTGTTGCTGCTTTAGCAGTTTATGTATCTTTACTAAAAAGGAAGCTTTTGGTGGTATGGAATGTCGCCAACTATGCATTGTCACAGACTATGCATTGTCACAGAGTATTCACTATGCTTTTGTGCCTTGCTGTCACAAGGCACTGCTGTGAGCTGTCAAAAATCCCAGAGAATTTTCAACTGTCAAAACCTTTTGTAATTTCCCTGGCAGAATAATTTGCTGTGGCCCTTCTGTCTACTCCTGTTTTGGGATTTTTGTCTGCTTCTTGCCATTCTCCACAAATACCAGCTCCACTGCCATTATTTTTTAACTGACCCATAGAGACATACACACACACACACACAGAGACACATGCTCCTCCCAGTTTTTTACTTATTGCTTCTCTTGAGGTTTTCTTTGTTCCTCTCCTCCTTGCAGTAGGAGTGCCTCCCTCCCTGGAGTTTCACTACTGGTGCTTCTTACCTTCTGCTGTGACTTTGCTTTTGAAGGATTATCACAATTCACTAAAAATCTTTTGGGTAGTAAGCAAATTAAAATGGCAGCCAAAGAATGCTGAGGTTATAAAAGTTATAAAAGATTATAAATTCCTTTACATCCTGGACATTGGAGTACTCAGATGAGAATGACAAGGCTTGCTCTATGGACAAAGGAGCCACTGAGTCTGAGTAAACTTGATGGAAGCCAATCCAGTTGTTAATGGGCTTCCTTAAGGAAGCTTAATTTGGAGGCTGTTTGCTTCCTTCTTGTGAAATGGAGTGTGGAGTGAAATGAAGCTGAAGGAAGATAGGTAAGAAGAATAAGAAAGTCGGAAGAAATTTCAGCTCCAGCTGGGCTGTCTGTTTTGATTTTGCTTTGAATTTTGTATTCTTCTTTTCTTCGGTAGGCTTGACTTTTCAGACACAGATTTTAGTCTAATCCCGAATTATTTGTAATTTAAATATATTTTAGTTATCATCAGTTGCAGAAGTACATAGAAGACAAAAAAAAGAAACATGCTTTTAGTTCACTGAAAATGTAAATGCTGGGTTGGGGACTATCTCACTTTGATCAAGAACAAATTAGTTTTGAAATTTTTGCTGAACTGGAAGTTTGAAAATAGTTGACTTTTAAGTAGATGTTCAGTGTTCTGCCTTCAGGCTTTCTACACCTGGTTTTAAAATGAATGGAAAGAAAAGGTTGAAACAGCAAGAAACTTGTCTTAACAGCACAGCTATGTGTTTGATACAGCACTTAGTAGTCTTAGTAGTCCTGTTTCCCTTGCTGGAAACTGTTACTTTGTGATTTTACCTGCAGTGGAGCCTACCTCAGACAGTTTTAGTTTTCAGTTATAATGACATTCACTAGCTGTTCGAGTGGCTGCTTTCTCCATGTGATGCTTAGTGGTTCCTTAGAGAGTTCAGGGACAGAGGTGAGAGAGGTGAACTTTTTTATTGTTGTTGTGTGGGTCTGGCCAGGGTGGGATCTGATTCTTTCCTTAGCTGATCATATACTCTGCTGTGACAGTTCAGGCTTCTCAGGGAACTGCACCTGATGACAAAAGTATTGTATAAATAGACAAACAGAAAACTACCTGCAGTTTGGAAATTTATGTTCTCATCCCTACAGCACATCACTTTAGAAGTGAAAGAAGTGAAAGGCAAGGAATTATCAAAAGAAAGGAAATTTTTAATAACACATCAAGTATTAGAAATTGATCTAAAAACAGTTTTAGAGAATCATGTGAAAAAGCTTTTCCTGGCAGCATGCTGATTGTATATGTAGAGGAGAGAGAGATTGATTACATATTATAAAGCCTTAATTGGCAGCCATCTGAGTGAAGTATTCTCTTTGGATCTAAGTTCTGTAAAAAATGTCCCTCCCTAGACAATGGGTTAATATAATTTTTCAGGTGTCCTCAAAAAGTTGTTGCTTAGAGAGTGAGCTGCTTCTCATTCTGTAATAGATGAGAAATTCATGCTCCTGCTTGGATCAGAAGACAATAGCAAAGTGGTATCTGTGGTTTGCAGACTGGCTCTGCCTGCAGAGAGAACACACCCGTCCTTGATCTTCACACAGCCAGCTAGCTGAAAGCGCTGGCAGAAAGAAAATGGTCCCTTCACCATAGATCAAGAAAGAAAGGGGTAGGGGTTTTTCAGTATTCTGTAGTAGTTACTAATGGAAAAATAACAGCTCAAAATAATTTTCTGAAATGCTCAGAATGAGCATAGCAAAGAAGGATACATATTTGTTGAGGCAGCATCAATAAAGTACACCTTAGCAAGATGCCTGAGATGTGGTGGTCCAAAGCTGGAACTTGTGTTCAGTGTGAAATATCAACAGTTGGTGTTTTAGCTATATCTGAAGCAAACAAGAGATTTTTTTTTCAAGCTTTTCAAAATCTTTTATTACTTAGTTATCTGAAATAGAATTATTTACTAGTGTGCATCTGACACAATATCTCAAACTTCAAAGCTAAGTTCTCAAAGTCCTTGAGATTAGAAATTAGGGTTTAGGGTTCCTTAGTATCCATGATCTAAATTTCCAGTGCACCCACAGTTTGGTGTCACACAAGTATACACCTCTGGTGTTGTATATAGCAGGGGCTACCCTGGAAAAGCAGATTTGGAAAGCCCAAAGACTATCACGCCTATTGTCTGGGACCTGTCTTGGTTTTGTTAAACATCAGTAGCAACTTAGATATTTTTAGAAAGCATTTAAGGCTCAGTGATTCTAAATTTTCTAGTTAAATTTGTTTCACATGAAAATTCCCAGTGTAGCAAGTGTGTTTGACAGACCTTTGTAATTTATAAGCACATAAAATACATTGCTGTGTGTGTATTTAAGTCATTAGTCTACAGCTTTTGGCCCACTAGTTTGAGTGGACATCTAATTCTGATGGTTTTGAGAGTTGCATGTGATTGCTGTTGAGTCACATAAATTCCAATGCTAGTTTAGCCTTGCACCCTAAAGAGGAATTAGTAGAAAGCAGAAGAAAGATATCAGTTTTTCTCATTATGTGAAGCAGAGGCTATGTTAACTTTAATATGATGGAGAGGGATGTTCCATCTTTGATTAGCTGGAGAATATACAATAATTTTTTTTTTTTTCTTATGGGCAACAACCAGAATGAAAAAGAAATATGCCCTGGAGGTACAAAAATGGAATAACCAAACATATAGAGAAAAAAGGGAAAAACTACAGAAATGCTTTTATGAAAACACAAGGTAACAAACTGAAATGTAGATTAAGAACCTGTGTGGAAAAATAAAACAAGGACCCAAGATTAAGAAAACAGTGTCTAGTGGGAAAAAGTCTTTCTGAGTAGTTGCAGTCTGATGTGTCCTAAACAACCAGGCAACTTTAGGCAGTTTCTGGGTTTCTGTTATTGCTTTCCTTGGGACATTAGCTGAAAACGAGCGCCTCATAAATTTTGTCTGATTTTTGTTTTTGACACTAACAAGAGAAGACTTCAGCATTAAAGTCCTGAGAATCCTCATTTTCTTCAGACAGCTCTTGTATCCATCCCAGCTTCAGGATAATGCCACAGATTTCTGATGAACCTCACATTGATAGGCTTTTGCAATCCTCTTCCTGTATGTGGGTGATTCTTTCCCCTGCCTTGCAGTTGGTCTGTCTTTCGTTGTTTTTACAGCTTTTTCTTGTTAAATGTTTTCCAGCTGGCAGTGAATCATTATGTGCTACTTTATCTGCTTTCCACTGCTCTGAGGGTTTCTTTATTTATTAATAAGAACAATAGCAAACTGAAATGCATGTCCTTTTCATAGTCATTAGTTGCAAAGTACATTGTTCCAGGCCACCTTGCACGGCTGTCGTAAATAAAGCCTGTAACAGCCACTTAACCCATATACAATGAATATTAAAACCAGTGTTCATTTGGCACTGTTTTAAAAATAATAGATTTAGACTCGGTGTGGATCAGCAGTTTTAATATTTGGCTGAATTCGATAGGACAATTAATTCCTTCTATCTTGCAATTAAGCCATTTGTTTTATACCAATGTTGCTCACATGACAGAGTTTACACAAGCTAAGGAAACAAAACAAAACAGGCTCAGGAACTCTCCCTGTGGAGAGGAAAAAAGGTTATTTCTAAGTCACCACATTCTGATTTAAACCAAACAATAGTGGGAAAGTAGAAAGTGAGAACAGATTCACATCAATATTAAGAATTAAGAGTTCACTCTGGAAAGCTCAGGCTTTGTGAGAGTCATACCCTGTCTGAAGAAATACAATAAATCTGTAGTTGAGAAAAAAAAGATTAATTTCTGCCACTGGCATTTATGACTGAAAAAAACTCTTAAATGTTCCACCCTGCAGAACTCAGCTTAGAGCTGGCAAGGGACCCTAGAAGCATTAGGATCTTGTAGTAAACACTCTAGGCCAGACTTGGATGTGTCTAGAAAGTTCAGTGCTGTTATTTGTGAGAGAGAAAGAGAACTGGAAACTGTTTCACTGTTGGAAACTTTCACTTCTCAAATATAGTTTGGAGAACAAATGCCACTAACAGTGGTAGGCAAAAAACATATTGGAGAGACGACAGCTTGCAGATTTAATCACCAAATGGTCACTGAAAAAAACCAAGAGGAAGGTCCTGTACCTAGGTCTATTTTGGACTTCTAAACAGGGCATTGCAGAAGGTAACCTTGGACCAACTGACCACATGTAGAGAGTTTAAATTAAATGGAAAATAAAAGCCTGAAATGATACACATATGACAATCTGAAGTTAGTTGAATCTAATTGCTTAAGCATATGAATGCTGAGGAGGCCTTTCTTTTCTTCAAATTAAAGATGCAACAAAATACCTAAACTCCCTATTCCTAGAAAAAAAACCCCTGTTTTTTTAGTGGCAAGTTCCAGTTTTAGCATCTTCATCCACACAAGAATTTTTGTCTACATCATCCTGTTCAGCATCACCTGGCAAACCTGTCAAACATTGAATTATCCAAATGTGTTAGCAATATGGAATTTGTTCAAATGTTAAACTTAAAGTTTGGCTGTAAATAACTGTAAAGGACCTAATTGTTGCTGATGTGGGGAGAGCCTGTTCCCATTCCCAAAGCTGCCAGCTTTTCCTTACCTTGTTGAGTGTCTCAGTGGTTATTAAGTCATACAAAGACTACGCTGAGAGGCAACATTGAACATAAATTTTTCGGGTTTTTTTCCCAGTTTGTTCAATTTTTTATTACAGCGTTTCCCAAATTATAGTTTATTTCTGGTATCAAATAGGGCCTGGGGTCTTCTGACTACCTCTTGCCCAATGACTGGGGGAGAAGGTGTAGAAGAAGTGAAAGCACAGGATGTAAAATGCCTCTCAAGGACTTGGCTGCCTGTGGTTGCAAGGTTGACTGTAGCAGCAGTGTGGCTTGCACAGCTGTGCATGCAGAGTCAGCAGATGTGCTGCATAATGCTGGAACACACTGTCTGCCTTCTTGCCCCTAAAAATACTTGACTGAGGCAAACTTTATCATCATGGGTCAGTATTTTTCAGATGTGATTTTTATGTCTGATGGCAGGTTAAGGAAAAGGGCTGCTGGCTGCTCTTGCTAACCTGGGATTGCAGGTGCGAAATAAACCTTACACAAGGCCTTCAGAGACATCCTTTTATTCTACCTTGCACACACAAAGAGGCTAATTAATGATCAAACTGGCTGGCATAATTCAAGCACCTGCTCTTGGGAACTTAATAAGTTCAGTTACAGAAACTGCTGTTGCTATACTGCCCTCACCACAGACAACTCTCCCATATGTCTTCTTTGTAGGTACTCTATTTTTTACAGAGCATAGTCCTGGGAATCTTTTAGCATTTATGCTTGGAAACATATTCTGCTCTCCTAGGGCTCTGTTTCCTGTTGCAGCTCACACTGCTCCTCTGCTGCTGGGTAGCAGGGCAGGCAGGGAGTCCACCCCTGCCTTCTGCCTCCAGGCTGGGCGGAGGGACCCATGCTCAGGCAGCCAGCTGTTCTGCTCCTGCCTCCCTGCAAGCCATTGTGGGACCTTGGATAAATTTTTCATGCTCCTTTTTCTCTTTGTGCAACTCTTTTTTTTTTTTTTTTTTTTTTTTTTTTTTTTTTTTTTTTTTTTTTTTTTTTTATCTTTTTTTTTTGTTAGGTTGAAAGCTCTCTGAACTTTGTATTATCTCCATATACTGTGGTGAATACAACAGACTCCTGAACACTTTTAGGTGCTCCAGTTTCTACTGCAATGTGAATAATTGCTAAACTAAGCTCCATATGACGCCATTTATTTTCAAATACAATTTTCTTATTGAAGCAAAGGGCGACCAATGTTTCAAAAGGCTCTGTGCTGTGCTATGGCTCTGGTAAGGATATTGTCAAATGTCCCAGAGAGTTTTTACTATTCGCCTGTTTCATTTCTCTGCTAGTAAGTGGCTATGTAGACACCAGCTTTTCATAACAGCTGGTTGCTCGAAGACTCTGTTCTCACCAACATTTGAAAGAACAAAATATTTACATATTGGTATGCACCTGGAATAGGCAGCTTATCACCTTGGATGCCCTAATACTTGTTACTGCTGAGAATTCGATCCTGAAAGAGAGTATTAAGGATTGCATTGGGTTTGGCTGAGGCAGAGCTCCTTTTTGCCTCTCCCAATTACCATCCTTTTCTCAAAACCCTAATGTTCCTGGGTTTTAGCCCCAAAAGGTCTAGTGAGGTGACCCTCTATGCCAAACATTCTCCAAAGCTTCTCTGTGTCTACCCTCTGTATCTGGACAGGGGAGAGAAAACATAATGAAGGGCTCGTGGATTGAGATAAGGTCTGAAATCACTCAGCAAATACTGTCAGTGCAAAAGAGGCTTAATTTTGGGATATTATTTGAATTTCTTACTATGAAAACCAGAGCAGTATAATGACAAGTAAAAACAGACCTTAAAACATCTTCCCAGCTCTACCTCCTTCTCCTCAGCAGCGCAGGGAAGCAGGGTTATGGTCAGTTCATCGCACGTTATTCCTGCTGCTGCTTAGGGAAAGGAATCTTTCCCTTGCTCCAGCATGCATTCCCTGTGGGTGACAGCTTCTCCAACGTGAGTCCATCTCACAAGCAATTCTCCATGAACTGCTGTAATGTGGGTCATTTTTTCACAGGGTGCAGTTCCTCAGGCACAGCTGGGTACAACCTGTGTCCTCCACAGGGTCACAAGTCCTACCATGAAACCTGCTCCAGTGTGGGCTCCTCCATCCTTGGGTCTGCAGGTCCCTACCAGGAGCATATTCCAGTGTGGGTCTCCCCCATAGCTGCGGGTGGATCTCTGCATCCATGTTGACATCCATGGGCTGCAGGGATACAGGGATACAGCAGGGATACTTCTTCACCATGGTCTTCACCACAGGCTTCAGTGGAACCTCAGCTATGGTGCCTGGCGCACCTCCACTGACCTTGGTGTCTGCAGAGTTGTTCCTCTCACATATCCTTACCCTGCTTTTTTTGGCCACAGTTACATCTGTGCAAGAATTTTTTTCCCTGCTTTTTAAATCTGTTATCACAGAGGTGTTCCCACTATTTCTGGTTGGCCCGGCCTTGGCCAGTGGCAGGTCCATTCTGGAGCTGGCTGGCATTGGCTCAGCTGGACATGGAGGAAGCTTCTGGCAGCTTCTCACAGAAGCCACCCCTGCAGCCCTTGATACCAAAACCTGGTCATGCAAACCTAATACACTTAATGTATCATGTATAATGTTTTGCAAAAAACCAAGCAGAAATTTGATTTTTTTTTAAAAAAGCTTTTCATGTTGTTGGAGAGGTGGGGAATAAGGAATTTTGCCTTCTCTGTGATTGTGGTACAAGTGCCAGTAACTATTTTTATGCTCTGTGTATACATTCTTCAGAGATTCTGTGGCACAATCTGTAATGCAAACTGGTAATTCAGTATGGGAAAAAATAAGCAGGTGATTGCATGTCTTTGAACACATTTAAGCTGCTTGATAATCATGACTCAGTAACATTTAAAAATGATGTTATGAGATAGTGTAGCATTCAGAGAATGTGTGTGTCACTGGTGTTGCTCCTGTCCATCCTGTGTCATGTCCTTTCCTCCCACAATTTCATTACAAGCAAAGGCACAGAAAAGACTTTTGCTATTTACTTTTGAAAATTTCAGACTACTGCGGGTGAGATGAAAAATATTTTCTATTAAGTGGTTATCGTTTTCCTTTCCTATAAACAAGTATAACGCAAGAAACCCCTTCATTTATTTGCATACAACAGGCTTTAAAATTCTGCTTAGAAGCTATTTGCATGGTTACTGAAATAATGTTTGCATTTTTCTAGTAAGAATACCAGCTGTATTTCTGTGCTGTGTAGAGGTGGAGAAATGAAATCCAGCAGCTCTAGATATATGTGTTAAGTTAAAAAAGTCATGTAGGGAAAGGCAGGAAGTAAATGATTGACAATGCTGGCCTTTAAAAAGGTATAATTAGTCTGTAATATTGCTGCCTTTTGAGGCTTGTGCTTCCAGTTTGTCTCAGGGTGCTGCTGTTTTTGTCCTGTGTCTGACTGCAGAGTCAAGAAGGAACTGGCGCGTGGGATTTGATTGTTTGTGCATAGGGAGGTTAACACTGCGTGGGTTTTTTTAAAATCTCCTTCTCCTTGAAGGAAGCTTTAGTTTTTTTGAACAGGAAGCAAACTCTTTAAAGTGCCTCATGAAGGCAACCCCCTCCAAATATGTGGATTTTTAGTCACTATAGTTATTTTGTATTGCATCAGGGTGAGCAGAAGAAGAACATAGTTGATTTAATTCCATGAAGAAGTCAGAGGTAGATTACATTAAAAATAAAGAATCAGAATAGTTACCATGTAGGCCAGGACAGGGTGAATACATACATATAACATTACCCACTACATATGAAATATGAAATTTAAGTGCAGATAAAGTGCACTTAGACATTTGGAAATTTGCATTGACTGTCCTAAAAATCCTTAGGATGTGTGGAAGTTAAATGTGAAGGCCCATGAAATTTTAATTTAAAAAAATATTTCCTTATTACATTTGCACATTTCCCTGAGAAGTCTTCCATTGTTCTTTGATTTACTTAAAGCTTCCACCGTTGTTTTCTAAGACCCTTGGATTCTTCTGCACAAAGCACCCTGAGGCATCACACGAGTTACAAAGAAAATGTTTGGCAACAGGCAAAACTGCAAGTTTATGCAGCTGTTCCTACAGCTGTCATTTATGACAGTGTTAACTCTTGCACCCTTTGCATTTTGAGAGAAATCAATGTAATAGATCAAAGGCATTTGAAAAAGAGAATGAATTCAAATAGTTGTCTGAAATTGTAGCTCTTTTAGGAGCCCTGTCAGAGAACTTTGAGTATGTGAGGCTGATAACACAGCATCTAGGATAATAAAATTTGAAAACTGAGGAAATATTTCTCATAAGCCTGTTGGTGGAAATATTTATTGCATGTCATATTATTTCTGTTGATATTTTATACTATGGTTAAATACATACTAGCCATTTACAATTGTAATGTATAATTTGTAAAATTAAGTGTCATTGAAGATAAAGATCATCACTATTTTTTTTTCTACCTTTCCATTTTTTCGTCATGTATAAGACCTTTGGATTTACCACAGCAAACAAAAAATCAGTGGGTTCCAGAAGATCTGTAAAGAGAGAACAAATTCAAGTGTTAATCTCGGAAATAAATGCACAGACTTAAAACACACCATCAAGGCACAAATGTAAGTATCCATACTAAATCTTAAAATTTAAAACAATTTGAAAGAGGATGGTACTGCTGTTCCTCTTTTTGTGGTACCAAGCTGACATGAGTCTTTCAATTATTAAACATTATTAACTTGCTTCTTTGAGAGATTTCCAAAGACTGGGAAATTCCAGTATCAAGGTACACAGGTAAAATTTTCTTTTCATAATCCAGTTTCTCTAAATGAATGGATCAGATCTGAGGCATTTCTTTATGGCTATGAAATCAGAAATTGCTGTTTCTTGTCATTGTTTTTGCCACTGACAATGACAGGAAAAATGAAGAGACCCTGGGAAGAGAATTTTATAAAATACACAGGAGATCAGTGGTTGGTCTGGGAATTATATGATTTTTATGCTCATCTTGAAAGGGGTGAAACCGATTTTGCATGTGGCATTATCTAACAAACATGCAGCTGTGAATTATTTTTTACTGGTATCTAACTATTTTGACAATTTGCAGATAATGAATGAGATGAACTTACATTTCTTGAGATAAGCTACTTGATTTTCTGAGTGTAGCAAAGACTCAGTACCATGTAGGCTGCTGGAATTGATGACAGCTGGGCAAATTCCTGTTACTGATGTAGGGGAGTGATCCAGAAAATCAAGCACCAGCCCTTTTCCTTTTCTTATTTCTTACTCCACTTCTAAATTACCAGCTAAAACTTCGTTCTTTTAAGGCTGAGGTAAATTATTAGAAGTGTTTTTCTAGAACATGGGAATGTGACTGTGCACTTTTTGTGGTAGTCCCAGCAGCAGAAAATATCTCAAGTGTGTCCTACTGAGAGGCGTGTGAGGACTGTGTGCTTTTAAGTTAAGGAAAGAAGATGTAGGAAATGTTGAGATCAGTTTGTTTCAACCCAAGGCTTCATTTTTGAAGCACAGGTTTTTTTACAAGCTACCAGGTAGGTTATTGACACAGTGTGTTACAAAACTGCCTCACAAAGGGAAATGTGTTGAAATCTCATGTGCAGATAGCAGATGGACTAATTAGAGTAAGTTATTTGTGGTAGATAACCAGCCAATGGTCAAAGCAAGGTTATCAAAAGAGCTGGTTATGATTTGTGAAAAAATGATAAGTATTTGCAGAATTTGTGATAAGCTGTGTGTCTTAAATTGAATCTAGTAGGTACCATGGGCACAAGACAAATACATATCTGTAATGATGTATCTGAAGCAGAAGACAAATTTCCTACTTTGGGTATTTTGATTTGTTTGTTTTCCAGTGCATCTTTTTCATGTTTTCCATTCTTTTTCCCATTCCCAGTGAAAGGAACTACAGCGTTGTGAGAATATAACAGTGCAGGAGATTTTGGCTAAAGTCCAGTGGTTTACTGCCTGAGTCTTGACAGAGACCAAATATGGTGTCCTATTGCATGACAGAGTTCAGTGACCATTTAGTTTATTAGTGGCAGACAGGATGATTCTTAATAGAAGAATTACCAGGAAATAAAAGACATTGTTTCATGAAGTTAGAAAGAGAATATAAAACTGAATAAGTGAGAAAAAAGACGAGGAAACTAATAGAGAGGGAAAAGAAATATTTACAGAAGAAGAAACAGACAGTGGTGGTAAATGCAAGAAAGGAAGGAAATTAGCAAATTTAGGAAGTAAACTGATGCAGAATTAGATAAGAAGACAATATTTAACAAAAACAATTAAAAAAAAATTTTGTGAAGCTTAATGTAAAAAAAGAATAAATTCAATTGTCTCAGCTGGGTGGTTTGATGTTAGGGTGTGGGATGCTTGTATTGATTTTCATATTGAGAATCTTTTGAAGGTAACATATAAATATTACAGTGGTTGTTGCTTTAATCCCAGATATCCTCAATGGCTGCTCTGTGTGTAGAATTAGTATGTCCATGGTAGTCTTACTTGGATACTGTTCCATTCAAAAAATATAAGCCTTCACATTTGTCCCTGTGAATTGTCATTTCACCTTCAAAAGTGAAATGTTTTTCATAGGTTGCAGATGCTTTCCAACAAAGCTGCTTGGGGAATGCTTTTCCTGGGACTTTCATATTATGATGGTGTCAGGGAGTTTAAAATAGTACAACTCTTCAGGACCTTCCTCTTTCCTTGATTTTGACCAGCTATGCTGGTCTTGGCTGGGAATTTTAATTTGCTTCACACAGCTCTTCATACCAGCTCTTCACAGAGCTGGTATGGGACTATGGTTTGAATTTGTGCTGAAACAGGGTGATGAAAGGGTTTTTGGTACTGCTGAGCAAGACTTACACAGAGCCAAGGCCTTTTCTATTCCTCCCCCACCCAGCAGCAAGGGGTGCTCAGGAAGTTGGAGGGGACACAGCCAGGACAGCTGACCCCAACTTACCCAAGGGACATTCCATACCATATGGTGCCATGCTGAGCATACTAAAGCTGGAGGAAGAGGAAGGCAGGGAGGAGAATTTGGAGTGATGGTGTTTGTCTTCCCAAGTCAAGGTTATGCATGACTGAGTCCTGCTCTCCTGGAGATGGCTGAACACCTGCTGCCCACAGGAAGCAGTGAATTCATTCCTTGCTTTGCTTTGATTGCAGGCATGGCTTTTGCTTTCCCTGTTAAACTGTCTTCATCTCAACACATGCGTTTTCTAGCTTTTACTTTTCCAATTTTGCTGCTTATTCTGACAGGAAGGAAATGAGTGAGTGGTGACATGGGGCTGAGTTCTGGCTGGGGTTAAACCACAACACCTGCAATGAAGGTGTTCTTGCCTTGTCTGAAGTTCCTTGAGCCTTTCCTTGGAAGGCAGTGCACTCACCTGTGTGATGCCCATTTACAGAGTCTCTGCAATTCTGGTGTATTCCTTGAAACTATGGCCAGTACAAACAGTGTTTGCCAACTTTGTTTGGGATGTGCTTGACAGTTGCAGAAACAAGGAACAACTTAGCACAGATATCCTGGAGCTATTTCTATGTAGTTACTGCACATGCATTTTTATTTTATTTGTGAATAAAATGTATAACACTAAAGCTAAGGCTGTGTATGCAAAGAGGATTTTTGTGTTTCCACTGACCTTTTTAAACTTTCATACAAAACTGACACAAAAACTCCAGGACAAAACATCCAGTTTTATTCTCATGACACCAGTGTTAATACTGGAAAAAAAAAAAAAAAAAAGCCAAAATCTTAATGCACATAAATAATGGTTTATATGTCCTAAAATGAGAAAGCAAATGCTTCTCTCAATTTATATGGGCAGTGAAAATTGTTAAGTGATATTGGGAACTAGACATGGTGTGCTTGTGTATTCTCAGTCAATAATTGGAATACGGTAGGCAGAGGAATCAGGATTTGTGAACAGCTGTGCACCATGTATCTGTGCATCCCAAGGAGCTGCGCCTTGTGGTGAGGACAGGAGAGGACTGTGGCTGTAGGGTGCTGAGGTGAGGTGGGGCTCCTGCCCTGGGAGTGGGGAGCAGGCAGCCTCCCTCAGCCTCCTGCCCAGTGCTGGAGTGGGTGGCAGCAGATGGCTAAAGGTGAATCAGAACTGTTTGCAGAAATACCACAGGACTGTACTTGCTACTGTATTTGTTACTATCAATTAATATATATATATTTTTTAATTTCTGGGATATTCTTTATTTAATCAGCACTTCTCTATTTAACCTTAAACTAAGAAAAAACTGGAATAAAGGGAAAGTAAGAAACCCTCTATTCACTCACATTGAGGTGTAGACACACTGGCAGAGTTCAGGTAGCCCAAAATGAGAGATGACACTTCATCCCTAAATTGTATCAGTAGGAAAATGGCTGTGAAAGGATGTAGGTTGGGCACAGAGTATCAGCTGGGGTTTGTATTCCCACGCATGGACAAATGTTAAAATATATTCTGTCTTTGAAGTTTCCATTAAAAATCCCACCAAAACAACCTCTTAAGGAAGTTAAGCCTAAATCTGTGCTCTATAAAAATTTTAATTTGATAGCCACAATTCTGCATGAATTATTAAATATAACTTAGTTTACTTATCCATTTTAGGACATTTATTTTGGCTTGTAAGCATGTTTTTTTTAGAAAGCTTGTTAAAGGATATGTAAATGTGATGCTCACTGCACATCTTTATATATAAAAATCAAAATTCCAATGCAAATCTGTAGCCTTGGTTGCACTGTAGCAATATGTTTCTAGTACATTAAATACCAGAAAAAAAAATGTTGAGGGGGCATTAAGTCAGGTTCTGGATTAAATAATTTACCAAGTCTATAGTATCTCTTTTTTTAAAAAATCTGACTAAAAATCAAAGCTAGTTTTTAGAGATGAAACAAAAAGATCAATTAATAAATAACTATGTTAATCTTAATTCTTTCATTCAGACTTACTAAAATTGTAATTTTCGCCTTTAATGTTCCTCAGTTTGCTCATTGGTTTTCATCCCTTTTAATGTTCTTAACCAGATATAAAGTCCCTAAAAGAATGTATTTTAAAATGTTCACTTGGTCTTACAAATGACAATGCAATGCTAAGACACAAACCAAGAATACTTAATGTTATCAGTATAACAACTCACTTTTAAAGTAGTGATACCTTATTATAGGATACAACATTCCAGCTCTTTTATTTTTTAAAATAAAATAATACCTTAATTTATTTGTATTCCACCAGAATGAGTACATTCATTGCAAATTGCATGCACATAAAAGGGAAGCCATTTGTAAACTACATGATATCTTAACAATAAATAGTATTTGATCTAATACACGATGGTAGTTAATTTCTTGTTAAAACTGCAAGCCTTTACCAAAATGAAACCAAACTCTTATTCTCTTTATAAATATTTTAAATAATTTTTAGGTACATGTTTCATACCAAGTATATAAAAATAGTATTTTTAGATAAATTAAGAGGTTTCATTTACATGACAAATAACGTGCAACATCTAAGCACTCTCTAGCAGCTCTATTTGGTTGATTGTCTAGATGACATGCAGCGAATGTCCTTTGCCTTCACAGAACTTGACAAAAAGACCAGCAGGACCCACGATCACCTGAAGCAAACAGTGCCATAGATATTGTTTGGGAACAACAGTCAGACACTCAGAGAAAAACCTTTGCTTCGATGAACAAAAGCCACCCACAACAGTTCTTTGTGCTAGAATTCCAGCTGCTCTGACCCTCAGGGTCTTTGGACTATCACAAAAGTCTGTCAAACAGACAAGTTATATCTGTATTCAAAATGTTTTTTCAACATGCTTCTAGAACCTAGAAATTTATTGTTTATCCTATAGTATGAACCATTACCTTTTCTTACTTTCTATAAATCTGAATTTTCATGTTTGTAAGTCTCCATGATCACCAAAACAGGGATCAAATAAAGCAGTCATGCAGTACTCTCTAAATTTAAAACTGGCAGCTGTGGAACATGCTTTGAGTACCACTTCACTGTTTCTCATACATCTATGGCTTGGCAGTCTTTATCTTTAACATCCCTTGTGCTTGTCACAATGTCTACTGGGAAATCTGGGGTCTGTGCAGAAGTTACTCCGGCTGTTCCTTCCAGATCCCACGATCCTGGCAGGTTCTCAAGGCTTAGTGAGCTGATTGCTCCTTGGCTAAAACTCCCTTCCTCTGATCTGCTGGGCAGCGCTAGGTGTAGTGATGTCTCTGATGAAGAGCATACTGAAGGAGAAAGGGTTGCTGAAATAGACTGAAGAGGAGTCAGGGTAGTGTCTGAATGGGGAGAGGTGCATCTTAAAAACTGCAGATTGTCTTTCTGAATTACCTGATACTGGGAAGGGGAATTTTGAAGGCCTGTTGTATAATAAAGTTCACCATCCATAGAATTTTGCAGGTTGGGTTCAGTCCTTTGGGGACTGCTGCCTACAGAAGACAGATCTGTATTCCAAATGTCACATAGTGTGTTTCCACGACAAAGTTGTGCTTTGGTGCAAGTGAAGTTCCCAGCTTGCATGTGCGAGCAGGGTTGATGTGTAGTCCAAGCCACTCGAGGCTGAAGACTGTCCAGTGTGGGACTTCGAGATAGGCTGTGCACAGCACAGAATCCTGGAGGCTTCTGGGATGTCAGCAGGTTTTCCAGAAGGTGCATCACATTCTTCATATCCTTACGTAATTGTGAGACTTCTTGACTTAAAGATGTCATCTGTTGTGAAAGGGCAAAATATCACAGTATTTATTCACCCACCATGCCTAAAATATGTACATACATCCCTCTTTTCTTTCTAGCAATAGCAACTCTCATCTTTGGCACACTGTAGAAATGCATTTTAGTAGTGTATATGTGAAAAATAGTCCTTCCAGCTACTTTAATCCACCTGACTTCAAATTATTCTTTGCATATAAAAACTGATCATAGGGTGAGAACTGAGATGATTTCCAGATGCAGTACGACATCAATATTTTCTTGATCAATATGGTTTAAATATTTTAAACCATAAAACTTTGTTATTAAACAATTTCATGCTGATGAATTACATAAAAATGGGGTCTTGTGAAATCTTGTTTAGAAATACATGTGAAGTATAATGCCGTCTTCATAGGAAAATAAAAGAAATCCATAGTTTCAGTTGTGGACTATTACTAAAAACAAAAAAAAGGAGGGAAAACTGAAAACTCTAAAACCAACTTGTTACCTCTAACTATTTAAAAAATATAAAATATTGTGAAGCATTTAGTTTCCATGCACTTTTCTGTATGCTTAAAAGGTACTACGTATAACAGACATTAATCCATGGCATAGATTTCTCCGGTGCGTGCACAAAAGGAACAATCAGATTTTTTTGTCAGACCTTTTATCTTAAACGCTAAAACTGCTGGTAGCATCCATTTGGTTTCATAAAGTACATGAAGTCTTTCCTCAACAATGCTGTTTTGGGTGGGGATCAGATTGGTAAGTTCTGAACTTGTGTTTTAAAGTTGACTGGCATTTGAACATTAATGGGGACATATTTTTCGGCCTTTATAAGGACTAATGGGCAAAGAAAAGTCTAGCTCAAACATAAAAGCAACACACTCATCATTTCTAAGGGCAGAAAGTAAATTTGATAGTTATCAATCTATTTTAGGTCAAAGCACCATTATCATTAAAACAGAGTTTCTCATACTGGTGCTACTCTGTTGAAAAAAAGACATGACTGCACATTCATCTTCAAGCCATATGTCAAAAAGAAAATAATTCAGGGAGCTTTTCTTTGATCTCAAGTAGAGACACCACTGATTAGATGACCTACACAGACTAATTTTCATTGTTCTGTCAGGATAACTCTGAAGAAATCTGCTGGAAATACATTTCAGGCTGAGTTTGATTGTGTTCTTACAGGCACAATAATTATAAAGAAATTCAGAGAAGAAAGTAGGAAGCTCCAATACAGCTCCTATGGATCTATTTATTTTTCTCTGAGCTTATTGTTTAATAATTTTGTAATGATCACACTGCCTCTGGAGAGAAAATCCTTAAAGGGAGGAGACTCTTGAGTGGCAGGTGACAGTATCTCTGTCTCTGCACTTCTCTTTCTTTCTGCCTCGTTGTCTAATTGAGTCATGGTAGACAGAAAATACCATGGGATCCTCTTCTGCCAGCAGAGATTAAGCTTTGAATGCCTGGTAACTTCAGTTAATATGAGAAATTAAGATATGCTGCCAAAGTGCTCTGTGAGCAGGTTTCCCGTGGGGTCAGACCACCCAGTGAAGGTTATTGGTACCATCAGACTGTGAGAAAACACAGTGAGATTTCTGGACAAATTTCACAAGAACTCCTATGTTCTGTTGGACCCTAGGAAATGATATTGCAAAACCTCCAAAAGATTTTTTGGGAAGGATGGGGGAAGACAGACAATCAAACTCACGGCTATCTAGAGTCACTGGTCATCAGTTCTTTTTAGGATCATCACTGGTCCCTACACCTCATGGATACAGCAACAATTTTCTGGGCATAATTTCCCAAATTGCATAATTTTCCAAATTGCATTTTTTCAGGGCTTTCTGCAGGTGTGCAAATAAAAATATTGACACTACTTTATGAGTATGTACCTTACCTAGACTATGAATGCTGTGTGAAAATATCCGCGATTTTAAAATGTCTTGTTTGGTTTGATCCTTGTTTTTGTTTTCCATTTCTCATCATTTATGAGCTTTTTAGAAGTTGAATCATCATTTAACATGTTTCCTTTGCCAAATCATTAAGAAAATACTTAATGATTAATACAAAAATCAATCCCAGCATCAGCACTTGTGGCAGCCCTGAATTTCTGCTCATTACAACTTGCTCTAGTGCCCAGATACTCTATTTTTGATGTATCAGCTAGCTCATAGAGTGTTTTCTTCTCACAAACTTGCTCTTGCACCAACATAGGAATTTACTTGATAAACCCCTATAAAGTAGGCTTTAATGGTTTCCAGTAGTATGATAGTTAGAGTAGTTATGCCAAACTTAATTCACCACTATCAGTTAGTAAGATCTGTTTGGACATATTCTCGATGTCATATACACAAAAAAATATGTAGCATTCAGGATTTTACAATGACAAGATTACAAGATTAAACATCCAGTATCATTATTGCTATTAATTATCATATGTCTCTATATTATTGTAGTTCTACACATGCATAGCATACTATTAGTGTTCCTACCAACATTACACTGTTTGTGCTATTACTCTTTTACCCTGAAGAGGTCCCTGAGCAGATGCAAATAAAAAGGTGTAACAGGGGGGAAAAATGTTATCAGTACTATTAACAATTTCACAGTGTTTGAGAAAGTGCAAAAGAACAGGGATTAAAAGCCAAAGGAATTTTAAATCTATGAAAGAGAAATTGAAAGCAGTATGGTTTCTTCCTGAAGAAAAAGGGCTAATTCCTGGCATACCACTAAGGCTGCACTCTTTTCAGGAGCTCACTGATTATTGCTAGGCAAAACAGCTACTGGTACAAATGGTTCCTGCTGTGCTAGGCAGACAGCTTTAAAATTATCTCCAAGATCCCAAATATACTTGAAATGCTGCTTTAACACTTCCTAGGACTTGAAAAAGGTACTGCAATGATTCTGAATGTAGAAACTGGGTTTTTTACAGATTTAGCTTCAAGTAGCAAGAGGTGCTTCTCAAACTGGTTGAAAGCAATGTGCTGGTGCCTTTTTGGTAGACTATGTTATCAGGAAAGAATATATTCAAAATAGAGGTTAAAATATAATTTTTAGTAGATGTATTTTGTATTTTAAAATTACTTTGACAGTTGCAGAAGAAAGAGTATTTTTCTTTACTACCAGTATTAAACTGTTCAGCAGTCTGAGTATTTTGTTCCATGTAGTTGGGTAGGAATGGTGTGATGCTTGTTGCTTGTTTAAATGGCTAAAGAGTTTTCTTTTTCTTTCCATTATATATTCCAATATCTATTTTTTAAAGACAAATTTTAAACTGGAATGCCTAGCTCTCATCACTGTTCCTGGATAATTCTAAATGTCCTAGGGTGACTTTAATAATGAACTCTAAATTTAAATAATGGATAAAATAAAACTTTTTTCTGATTAGAAGCTGATTAGATTCTGTTTGTACATATTTTTCTCTCCCTATGTTTATGCCCTTTTGAAATTCAAACTTCAGACCCAGATACCTTCCTGCTTTGACTCTTTCTGAACACCCAAAAAAGGGAAGATGAATATTGGCTTATTGAGAAATGGAAGCTGCATTTTGGCAAAGCGGAGGAGTTCCCTGGCTTGCACTGCATATGGCAGCTTCTCTAGTCCCTTGCCTGGTCTTTCATTGCTTCTTCTATTCTGGTTTTTCATTAAGTCAGGGAGATTTTCAGCTAGAATGAGTTGTCTTTGAAGCTCAGATTGACTAACTGCTGGTATTCCATTTCTTACTGGCTGTGTTGTTGAATGAATGAAACAAGAATTGAGCAGACACAGACTCTTCATTGATCATCTATCAGCAGCTCTGTGGCTGTTGGTATTATGGTGACTGATGTTTCTGATTTAATAGCTTTGGAAACAAAAGTAGTTGCAGAAAAAAAAATCCAGTGCAGCTGATTTGAGTTCAGATTAAATCTATAGCATTTGTGCAATGATATGATGATTTAGTTTCAGTGACATAAATCCAGGAATCTGGAAGGTTGTGCAATTGGCTTCACCATGTAAGAGCAGGAAATTTGGTCATTTGCTTACTCTAGCCAGCTCTTTGGTAGTTCCAGTGACCAGTTTGTCTGGGTAAATTAGGACACCAAGATTATTGCTATTAAACACATAAGGATAAATGAGAGAAGTGTAAAGGACTAGAGTATTTAAATATATTCAAGTTAACAGGGGTCCCATGAAATTCAGTCTGGAAAAGGGGTTCCCAAACTGCAGTTTTAATAATAATTTGTGGCTCTTCACTGGGAGTGAATCTGGTGGGAAGGAGGGGGGAGGTGGAGAGGTATGAGAGGAAAGTTGGTTAGAAGTATGGAGCACCTGTCCTACAAGGAAAGGCTAAGAGAATTGGGATTTTTCAGCATGGAAGAGAGAAGGCTTTGAAATAACCTTCCAGTACATAAAGGAAGGCTACAAGAAAGATGGAGAGGGATGATTTACAATTGGATGTAGTGACGGGACAAGGGTTAATGGCTTCAAACTGAAAGGCAGTAGGTTTAGTTTGATTAGGAAGAAATTCTTTACAGTGAGCCTGGTGAGGCACTGGAACAGATTGCACAGGGAAGCTGTGGGTGCCCCATCCCTCAAGGTGTTCAAGGCCAGGCTGGATGGGGCTCTGAGCAACCTGGTCTAATGGAAGGTGTCCCTGTGGATGACAGGGGGGCTGGAACTGGGTGATCTTTATGAACCTTTAAATCCAAACCATTTCATGATTCTGTGATTGTTGGATGTGGACTCTGCCTTCAGATTGGCAAAGAATCAGGATTGTGTCAGCATAATGATGGCAATAAGAAAATCAGGTTTGGAAATTACTGCTTCAAGGAATTAAAAATTGCCAGGGGCAAACTGACTGACTAGCTGTTGATTTAGAGAAAATGGAGGATTGTGGAAATCTCAGGTGGCTGGGAGAGGAGAAGCTGGCAATATGTACTGATGAAAGGAAACCTGAAGTAGTATATATGATATTGGGCAAAAATATTAAGCAGACAATTTCTATAATCAGCTAAAGGAATACTTAAAAGAGAACAAGCAACGTTATGGTTCTTAAGAATAAAATATGGCAAAACTATAATTCTCTTCTTTAACTGAAAAGCTATTTTAAAATATAAGAAGAAACTTTAAACATGATATACATCTTGTCAGAAGATTTCTAAGATGCTACTGTCCACCTGACATTCTTCTAGAACTACAAGAAAATGTACAGGGGACATAATCACTATAAGCTAGATTCTTGCATGATTGGAATGATTTATGACCAATATCTACCTGTCACTCATGGACATTTTAAGATATTCTTTTTCTCACCCTATCCTGATTTTTTTTTATTTAATGTTTATTTTTAATGTCTAAATGGAGTTCATGTTCACTTTTAAATATCAGTAATATGAAATTCAAGAAAGATAAATGTTAAACATTATATCTGAAAAGAAAATGTCAGAGGCATGAATATAATATTCCGCCTAAGCAGAGTATTATAGAAAAATGTCTATGGAGGTCTGTTGAATGACACTTTGTGGGCATTAATTATATTACCAGGATATACAAATAGTGCATCTTCTTCAATTGAACTCTAGAAGGGGGTTTTCTTCACAAGGAATTACTAAGGCTGCTTGACATTGTCTACTTTGTCAGTGACTTCAAAGATGTAAAGACAATTCAAAAGAAAATTATACCAGTGAAGAGCTTTTAGCAAATGTAATGGGCAAAGAAAGTCAAAAGGAATTTGGTTTGCTGAGATCTGCTGGAGTAGCATGTTTCCAGAATAAATTGACTTCAGAAAGAGAACACCAATCAACTTTTTCCTATGATCTTCTAGGCAAAAAAGAAAAAGCAGAGCTTAAGAACTTGCATATCCACAGGTGTTGACATTTAGATGCTGGGAAAATAGATCTTATGAGTACAGAAACATTTTGAAATTCTTGTTAGATATTAACTGGACAATTGTCATCATCTATCATGGTTATAATATTTTTTATTCAAATTTGAAGTCAGCTTTTGGTGTGCAGTTGATTTGTATACTGCATGGCTGCCTCTTGGTTAATTCCTTTGTCTCAGGTGCCTTTCCACCAAGGAAAAGTGTGCAAGGGACACACCACAGCATATGGAACTCATGCCATGTATGTGCAGTGTGTTCTGCTTAAGAAAATATAATCTAAGCTTCAGATCATCAACTATTTTTGTTACTTTCATCAGCCCATACCTACAAAACTAATATTAAAAGAAGAAAAAAGTTAGCTGAAAAGGCTTCTTTACAGCTATCGAAGTATGAGAGTAGAGATAAAACAACAAGATTCTCTGGAAACATGAATGTCAGTGCCAAAAGAAATGTATTTTAAAAATCTTAGTAGACAAAGTGAATTTAGTCTGCATGTGTTGTTTAGAAAGCTTTTATTTCTTCATACAAATGATACTTGGTTTTATGTTTTTGCTTTATTGTGAAATTTACATGGCTAAAATCCAAAATGGATAGATTACTTTTGATAGTTTCCATCATCTGTAACTGTCATTAGTTCACTTTTTGCCACATTTTTCTTGATTGAAAAATGTTTTACAAACAAATCACTGGGATAGCCTTGCTGCAAAGTAATTTCTCTTGTGTGATGATATAGTTATGAACTTGTTAAGAAGAACATGTATTTAATTACTCCAAGTCAAGCGAGTTCATTATATGAACTCTCAAGTCACAAATTGAACTTTAACAGTATATCCCCTATGTAAAACTAGAAGCCTGACTGGCTTCACCAAATTTTCTTTAGTGGCCTTGATTAACATTTGCATATATTTTTAATATTAAAAATTCATTTTTTCTGTACTGAGTGGAGAATGGGATTGATTTTTGGCAGCTGGAATTGAAATACATTTTAAAATAATATATGCTTAAAATTTATTATTTGGAAAATAAACATATTTGTTTAGGATTGTTCCTTTTGTTAGAGGAAAGTTAAATATCCCTGTGAATATATTTTCTCTGTTCTGCCTAAGTGCCAGATGCTTATTTTAAGTACTTGCATTTAAAAAACCTAAAATTGAAAATAGCTGAATTTCCACTAAGTGCTCCAATGTGGAGCTAAATAGAAGGCAATTATCTAGCTCAAAACCTGACCCTATTCATATTTCCTCATGTTTTTCAGCTGAATGGGAGAAATGTGAGTACTGTGTTCATTATACTGTTTTAGTACTGTAATTTTGGGATCTACTAATGTGGTAAAACATGGAATCAGCCCCCAGATTTCTGAAGCTGAGGGAGGCTGCACTGAAGCTGGGTTGCATATGAGGAAACCAGGGGACATGATGAAGCAATCTATTTGTCTTCATGCACTGTATGAGATGGCTTTTTTTATCTGAGCTCAAAATCATGTACCCATGTTTTTGAATGGAGAATGTGTACATGTAATTAGGGGGGGAAATATGATTAAGTATTGGGTATTTTTCTTATTTTAACTGAACTGTTTTAAATAATTCAGGTTTGGGTTTTTCTAACTGAATCAAAGTATTCCTGTGCTCTTTTCATACAGTGTCATTCAAATGATAGAGAGTTAAAAGCCTTATTGGATACAGGCAATGGAACAGTGATAGGCGTGTGCTTTAATCTAAATGTCTTGTCCGTTTGTATACCTCAGAAAATCTGCTTAGTGGTTTCCTATTTTTACTTTGTGGGCTCCTTAGTAATTATCTATGATTGCATCAGGTAAACAGTGCCTCTGAAAATATGATAAATGTTCAGATACACTCATTTCATCAGTCTTTGCAGACAAATGCATTGGAAAGGCCAGGTCACATGTAGAGATCTCTGTAAAAGAAGGACACAGACTTGTAAGGCGGAATACTCTTCCTGAATTCTTGCTCTGCTTAGTTTGGGGCAGGTCTTTGAATCAAGCTTTTCCCAGCTCAGCAAATGTACAATGCTGGTAAATATTTAGTAACCTAATCTTGAAATAATTGTTTAAATAAGTGTGTTTTTACCAGAACAAGAACCTGAACCCTAGCTCTCACCTGCCATATACTGAAGTTACTGAACTATAATGAATATAGTCTTATATTCAGTGATATATATAGAATATAAGATATATATAAGAATACTGTCTTATTCAGTGATTATTTATTCTAAGAGGAAAGGACAAACATGACAGGAGATAAAGTCTTCCTATTCCACTCTACCTTGCAATACTGAGCTGGGAGGAAATTCCTGTATCAGCTTGAATGCTCAATGACCAGTGAAGTTAGGTGAGGAAGTGAAGAAGGTGGTTAACTGGCTGAGCAGCCAAGCCATGGAGCTGTACAACAGCAATTTGAGGTGTGTTCAAGTTTGTCTCACAGGCACTGTGCTGACTCTGGAGACTACTCTCCTTAGAGGAAGTCTGTGCATCCATTACTACTAAAGTTAACAAATCTGAGCAGTGAAACCAAGTCGCTGACTCCTGTTACTCTCTTAGGTAAATGAAATGGCCTTTGGATTATGTAGTGAATGCCATATACCTAAAATACTGCCAAGAGCTCAGCTGTATTTCTAAACTAGGTATAGCTAATTTTGTAGATTTTTCTCTGGGGTAACTTTTTGCTTTGCTTTGCTTTGCTAAGAAGAGACTGTATTGAAAGTCTGAATGGAAAGGCATGTGTCTTTCCCCTCCCCCCCCATGAACAGCTGAACTGGTGAAGTGTTGTAATACAATTGCCTTTCATGAAAGCAGTTATTTTTGCATTCATTCATTGATTTCTGATCTCCACTGGAAAATGTATTAATGACAGTGTTTAGTGCTGCTGGCTACTTGTGACCTGTTTTCTCATATTTTCTTTTCCAGGAGGAGACTGCATGTCTTTAATAGAGTTTTGTTTCTGACTCTGCTGGTATTTTAACTACTGCTAGTAGTCTGCTGCAGCATCAGGGCTAAGTTCCCATTACTGGCCATCATCAAATGATGGAATGATGAAAGCACTGAGTCTAAAAACATTCTGTACTTTATACAACAGCAAACTTCAAGCAGCAGCTACTGTGGATCAGCAAGGCTACCCAGAAGATCATTTGGGGAAGCACCAAGTCTGTACTATCACTTCAGAAACTCCAGCTGGGACATGTTTGAGTACATGTAGAATATGCAATTAAGCAGCCTTTCAGTCATGCATCCAATATAAATTTTGATCCATGGGAGGACTTGGAGGATACCCATCCATCTCTGGGATTTCACCCAGAATATTACCTATGAAATCTAAATCTAGTCCTACTGCCTGTGTTATGTTAATGTGGACAAACAGGTTGCACAACATTTTGTTCAGATAGTATTATTAGGGCAAAATTAAAATTGCATGTGCAGAGAAATGGCCTTGAACATGTGGAAATTTTTTTCATTTTTTGATTAACATATTGCCCTGCTCCAATATTTATTTATTTCTCACTTTTCACCAGAAAAGCAATGAGAAGCCCAAAACTGTTCCAGTTGAAATGTTTGTTTAATCCACAAGATGCCTGCCTTGGAACATCTGTCACTATGATCTGTTTTCCGATTGCCTCTTGTGGATAGCCACATAATACATCCTCCTATTTTAAAAATGACTGTCCTCAAAAGGGATGAATCAATATGACTTGCGTGTTTCAAAAGCATTACATAAGGAATATAATTTTCTATCACGATGGTGGTGTCAATGAACATCTTGAAGGGTTTTTTTTGAGTTCTTTGACCAAATCCTATAAAAACCCCATAATTTTTCATGACCCATAGTCAATGGGTCATGAGACTTTTGTCTGAACTCTACAGTTTGACATACAAATGAGATGGTGCATCCATAGTAACTAACTAATCATGCGTGCAGTCTTAGCTTAGGATATTTAATTTATCTAATCAACTTATGCTGACTCAGGATGAAGGAGGTTTACAAGTCCAATACTTTGTAAGTGGGAAATAATAACTTAATAATTAAATGTACACAATAAAGAAGGAAAAATTAAAAATTAAAATTAAAAAAAAAACCCTGGACATTTCTGGTAACCAAAGAGCTCAGGGAAAGTGAAACTGTGTAGTGGGACTTATTTAAATGTTTCCCCATGTGGAAGTATAAGGAATTGTCTCTAATCTTTTCACATTGAAAGACATAGTAGGCTGGGAACAGATTTTAGTCTTGCAGTACAGTTGTGAAGTTAGTCTGTTGCTTTAATCTTGTTAGATAAAGTACTGCCAGGGCTGCATAAATGAAACAGTTTAGCCACAGAACATCTCCTGAGTGTTGGATTGATAGTTGATTACAGGTTTGAAGTTATTAAAAGGGAGGAATAGAAAGTGTCACTGAACACTGTTGGCCTGCATTCCTCAGGTCATATTGCTTGAGCAGGAAGGGATGAAGTTCTCTTTCACCCTAAGTAGAACACAGGTAAAGGGATTTGAATAATTTTATGTAAATTTTAAGATGAAGGGATTTGCATTTCTTTCAAGGAAATTCTCTAAAAGCACAACACACATCAAAACAAGAAAATACGGGAGAAGGAACTTGGGGAAATAATGAGAGGAATGAGACAAATAGAGGCATACCCAGAAGAGACTAAATCCTAAGAAAATCAGATACACTAATCTCACTCTGATTTTAGCCCTAGCGTGACACAAACTTTTATGTAGGTTTCATGTAGAAAATTTGAGGATGAGTTAAAAGCTCCAAACTGCCCTACATGTAGGAACCTCATCCAGTTTTGTAAACTCATTTATAACACATTTATCATATTCCTGAGTTTTCTTCAGCATTTCTTGAATAATTATTAATATCCTTCAACCCCCACAAAATCCTGTTACCTCATTATTAAGCCTGCTGATCTGCTGTTTGGTCTCTTCTGCTTTGATAACGAGCACAGCAGCACCAATTTCAGCCTCTGAAAATAATTCAAATTCATGTAAATGACAAGAGTGTAATCACTTAGAAATGATCATTCTGCTCTTGCACTTTACCAATCCTTTAAATTTAAACCTGTTTTGCAGTTGGCTAGAATGAAAATTAAACCATGCATTTAAAATGTTCATTTCATAATGTTTGAGAGAAGTACAATTATCACTTTCTTCACTCTTGACCTGAAAGGAATGAAGATGACAACATTGGTACCATCCACATGACAGCTTGACACTTTTTAAAAATCATAAATGTGAATAAATTTAATTATTATTTTCCTGCTTGGCTTTAATAGAAACAATATATGTCCTAGTTGCCCCCATGATGAAGGTACTTAGCTATGTGGGAACTGTTTACTTCTAAAAGAGGGGATGTTGGAAACAGTCCTTCTGTCTCTTTTTTAAATCTTTTTTCCCCCATCTTGACAAGTTCCATTGCTTTGTGCTGCTACTTCACCAAGCTTTTCAGAGTATAGGTGATGTAAGGCTTCCTAAAACCCTTGTTATTCAAGGCTTTCACTCTTTTAAAAATCTATATAGTTCCCTCCACTTCTCTAAATATCTTTAAAAATGTTAAGAGCCAGGTTTACATATGGCTCTTAATTAATTGGGTGGGGTTTTTTGTTTGGTTGGGTTTTGTTTTGTTTTGTTTTCTTCTTATTTAGGGCTTGTATTTTTTTCAGTTTGGTATTAGAATGTTTTTATGTTCAATTTTGTCCTTGTGTTTAGCACCTTCCATGACCAAAGGTTTGGGAGCATGAGGCAGATTGTGCAATCCTTCTGGTAAAGCATGAAGCATGAAAGAACAGTTCCCACCACAAACTGTTTTATCATGACTGTCTGTTAGCAGGAAAACAACAAATTACCTTTGGGACCTTGTATTTTTTTTACAATTGTGGCACTGAAATGGTACTGAGAGTACAAATATATGTTTAATCCATTTATGCCACTAGTGAGGATGAAAGAAATAAAGGGGAACAAAAAGCAGTTATGAAAACTGTTTTCTCTAAAGAGTGATTTTCCCAGGCAATGCTCACCTCCAGTTGTAGGAGATAACCTGGATTCCTGCCTGAGCTGATCAGAGCTGAAGTCAAAGGTTTGGCTTTCTTCATTATGGTTTCCATCCTCAATCCCATCGACAATTCTGTTGAGAAAAATTGGAGTAATGGAGCAATTTCATAAACATCATGTTCATAATTATGTTGTAAAAATTACTCCTAAAGGGCACATTTTTAAACAGTGGTAAATTTTCCACAACATCAAGTTTAGAGAAAAGCAGAACCTATTATATTGGCATAACTTCTTGTGAGTCACTAAAAATGAAAATTACTGATAATGGAAGGCATGTGAGGCCAAGTATAATTAATTGAGTTTTCAAAATTTTCATGACTTTCACAGCATATTCTGGGTCTAATCCAAAACTACATGGACTATATTTTGGTTTTCATATCTACACTAATCTGTTGTTGTTCTTTCTTCTGCACAACCTAAAGAGGCTTCACTATGCTCCGGTGAAGCTAAAATCTCCCTGCACATAATCAGGCTCTTGTATTAGGTTTACTTAGACAGAGCCCAAGCCTGAACATAATATAATTATGAAAACATCTCTGTAAACTTCAGTCAAAAGTGTCATTTCCATGCAAATAATTATTCTAAGTTTCTTTAAAATGAACTAGCTCAGGCAGGGAAATCTTGTTTGCAAATTTCATATAGGAAGATGTGCAGACCAGTCTCCAGTGTCCCAATTACATTAATAATGGTATTGGATCTGACTATTAGAAAAGGTACTTTTGCAAGTTATTTCTACCCATACATAGCAGTTATCTCTAATATGCAGCGTCAAGAAAGTCAAAGGAAAAAAAACAAAAAAAAAGAAGCAGTATTTTATACAATAATCAATTTCTTCTTTCAAAGAACAGAAAACAGGTATTGGAGGAACCAATACACAGTATTAAAAATGTATATAATTATGAATATTTTCTGTTCTCAGCTAAAATAAATTGTGCTATAAAGAGAACTATATTAAAGTCAGTGAAAGAGAATCATACAACTGCCAATTGACTGATATGAAGCATCAATTTCTTTTTTTTTTGTTTTGTCCAGGAACAAGCTTCATATTCTGTCTTACAGCAGACAGATGAGTTAAAAAATACTAATCTGGAAGGGCTAAGATAGAAAATTCTTAGCCTCTCAGTCATTGGGGATAAATTTCTGATGATGAACATTAGATTTTTCTTTTAATAAAGATATTTTCAGGAAAGCTTCTTGTCTGCAAATTCCTGGAGAAAGAACAGACAACTTAGAGAAATCTGTGATGTATTGGGCTTGAAAAACTCATGTAACTCAGACCTCTGTATGCATACCATCTATTCTTGACCTTTTTGGTTCTTCCTGTGGGTTTAGATCTCCATGTCACGTCTCAGTGTCCATGATGCCAGTTGGACGTTACAGGACTTGACTCTAATCTTAATCAGACTCTGGTAGAAGAGGAGACTCAAATGTGATGCTTGAGAAGCCCTGGCTTATAATGCTATTTGCAGCTAAAAACCAGAATGATTACTTTGTTTGAAATTTGCTATAAAACCTGTTTAATGTCGTTTGGCCTCACTGCTTCAAAAGGCAAGTTTTAAACACCAATTTCACTTTTGTAGAGGTTTCTAATTGTATAAAATGCTAACATTTTAACTGCCTTTAAAACACACAGGAGAAAGCTTACTCAGATGTACTTGGAATTTATAGATACTACATTCTTTATAGTGTTTAAAGATTGAGATTAAAGGGAAATTATATTAGCACAAATACCTAGTTAGGAGTGCCAGGCTTCTATGTGGAAAATACGCAATGTACAATATGGTTATTCATATACAATGATCTGGCTGGGGAACTACATAACCTAGTAAATTGAACACATCAGGGAACAAAGGTAATAGGTAAACTTCACCCCTCTCTGAACCAGCTATTGTACAGCCATGAATTTTCTCCTGAAGACAGAAAATGCCACTCTTAGAAGCCAAAAAAGTCAGAAAATATTAACATGTGACCTCTTCTATCCAGTTTCTTAGGGCTAGAGTGCACTCCTCTATGTGGGTCTAAGGAGATTCAATTACATAAAACCTCCTCATAGAGCTGCCTTTATTATCACCTACATTTTCTTCCTTTTTGGTGCTCTTCCACTTCACAGGCAGAAGCCAAAAAGCAATTGGGAAGACTGGGGCTCTATTCTAGAAACTACAATTCTAGCTTCTGTTCCTTGCACCAAGAGATTTTTAAAAATTTGACCCAATCTCTGGCCTTTATTGCTGGCACTGTGGGGCACAAAGAAAGAACCTGAAGCACCTAAGAAAAGGTGCTAAAGAATTCTAATTAGTGTCCTCTAGAAAATATCCACAGCAGAAGTTTCTTAAGAAACTGTGGTTATACACCTCAGAATAGCACTGACTGGATATTTCAACCACAGTCTTGTCTCCCTTGCCTTCTTCTGCCAACACAAAATGTAAATGACAACTTTAATTAAGGTCTTATTTTCTCCTTAATTCTTACAAGCACACACTTAATACTATTTTTTAGAGTGGTATTAACTGGTCAGTTTAAATATTCTAATAATATAAATTCCTTCTAGGAGATAACATGAAAATGTTTTGTCTGGAAAAAAAAGGGCTGAAAAACATACATCTTGGGCCAGTTTTCCAGCCTATTAACAGAATTAGTCTACAGTTATAAAATCATGAATGGAAACAGGAAATGATATATGTAAACATACTTTTTTCATGTTTCCTTTTGCAGCCTTGTGTGCCAGTGTCTGGCTGCATAAGTTCAGAGCAATGAGCAGGACTACATTTCAGCAGAAAATATAAAAGCAGTTTTTCCCTGAATTACCACCTATTATTTGAATGATAATGACCTTTATTCGTAGCTGACTGAACCAAATTCTTATGAGATCTAGAAAACAAATGAGAAAATATCACAAAGTGCTATGGTTTTGTTGGCATAGTGCTTTCACCAAAGGTTGAACTCGATCTTGGAGGTATTTTCCAACCTAAATGATTCTGTGATTGCTGATGAAAAATGATGATTTTATGAAAAACTAAAGCTGTTTTGTATCCTGGTACTATTTGAAATGTGTCTGTACTCATAAAATATATGATGAGGGGGAAAGGGTTCTCTATAATCTTCCATGTCCTTTTTATGATTGCATGTGTAGGGACTGGTGCTTTGACAGAGTTAAACAAATGTTGTTCAAGCTGTGGCTATTTCACATTTCCAATGGCAAGTTCCTGAACACTCTGCCACTAATGAATAAAAGAAGTGCTTGGACATGTAAACAACTTCAATCTATAGAAGACAAAACTTGAAATGGAAGATGAACTACTGCATCTCCTTGTATGTATGCTTGTGATTTCTCTAAAGAACTGGTCCTAAAACTAGGATTGCACTGCAGCAATTTAGGAACAGGTTACATAAATCACTTGTAAGTAGTGTAAAAATAAATAATTAAATATTTTAAATTTTACACTAGTAATACCTCAATAAACTGTTATATGATGCTTCTTTGTATCAAAAGACAGAGCAAAACAGATTTGCTGAACTCTGTGTTTGATGTCTGTATAACTTCTATCATCAGATTTCCTGTCTCTAATGAAAAAAATCCTCTAAATATTTTTCAAAATTGCTTGGAAATTGTTTTCCATTATAGTTCTCTACTCCAGTAATTTTTTGTGTTTTCATGACTATGCTACAATTTCTTTGACTTGCTTTCTAAATTTTTATACTACTGATGGACTCAGAATGCTTCAGAGTATTATTATGAGAATGAATATTATAGACAAAATAATACCATAAGGCCAGATTATTTAAATAACCATTTTTGCAGTTGCTCACTTTTTTTACTGCCTTTTTTATGGGTAAAAATTCTTTAGTTTGCAATAAAGTTCTAAAGTCAAAATCGTGATATTTTTAATAGGAGTCATTACAGATAGGAAAATGAGCATTCATAACTATTACCTTGGGCTCATATCTGGTGGGCCACTGGTGGTCAGTGCTGACAGGTACAATTTAAGGTTTTTCTCCTTCCTTCTGGAGTAGTAATGGAGCTCTGTTTCATGTTTGGCTCTTGAGGGGTTTGAACTGCAAGCACGGATGGGGGAATGAAAGGGCACAGTTCCTGAGGCCAGCTGCTTCAAGTTTCTCCCTAAGTGGCTTTTGCTGCTAGCAGTCTTCTTCTGCTGAGAGCTGTTTGTGCTTCGTGTATCAATTGGTGAAAGGGTGCTGCTTTCTTCTTCTCCCTCCTCTTCCTCATCTTCATCTTCCACAATGGAAGGGAGTCTCTTCTTTATATTTCCATTTCCCTTGAGCTCTGTCTAAAATAACAAGTAATACATACTAGTGTAAAATTGAGAGCCTGATGTTGCAGAAACCCATTTTTTTCTGCTGTTCATTCTGGAACATACCCAGACTGAACACAGCTTTCTTTTCTCATTAGAGACAGCTCTTTTGGAACTTATCCATAGCTTCAGCTATGGCTATATGTGCAGATACAAGAAAAATACAAACAAATTAAAAAAGGTTGCTCATGACACGGTCAGTAAACACACTGCAATATGTTTTGTTACCAAGAAAGAGTACACGACTAGTTCTTGCAAGCCATTTGCCATACGTACACTTGAGAAGATTAATTTTGTTTAGCTGAGGCATTATTTCTTGAATGTTATGCTACCAGGATCTAGTGATCCACAGGAAAGATCTGAGGCTGGTAATTCCTTTTTCACATGGAACCTTTTATAATGTATAAATGACATTTACACCACTTCGGCTCAAGCCCAATGGTCACTGTGTCCTTCTAAATTTTTGTTACTGAAGTTATTGCTGGGATGGTAGACAGACTTTTCAGTTCACTCCAAGTCCTGTTAATGAACCAACAATGTGATGGTTTTGGCTTCAGAACTGAGTCATCAGAAAGTGAAGCTATGTCTGGTTTTGAAAAAAATGCAGTTTAGATGTTTGATGTTGGAACCATGGAAATTTAGAGACAACACAGACCTGGGTTCTATAATTTATGTACTAATTAAAGCGCAGTGTAGGAGATCAGCGTTATTTTTTCATAGTAACAAAGTATGCTGATCGTGAGTGCCGACACGTGCCAACATAGACAGGATCAGAACTTAACTCAGAAATAGTTCCATTTGTTCCCATGGTACAACTTTCTGTATTGGTAGTAGGTGAATGGCCTAAGGCAGACTTAGGTTCCAGGTCAAATTAACAAACCAAATGCAACTTCATGGTTTCAAAGGGAGTTGTTTTTAATTAATTTTTTTTTTTTTTTTTACAGGCTATCCTCTTAATCAGGCTTGATTAAGGCACTGTTAGCTTTAGATAGAAAACCTCAGATGACCCTGCATAGTCAGATATCCCACATTCAGGCCAAGTCAGATTGGCTGGGTGGAAATACAGATTTGGGGAATGTATCCAAATATTCTAAGCTCCTATTAGCATCTGTCTAAATGTTCTGCAGCATAGGTTTAATTTTGTTACAACACACTTTCATCGAATGTATGCTTTTCTCTTGGTATGTGTTGACAGATTTAGTGAACTGGTATCTTTTAATTTGAGGCATATATGAAGAGGTAAGAATTCCAAGTTGTGACAGAAGGCATGTCTTTATAAAATAGAAAAGCCTTGTTGTCTGTCAACTGTAGTAGTCATTCAAAGGCTGTCATGATGATTAAATTGTACAGGACCTGGCACTGATACTGCCTATTCTCTACAGAAAATGAGCGTTACCCATATTCAAAATTTTGGCTTGGGTAGTCATGTATTTAAAATGTAGTTGCTATAGGAGGATATTCAAATTTAGTACCTGGGAAAAAAGATCATAAGCTGTTACTCATAAAATGGGCAATGGCAGAACTATCTGCAGGATGCTATTTCAATTCTCATTCTGAAAAAATTGAAGTCTGCTTTCAAGAAGGAAAGGAAGGAGTTTGTTCTGGTTATAATTATGTGCATATTCAAAATGAAGCTTGTCATAGTTAAAATGTGATCAACATACCTGGGATAGTGTAGGCTTGTTGGATAATTTTGATATTACCTGCAAAAAACAAACCAAAGAGGTAGGAAGTATGTACATCTGCACAGTTTGGATTCCAATGGGATACAAACATCTAAACCAAAACATTTATGTCAATAAAAGACAAGACACTCATGATAAAATGGCTGTATTAAATTAAATGGTGACATAACACTGAACTAAGGATAATCTTTGCAGATAGGTGCTGTGAGAGTAAAAAATATAGTTGTTTCGTCTTAAATAAAAAGCAAGTTAATGAAAAAAATAATATTTTACTTTAATAAAAAAGTAGATCAAGATTCCAAACCTGTGAATAAATAAAGATGTATGAAAGCATGCCTGGTAGATTTCAATGCTTTCAGGTAGTGGGTTTGATGGAAATGGAGGAACAAGTGCTCTACTTTGGCCCTGCTTAGCTTTAGCTCCTGTGTCAGCCTAGTTTGTATGTGAAGATGAACTAAGTATTTCCAGCATCTTTGAGGAATTTTCAAAAGCAGTGGTGGGACTGAAGCAAGTAGGAGCAAGATAGTCCTGAGGGAGAGTTGTCTAACCTATTCAAGGCACTAATATTGTCTTTTCTTGAATTACACAGAAAGTAAAACAAATGAAAAGGAAAAAGGAAAAAAAATAAAAAAACAACTATGCAGCTTTCAAGAGTAGCTACTTCTAATAAAATCCACTGGAACTGCTGAGTAATATGTATTGTGAAAATTCTGCTGTTTATTTGAATGTCCACATCTTGACCGTAGGCAAGTCTCTGGCAGCTTATGTACTGTACATATATGAATATTTTAGCCTGCCAGGTAAAATTTTGAGAGATTATTTTCAGCTTTCCTAAAGCCACATATCAAGGCAAAAAATGCTTAACCCACCAGTCAATTAATTTTTCTGCAAACATAGGTAGAAGTTAGGCATTTCTGAAAGTTATTTGAACTTCTCTGTTTGTTTGACAAATGTCTTCAGAACTCCTAAATATTCAAATTTTAGGCACAGACTTGAAAATAATAATCTGTGTGTTGTTTTATAATTTTTTATTTTGTTCCAAGTTTTTCAGGTTAACCTAAGAGCTGATTTGTAGTGAGTGTACTAGTAGTGGTATAATATACAAATGCAGAATATTTAAGTTTTCGTAAGCAGAAATACTACTCCATGACAGCCAAGCCAGTAGCAGGTGTATCATTAAATGTAGCAATAACACTTTAATAACTGCCAAACAGAGCAACTGCAATAATGAGGCTATGTAAACAAAATAACTGCTGTGTTCTTACTGAGTTAGATAGAGTATTAGATGATATTAGCAGAGAATGAGATGTCAGATACAGAAATCTCATGAATTGCGTTGTAATCTATGCCAACTGAAAAATCAGTATCTTCAAGATTCAGGATGAGAGGAAACTAGAAATGTGCTAAAATATTAAAGTCAGAATTAGGAAGTACTACTGGCCTCCTTTGCACATATGTTTAAAATATTAGTTTAAAATTGTGCCCAGAATTTTGGAACATCAGTTTGCTTGGTTTCTAGGCACAGTAGGAATGTTAAATAGCAGCCTTAATTAAAATTCCAGGCAAATCCAAAATATTAGCAGCTTCACAAAAAAACTCTCAGAAAGTATGCATTTTCCCGCTGGAGGCTTTAGAAGTGACTTGTCACTTGTAATTCGTAATGTGGGTGAAGATTTCCCCCACTTTTTGTTTTAATGTTGCTGTTTTTCCCTCCTGAATACTTGCTAATCCTGACTGTACCTCTTGAAAACACAGACAAAGAAATCATTATGCGGGTTTTAAGCTGCATGACCAGTTGCTAGCACTGTGCCCTTGCTTCTGGACCTCCCTGCTGCTCCTGAGCACAGGAGCCACGGCCGCCCATCGATCCCTCTCTGCTCTGTATCACCCTGGCTCGGTCACTGCAGCAGGGGGAAGCTGGCTGCGCAGCAAATGGGGTTAGTGGCAGCACTTTGTCGCCTTGTGACCTTCCCAAGAGAAGGGTAGAGGTATTTTTGACGGCAGGCTGCTTTTTGCCAGGAGGGGAGGGAGTGTTCTCAGGAGGCCGTGTAGCAGAAAAGAAGGGTAAGTACGAACATGGAGCCCATGATGTGAGAAGCTGCTTATCAGACTCCTCCTGTTCTCCCAAACAAGCTCCTTTAACCCACTGGGGACTATTTCAGTCTGAAAATATAGGTATTTTAAAATAAACTATGGGATAATAAACTATGGACCTATAAGCTATCTTTCCTATAGCACAAAATCCACAGTAAAGAGCCTTTTAATTGCTTCTGTATGAATACACTGCAGCCATACTCATTGCCTGTCCTGCACAAACAACAGGGGCCTGGGCTTTATGGCTTAGTAGCTGAAAGTTGGCAAAAGAAACCAATCTGTGCCCAGAGAGAATTCTCAACATTTTTATTTTTGCTTCTAAACTTGTTCCAGCACCTCCTCTCTGTCTCTCCCTCCCCTCTCAAAGAGAAAAGATGAAAAAGAACTTGGACAGAGCCAGTCAAAGTGCAGTAAATTGGAAGTCCTCATTATGCACATAGCTTTATCTTTGTAAAAATGTAGTATCAGAGTGAGTAATTAGGAGGTGTTGCCCTAGTTTCTAGGACACTAAAACCTTTTATTTAGGGCAATACACTAGTGCAGTCTTCTATAAATGCTCTATTTTTTCCTTATGCCAAGAGTGTGCCAAATACCTCATATTCCTGCCTTTTAAAGCAAGTAGGGCTGTTAAAGGATAAGGACTGCTGAAAGAAAAAACACAGATATTTAACTTACGATGCATTGGGAAAAAAACCAGAAAGACTGATGTTAGCCTGAGTTATGTGAAATACAGTCAAAGAAAGAGTCTAAATAAAGTATGATTTCAGCCCTGGTTTCTCTTTATGTCTTGTGAAACCAGCTACTAAATTTAATTTTACAAGACAAAAAAATGTACCAAAAGCAGACTCATATAAAATTCTTCCATGTATGGAATTACAAATCTAGAATCTTCCAATTTTTTAATATCTTAATACACAGATTTTAAAAATTCAGTAATCCTTAATATTGTTTTTAGAAGCACAAAAAGAATATTTTTTTTTCTCCATCTGTAAACACTAGTGGAGTGCTGTTGAAAACTGGTGATGTGAAAATTTTTTCAGTGTCAAGAGGCAGTAGTCATTTATAATCTCTACCAGGAACTGGGACCAACTCAGGTAATTAGCTGTACAATGATTCAAGATGAATTGCAATGATAAAACCCTATAGAGAAAAATATAGAGACACAGCTAAATTGGAGGCTAATAATTTATATGTCCAGTCAGTAGGTTTGAATGCTGGGGCTCAGTAGAATGCTTCCAGTGTTCCCTGGTCTGATTCTTGTTGCCTTCACAGAAAATAGGAATAAAAATAGCAACATAATTTCACTTATTTTCTTGTAATCTTTGCTACTAAAATACATGACTAATTCTTTATATTGAGGAGACAAAAGGATAAAATACATTTTCAGGAGAGGATTTGAAATCAAACTGGAGTATTAATGTTCTTAGTCAGCATTTGGAAATGGGAAAAGCCCATTTAGGAGCACTGGCAGGGTGGGAAAAACCATAAGAATGCACTCCAGATGTTCTATTCTTTGCAAATTTACTGTATGGTAATGGAAAAGATACAAGTAGATAACAAAAGATTATTGTACTGCTGCAAAACTTAATGCCTCACATGTGCTCCAGCCTCAGTTTTCTGTAATTAGGAAATTTTTAAATGAGATATCACAAGTCCTCTAAATCACAAAAGACTCAATTATTCACAAAGAGCTTGTTATATATAATTGTTTTATACTGAGCAATTTGCCATCCCCACCCCCTTTGTGTTTTTTTCTTGTTTTGTTTTTCTTTTTAAGACTTTCTCTTGTTCATTGGCTTGTTCGTGTATTTTCTCAGGGTTATTCTTATCTCTTTTCCTCACTTAATGGACAGATAAAGAAAGAGTATTTTGTAGGAGCAGATGTTTTCAGCATTCTCTGATGCTTCTTACAATGCAGAGTACATTGAATTGGCAGCAAAAGTTGAACAGCAGATCTGTCACAGGTGTTTTGTCATAGGGAGACGGTAATGGTGAATTGCCACAAGCTCTGCAATCTCCTTTTAAGTTTCTGTCCTGAGTGTTTTGTTTCTTTGTAATTAACTTGTGAAGTTGGTGCAAATGTTCTGTAACTGGCTGCTTATGTTTAGCTTTGGACAGTGTTTTTTCTTTTCCAATTGAATACTTTCTTCGTTGCAAAATTCTCACATGAGCTTTTGTATTTAATGTTAAAAGTTTACTTTTCATATATTTCTTTAATACCTGAATGTTAACCTCATTGTATTAATGAAATTTTTTTAAAATTATACTTTAATTGTTTCATTCGCAATACAGGATGTATTGCGTTTCTTGTTAAAAAGATTATACAAAAAGCAAAAACCAATATCTATGCCACTTGTGCCACATTAAGAATAAATAAATGGGAAATGTGGATAGTATAATTAGTAATTTTTACTTCTATATGCTTACATCCCTTTTCTGCACCCCAAAGCAGAAGAAATTAGGGTCTCAGCTGCTCTGAAAATGCATCTTTCACAGTAAATCTGTAGCACTGTAGCAGCAAGAATTAAAAATAAAAAAAAAAAAAGAAAGAAAAAAGAAAAAGAACAGTCTATCAATAAGATGAAAAGAAAACAAAAGAAAGAATTGTTAAAACAGACAATGGACCTGGCAGTGACTGTACTGTCTGGCAGGTTGTATTTTTGGAAAAGCTTTCAGATTACTGCAGAAAAAAAGATATAGTGTAGAGTGCTTTTTAATACTCCCACAGTTTGATTACAGTCAAGTGAAGACTTACATAATAGAGACTACAATAAAAGCTAACACCTTCCAAGGCAATAAAACTTATATGCTTAACTTCAAGCACCTCTAAAGTTTTAAACAGGCTCATAAATATTTGCATGATTGGCCCTGGACTGATATTTTGTTAGACTTCTCAATGTGAGGCTGTAGATACAGTGAAGGAGTTCTGTTTGTAATGTTAGCTTTATCTTTAAATGAAACTTCATATTAGTATTTATGTAAATATGTATATCTAACTTCAGAGAGTCTCTTGAATAGAGAGGGACAATGAAGTGGATATTGAAGAATATTCTCCAGTTAAATTTATTACTGCTAATTGCCTATTTGTACATATTCCCAGTGTTGGCCAGGTGTTTTGTTAGCACTCACAGCACAAATGAGTGGGATGAATGCTAGCAAATGCTTCCCTGAGGACAGCAGTATATCCGTGGAGAATTTTTTAAGAAAATTGCTTGAATTCTTTGAAGAAGCATGACATAAAACCAAACATAGGAATAGAAATCCAATATCAGTTTTGGACAATGATGGAATGAACACTGAACATAGTGTGATTAGCAATGGAATATGTCTCTGAACACTTACTATCTATGCAGCGCTGTACTGTACATACAGTATATGTGTATAAAATGTATGTATATATTTATTATTACAATCATGTTATTATTTACCACATCATTGAAAGTTTTCAGTGACGTGGAAAGTAATAATGTGATTATAATAATATAATGCCTTGGGTATCAATTCTATTTTCAGCATAACTGTATTTGCACTTATGTAGGCAGGTTTTGTAGCTCTGGTTTTATGAGGTGAAAGTATATATAATTAAAAAGAAAAATATGCAGATATGTTCTTTTTGATATCAGTAAAATCTTTGCATTTTTACATAAATAATTTTTGGTTTTACATGCTTTCATATCTTTGAGCAGAGTGGTGGGTCTAGATGACCTTCAGAGGTTCTTTCCAAGCTCTGCTATTCTACTGTTCTTGTATTTGTGGGGTTCCCAGACAAAGGAAGGAAATGATGAACCTGACTCCATGTTCTTAGAAGGCTAATTTATTATTTTATGATCTATATTATATTAAAGAATACTAAGTTAAACTATACTAAAGAATACAGAAAGGATACAGACAGAAGGCTAAAAGACACTAATGAAAATATCGTGACTCTCGCCAGAGCCTCAACACAGCTGGCCGTAATTGGCCAATAAGTAAAAACAATTCACGTGAAACCAATGAAACAATCACCTACCACATTCCAAAGCAGGAAAACATAGGAGAAGCAATGAGATAATTATTGTTTTCCTTTTTCTCTGAGGCTTCTCAGCTTCCCAGGAGAGAAATCCTGGGCGAGGGATTTTTCCAGAAAATATGATGGTGACATACTGCTCTGTTATGTTGACAGAGAAGTTGCACTAAAAACATTACCAGCTCAGAATTGAGAACACACACTTGTATCAAGGTAAAATGCCAGTTTGATACACAGCTTGCACAGATTATAGACAGTTTTCTCAAAGACTACACCACATTTAGTTTTACACATTTCAATGTGTATCCTGGGGTTATAATGACTCTGCAAGTCATGTAGAAACTTCACCACATAAGGCACTCTGACATGAGCATTAGATAACAAGGTAGTCTGTGCCCTCAGAACTAATGTTTTTATAGAAGACATTGTGGTACTATCATTTCCTTCATTAATTAGTCCTATATTACCCAGAATAATAAAAAGACAAGTTATTGTAAAAGAGTTTCTAAGTTTAAGGTCCCCAATGGATCAGTGCTTTATCAACACAAAATAAAAAGAATAATAATAGAAAAAAAAATTAAATCAATCCACTTTCTAAATTGATATAATTTAAAGTTTAGCTATATTAGGATTAATTCTATTTTCCATTTTTTACCGTGTAGAGACAAAGATAATATTAATATTGTAAAAGTAATATTATCATGTTCCCTAAGGCACACTGAGACATATTGGAAAAAAGTTATCCCCTAGCATGCCTGTCTAATTAAAATAGAAATATGGTTGGATTCCAAGGCAATACTCTGAAAGCCAGGAGCTTTTCCTGTCTAAAATTCTGTTTGACACAGTGTTTTATACTCTCCTCATACAACAGTCTAAAAACATCAATAAGCTGCTTTGCTAGCCCGGATTTTTTTCAACATGTTGCCCTTGGGTTAAGCTTTATAATCTGATGCAGAATGTAATAATCCCAGGAAGTGAAATGAATGGGAATGGAGAGTGTTCAAAAAGAATGAAAAGCTAAAATTAGAAGTAATATTTCATCACTTATTTAAACATGTTCATTCTAGTTACAATGTATTTTTTTTTGTATTTGTCAAGAAAGTGCTAAGGTCTACTTGTGAAAATCTTTTAATAAATAATGTAAAGCTTTTAATAAATAATGTAAAGCTCATAATTCTTGTCTCTTAGTCCATTCACAAAAGTAAAAGAATTGGAATTTGGGGATGAGTCACATACACCTAACATAGTCCTAGACTAATGTAAATAGGTTAATTTCTTTCCCTCGTCTTTGTCCTTTTCCATGTCTTCTGTGATTCACCCTTACAGTGAATTGGCCACTTGTTTTAAGTGCAAAATGGGAAAGATTTATAAAAACACAGAAATTAATGAAAAAAATATTAATGGAAAACATTTCATAATTGCTCAAATAAGTTTTGGTGGGATGAATCTTCTAACTGGAAAATTATCACAAATCAGAAGAATAAATTACTAGAGACAAAACCAGACAGTGTAGGTGTCTGTGTCATTATTTTCAAAAATATCAGAATAACTGAAGGCTACAGGAATGAAACAGATTATTAGTGGAAAAAGATTCTTTGGATAAAGACACTAGGAAAGAAAATAAAAAGGCCAACCAGTCTATCTTTTTTGAATTACATGTTTCCTTGTTGCATTATTTCTCAGCAGCATACCATATTGAAGGATATATTAGAAACACAATGTGAGGTGATTATGTTGAGGGGGACTGGGGGGAAGAGATGGCTCAGAGGCACCACACATCAGGCTCACCAGTAACTGCTAGTAAAAAAGCTTTATGAGCTACCAGACTAGAAAAAAAGGCATCAGAGCTGGCCTAAACTATAGCTTCAGGTCAGCTTTGCTCCCATAGTAAGTGAAGAAGTTAATTGTCAGGCTGAGGGTCTGGAGGAAGGACTGACTGTAACCCTGCACAGGGAGGAGGCTATTGCAGCAGATTTTCTCGTTTGAAGCTAGCATCCAACTTAATAGCCAAAAATCCACCAAAACATACTTACAGTCATGAATACAAGTAGGAGACCTCTGGAATATCTTGCAGATTGCTATTGCACAGAGCTCATTCCCAAAATACATATCATCCATTTAATACCAAAAATGAGGTGTAATTTAGGTGAATGAACTGCTTTGATTTTGTTTGTTTTTTGCCAGTGCTCATGCCCATGTACAGCTGCATGACTTGTCCCATAGGAATGAAGAAATTGAGCTGCGTAAATGACATTGTGCAAGTGCTGCCTTGTTCACCAATAGAGTAACTTTATTTAGTTACTCTAAAAGAGTAACTAAAGAGGAAGAGGAAGGGGTGGGGGGGGGAGAAGGAAAAAAAAAAATCCAGATTGTCCCAGAAGTATAAATGAAAAATCTGAGTAGCTTGTAAAATGTAAAAGCTCTGAGTTATACTTGACAGCAACCTAATTGGAGAGTAGTCCGTGCACAGAGGCAGGTAAGAGACCTACTCCAATGAACATATCAGGAATCAAAGTTAATTATAAGTTAGTAGTTTTACAAGTAGTTTAGTTTTTGACAGTATGAGGAGCACCTTCATTCCTACACTATAATCACTGAGAAGTTTATATAGAGTCCATATCAAGAGGTAAAAAGGAAATATTAATATATGGTGTCTTTTGGGCAGAAGCAGTGGCTGTTCAGCCATCACTCACTCAGAGCATGTACCAGAACAACTACAGCAAAGGGAACCAGGAGCATGTGGAGTAAGGAGAAAGACCATAAACAGTTGGTTTACAGTTTAAAAATTATTTTAGTTGTTTGTTGGATTTTGCTTTTTGAATAATCATACAGATAAAGTACTAGACTTCCACCGCTTTAGGTGATTTAGTCAATTCTATTTTCTACCTGTTGTAATAATTGTATAGAAACACAAAAACTGGCGTTGATTGGTCTCTTATTCTGCAAGCTTTGTTCTTACTGACAATAAACACCAGTGAGTTACACTTGCAATAATAATACATGATCCTCCACCAGACAAGCTACTGACAAAGATGGGTGCTTAATATGCTCTAAGCATGTTTAAAAATTAGAGGTTTTCCTCAAATTTATCCAGTGTTACCATTAAAAAAGGACTGATTGACTTTTTTAAGGTAAACCACTTCCTTTTACATAGCTGCTGGGTGATGAGAAAAAACTATCTCCTCTATTGAAAAGTTGGTTGGAATTATTTGGGAAATGTTCTATGAAAATTACTTATTATTAAAGATATTTTGCAACCTGTGATTGTCCTACAGTGTGCAGGATGAACTGTGATCTAGGCTGGAGTAGAGGAATGGTGATTAAGTATGGCAGTGCAGTAAGAGCTGATTTGGAAATTCATTTTTTGAATGCATTATTGTTATTATAAACACGCAGGTAATACCCATAAAATAGGAATTTTTTTTTTTTTTTTTTTTTTTTGCTTTGGATGTTAAACTCATCAATAAGTAATTATGTGACTGTTTCTAACAGGTGTTCTTATCTTATAAAGCTTGCCAAACTGAAAAACATCCTTAAAAAAAAAACACCTTTTTTTTTGTTTCCTTAATGTTTATAGAGTAGCAAATATGATAAGTTGTTTGCTTCTTTAAAGTGAAATACTATTTTCTATGCAGACAATCAATGCATTAAAAAATCAGAAATTTCACACTACTTTCAATGCTGATTCATAATAGATAATCAAATAGTGTTATTGTTATATTGGAAAGCAGCATTCATAAATTCAGATGATCTATACTAGAAATCTAGAAAAATTGATGATCTATACTAGAAAAAGCACGACTAAAAAGGCAAGACTGAATTAATGTCAAATACGTAATCTACTAGCTGAAAACCAAACAGTGGCAAGGCAGGATTTAATCTCAATTTTGTGCTTGCATTCAAAATATTTTTTGCTATTCATTTTCTGACTACAAGGGCATTGCTAACAGTTAGAACAAAGAAAGATAAAGTTCTGAAATAAGCAGTTAAAATGACATGAAGAGGAATTACTCATATGCTTTTAAAATACTTAAGGCTTAGCTGGAATGAACCAGAAAGCTCAGTATATTTTAGATTAGAATTTGTAGACATTTTTCTTCCCAAGCTTCCACACGCCTCTATTTTGTGCTCCAGAGCTTAGAGCTACTTTCACCTTCACAAACAATTGGTTTGGTCAGTTGTCAGATTTTCCAATGGAAAATTAGGAGCATCCCTTGTAATTTCTTAGATATTGCTAATAACAACTTGAACTTTATTATATTAAAAATTCCTTACAACTCAGTCATTAAAATTTAATAAATTCTAAACACCAGCCTCTTCAAAAGACAAGAATTAATCCCTATTTTGTCAGACAATGCCTTCCAGAGGCAAGATGGGGATAGATCCTTTGGTTTTATTGCTTCTTGGTTGCTAGATTGCCTTTTAAAATGTATTAGTCTATTTGTTTATTTTATTGCCAAAGAGCCTGGCTAAGGTGCAGTAAGACACCATGTTCCTTACTGGAGAAGCAATCTACCACATTTTCACGAAACCTTATCCTTATGTTTCATTTACACTGAGATGCACTGATGGCATCAACCCTTCCTTGAGTTTCACAAATTGAGTGTTTTCATTTTAGAGAACAGCTTCTTCTTTGGGGAGAGGGAAGGAAAGCTTTTGTAGGAGCCAGAACACTACTTTTAAATCTACAAAAGGAAAAGTAAATTCTTTTTAGTTGCAAGTTCTATCTACAAACAGAGATTTTTGGCTCTTTGGGAATATAACCTCTTCTTTTTGAAAATGACTCACATGGATACAGCTTTAGTGAGACAAAGATTATGCCTGCATGTGCCTTGACTTCCTTTGGGACTTAATTTTGGCTTGGTGGTATAGGTGTCAAGGAGGTTTCTTGTTCTTTTTAACAGTGTGACTAACCAGGCTTTGGTGTGATTTTTGGATAGTTGTTGTGATATTTTTTTCTGTTTTTTTTTTTTTTTTTTTTTTTTTTTTTTTTTTTTTTAATCTGGATAATGTTGTCTACAATGTAAATTCTTCTGTGTGGACATAAGAAATATTCAGAAGCAATACACTCTCCCACAGCCTACAAAGATATTGTACAAACATTTACTTATTCTGAATTTTTCATAGGATAATTCGGAGTTATGAATAGCTGCTGCTACTCTCTAAAAGCATCAAACAACACATTTTCCAGGGCTGGTGGATAAGGCAATAATTTCCAGTTTCTTTCATATTAATGTATATGTATAGATGTATCCACGTATGTTTTCAGAACCTTCTTCTGAGTGCTTAGTTTCATCAAATCAGGTATGGGACACTCTCACTGCCTAATACATATGCAATCTGTAATTTATAGTGAAAAATTATACAGATAGGGTGAGGCACATGTCAAAATCTGTGTCACTCAGCAAACTATTTCCTTACTATGATAACATAGTCACAGACCTTGATAAATTGGTTGAAATTGCTGAATTGTTTTAATGTCACAACTCCAGCTACCAGAAGAATTAGTATATTCTAATTGTCCCTAATTAGTATATTCTAATTGTCCCTAATATTTGGGACAATATTTGAATACATTTACAAACACAGTTATTGGTTTATTGATCAAAAGGGAAGAAAGCAAGCAAGGGGCAGAATATGCAAAATCAACAAAAGTCTCTTCTCCTAGTTAGTATCTTGCTATGATGAAAATGTATAAAAAGATGGAAAGTAGCACTGCCAGTGTGGCTGAACACACATCAGTGGTTTTAATAATAAATCACTTAGTAATTCCTGGCTTAGGAGTTATCATGAGGAACCCTTCAAATGCTGTATCTCTGATTCTGTGTCTATTTCTCTACCTTTTACTCATTAGAGATTGAAACAGTTGTCTGCTCCTATACTTGAAATCTGGGCTTTTCTCCCAGGATTGCTAAATAGCTCTTTCAATAAGTCTGTAACCAGACAGCTACAGTTTCTTCTTGTTACTGGGAGAGCTGTATGCATACACTCTTTTTTCTGGACAGAGACACAACTATGGAAGTCCTTGAGTGTTTTCCACAGTCGTACCTTACTCGGAGTTTAGCGCAGATGAACCACATCATTATATATCCTCTTAGACTTGAATGAACCAAGAAAACAAATTTAAAATACTTCTTTTTTGTGTTTGTGTACGTAGGAAAGTTAAGTAATCTTCCAAGTATCCAATTCTGACACTTCAAGAGAAGGACACTACAGATGACTTCTGACCACTTTTTTGTCCACAAATGCTCCTAATTCAGTTTAAATCTCTGATTCAATTTTAATCAGAACAATGAAGGTGGAAATGGGATAGTGAACAACCAGGAATAAATTCTTATTCATTCTCAGCTTTTTAATGCTGGCTTAAAGTTTTAATAAATCTTCAACCTACGGTAGATTTTGTGGACTTTGACTGAAAATGCAATAACATTTTAGGTCAAGACTGAAAGACAGCTCACAAGTCATAGTGGGGAAATTCATGCTATTTCACCTGCAGTTCACCTGAACATAAATACTGCTGGTGGTTCATTTTAAGTATTAAATTCACATTCAGCTACAGACTTATAATAATTTAAAACTTCCAAGAAAACGAGATTGAGAAACAGCGTTATTCAAATGAATAGATCTACTGTTTAACTATGGAAAATTCTCCAAACTCAAAAATCCCATAAAGCTGCAGAAGTCACAGATACTCTCAAAAGTAAAATCTCCCTACATTAGGGAGAGGGATTCAGATACAGTGGCCTAGCTGACAAGATCTCCCATAAGATCATTCCCAAGTGCATCAGATAACTCCAATTATTTCTGTTTGGAAGTATACTCCAGCTGAAGCAAAGACAGGGTATTTTCCAGCTGAAGCAAAGTGAATGGTTGACCAGGCACACTTGCTACTGACATAGATATCTGTCCTCACTTGTTGAACCCTGTTTTTGTGATGATAAAAGTTTTGGCTGCCTTATTTATGCTGTTTATCCTTATTGATAAGTAAAATGGTTGGAAAAGAAATGAGATGTTCTACTTCAAGAGAAATAGTAGCTGAGGGGATAGTTAAGCAGAGGATGTAGGCAAAAGTGACATTCATAATCTGTCTTAGATTCTGCCTGTGACACTGGATTCCATGCCAGGATATTTTTTTTCTTTAATTTTAAGGTAACAGATCATACATGAAAATGAAAATCTAGCATTGATTCAAAAATGCAGAAAAGTTTTTTCTGCTTTAAAGCAGAAAAGTTACTTGGATGTGTCCCACATCACTTTAAATCCCATCCTCCTCAGAGAGCCTGAGAAACACTCACCTTCAAGGCTGCTGTAGGCTTGCTCTCAGCAGAGAGTCTGTACATCACCCAGTTGACTTTAATTGGGAAGAGTTGTCCCTGAATTTATAAAACCTGAATGCAGCTGAGAGGGTGACCCCCAGATTTGTCACCATACAGAAAAACATGAAGCAACACATTGTGGGGATCCATCAAGTTCCATGACAAAACTGTAGTGGGGAATGCAATAATCTTCAAACCCTATGGAGTAAAACATGGAGTTTTACTCCTTTGCAGATCAAGCATTCCCCCGCTAGGGAAAAGTGTTATACAAACTTATCACCAGGCTCTCAGAACAGCTGTGTAGTCTCAGCTGCTGTTTTCAGCAGCAGGAAGTTTGGAGACATTTCAAGAGACAAACAAATGAGATACCCTGGTTATTTTCCTCTCCAGAAGTACACGGTTATACATGGACCCGTTTCTGATGCAATGGTTTAATAGAGTGTTGCTGTGGAAACACTGGCACCAAAGTACACCTGATAGAAAGCTATGTAGAAAAATCAGCCCATATATCAAACTCATTGGGATTTTGCACTGAAAAGTACTTTGGTGCACTCTTCCTTGGCATTATATTTGTCCCTTGTTTTGAGAGTATCCTAGTGAAAATTCATGTTTTTCCAATGTTACTTCTCTCTGTGTTAGGAGAAGAACAAAACAAACACCTGAACTGTTAAACACCAACTTGAAAGTATGGCTATAACTGTCTTTGAGCGTGATAAAGTCAGAAAAAAAGAGATGTCATAAAAGCTTTTCAGTATTAAAATCTGAATATATATATTTTCTATATAATATCAGTAAAAGTACTTTGGTGAGTCTGCACTGAAGCCTTTCAGAAGTGCTTTATCTGGAATTTCTTCTTGTTTTATTTTTACTTGTGGTCTTTGTTTGTTGTTTTTTTTTTTTTTCAAAAATAAAGTACTTGTTTAAGTGGAAAAACACATTTTAATTGCAGTGTATGAGAAACAACTGTTTTTCATTTTCAGTGTGTGTGATGGCATTCTTTATTAAAAGTGATAACTAATGAAGTATGAAATGAATGTTCATTAGGCTGGCACATGAGCTTCTAGAAAAGGTACGGCTAAAAACCTTTATTTGGACACATAACCTACATAACTATGAATTATTTTTAGACATAAACAAAAAATATGAAAAATCAAAGAATTTTCTCTCATGGATGATGTTATGGAAAATGAGAAGCAGAGAGGTTGTTCTATATTTACGGTCTGACCAACTGATAAAAAATTAATGTAGGTAATATCTGAATTATCAAACAAATGGAATCAGCAGTTCCTTTAACATAATTTGCATATTATTTCTTTAGTGTGACAAAATTATAAGAAATTACTGAGGTATGTGAAACACCTGAAAGATTACAATAACTGCAGAGACCTTTAAAGATACTTACATCACTTTCATGGCCTTCTCTTAGATTGTAAGTGAGATCATGCTGGATGTCTTCAACAAACTTGTGAGCATACTCTGGGTAAAGGTCAAGAACTTCAAAGAGACCTTTGAGGATAATACACTGGAGGTCACAGTATGTTAGAGCTTTAACATCTGCGTTTGTTTTAATAACTTGATCCCTAATGGATAGGTTTGCTCCAATTAAATCTCCTTTACCTGAAAGAGAAAACAAAAATAATTATCTTCAAAGCATAAACTCTTTACTTTTTTGAATCATAAAGCTGTTTAATATAATTACTATACCTGAACCTGAAATTCCATTGTTACTAACGCCGTATTTAATTAATAACATGCTAGAGGATCATAGACTAATTTTTTCCCTCTTTTTGCCGGTGCAAACTTATACACAATTAATTGGAGGTAAAAAACCTAATTTCCAGGCAGGTAACTGGATGATTTAAGGGAGCAATAAAGTAAATATGTATAAAATGAAGACTTACACTAGTAACTAATAGCAGGTGCAATTGTTTTTCAAAAAATACGTTGTCAGGGTTTTTTTGTGTGTGTCTTAAACCATGCAGGTGTTAAGGTAACATTTTAACATTTCTGTCAAGAAGAAAAAATGGCTTAGGAAAGAATTCTTAAGCTGGCTTTTTTTTTTTTTTTTTCCATTTATGGAGAAGACTGCCTTAAAACACTGGCTGTATTAAAAACCTCAATTGACCATATCCTGAGGAGGACAAAAATTTTATAATTAAAAGCTTCTTCCATAAACATGTGACCGGAGGTATAAATTCCAAAGTGTAGTCAGTGAACCAGAGGTTTTCCCCAAAAGTTAAAGCAGATGATCTTTGTGAAAGACCTGGACGGTGTGATGGAGTGCATTCTCAGCAAGTCATGGGCAACAGCAGACTGGCGGAATTGGTTGATGATACTGAAGGACAAAGTTGCCATTTAGGAGGACCTCAATGAAAGATAAAATGGCTGCTAGGATTTTCATGAAGTCCAACAAAACCAAATGCCAAGTCCTGTACCTAGGATGAAAACCCTCCCTACAGCAGTATGGACTGGGAACTGACCAGCTGGGCAGCAGCTCTGCAGGAAAGGCCCTGGGGGTCATGGGGGACAAGCTGAACATGAGCAAACAATGTGTCCTTGCAGCAAAGAATTCAAGGCCCTCCTGTGCAGCATCACCAAGAGTAGAGCCAGCAATTCCCAGGAAATGACTCTTTCCCTCTATATTTTTCATGCTTCATCTGGAGCACTGTGTCCACTTTTGGGCTTCCCAGTACAAGACATAATATTCACATATTAGAGTGAGTCAAAAAGAGGCTATCAAGAATCAGGGTTTAAGGAATATAATTTATGAGAAAAGGCTGAAAAAACAGGCTATTGCTCCATCTTACAAAGAAAAGGCAAAGGAGGGATATTATTACTGCCTTCAACAGCCCAGCAGAAAATTGTAGAGAAAACAAAGTTAAACTTCTCTTCAGAGTGCACTGGGCAACAAGATGTACTGGGCACAGGGTGTAATACATTAAATTCTCATTATAAAACAAGAAATGAAATTAGGAAACAGTGGAGCAGCCTGCCCAAAGAAGCTGTGGAATTGTGAGCATCCTTGGAGATCTTCAAAACGTGCCTGGACATAACTCTTATGACTCTGAGATGAATTTGCCCTGTGTTAAGCAGGTTTAAGTTGGATACCTTCTGAAGGTCTGAAGATCCCTTCAATCTTACATTATTCTTTGATTAATGAATAGTAAGTTAAGACTGTCACATTGGAAAATCCACCCAGATTCCACCTGTATATTACACAGGAAATGGCCAGCTTGCAAAGTTAAACTAATCAGTCAACCATCCCCAAATCTTCTTAATCTACCTTAAGATATTTTTTTTATTATTTACGTGGATCTTGAACAACTTTCTCAAAAGTACTTATCATAATCTCAAGGTCGGGAGGGGTATTCTCTTATGCTAGGAATATACATACATTAATGCTACTTTGGTGTCTTAAAAATCTCAGTTAGTATAAATGAGAACTAGTATGAGATTAGGTCAGTCTGGGAAAGAGAAATTTGATAGGTAACACTAACATCTGTCTTTGCTCAACACAACATGTGTTGCTACATAATAAAATGCAGCATAAAGCTAAGCAGTAATACACTTTTACATGTTACTGTAAATATCAACAATTCCTTAGATTTCTTCCATTCGATTAAGCAAAGGGCTGCCGGTTTCATTGCTGGTTGTTTATGTGGACAATGGAAAGAATATTTCAAATATACTAAAACTGATTCTTAAACATCTTAATTAGAAATATTTTAGATATATGAACAGTATTAGTATCCATACTGCATAAACATTTTGGAAAAAATGTTAGATTTTTATTGGATCGTAGTTAAAATTTTGAAGTAATTTCAGGCTTAAAGATACTAAAATTGATCTGGTAGTGCTAATATATGTTTATTTTTCAAATGAAAATCATGCAGCAAAGGCTGTAGGTACTAACCTGAAGTTTCATGTAGAATTAATGAAGTGATTAAATGGTTCTACCTTGAATGTCAGCATTTGTTACATAACAGAATAATTTCATCTATTCTTAGTAGCTCTTTTCTTTTTTCTTTAGTTGGATAACAACTTATATATACATGTTTCTCACAGACACATCTGTTTTTCAATAAATCAGGGACACTTAGTCAAAGTTATAAGTGTTCTCATTATGGATATTTTTCAAATAACTTATGACTAATATTTTTAAGAAATCAAAGATATATGCTCAAACAGTACATAACTCATATTAAGACATATTTTACCATAAAATAGATCCTAACCATCATTATTAGACATAAAGTAATAGTCTCTAGAGGAAGGAAAGATATATTTAATGAGAGCATTTCACTGAGTTGTTGCTGCGCTGCTTGTTAGTGAGAATGGTTCAGTAAACAAAAACTAATCCATTAGAATTAGAATCAGGACAGACTTATAAAATGTTCTGGGAACTGCAAGTACTCAGCATTGTCGGGGAAAAAAGCTGCTGTCTTGAGCTTACATGACATCAGCAACAAAATTTCTCATCGGGACCTACATGTTTGATGCATTCACCTTCTGCTGGTGTTAATTAGGTTTAAATGATAAAGCTCCCATTCCCTGTAACAAAACATTATTTTTCTGTAATGTTTATGCTTTTTGCATTATGATTTCATTAACTTCTCTCAGAAATCCACTAATCTCTTTCTTATTGTTTTGATTGTCACCATTACACAATGATGCTTTAATTAACACTTTCAGAAGTGCCTGAACTTGGAATTATTAATGAAATCATGGTTCCAGTGGAACTGCCTCTTGAACTTTTGCTGGCTTTTAACTCATGTTTTATTATAAGTCATATTTTATATCTTTCATCTATGTGATCCAATTAAATCAAGAGATTCTTAAACTTCCTAGAAACAAAGAAGAGATGGAGTGATGTGGACTGTAAATCTAGTAGAATTAAAGAGTTCTGACACAAATAGGACCTGTAGCACATTTACATTCTAAAAAGACAAATCAAATGCATTCTAGTATAATAGAATAAATTCAATTACAGAAGACCAGAAGCTTCCATTATCAACAGTCTAGTGTAATCCCACAAAACAGGAAGGAAAGCCAAAAAGGAAATGTTCTTTTTAACTCTGTTTTATAAGAATATTAAAAGTTATTAGAAAGAAAAATACATTTAAGTCTAAATAGATATTAAAATAATAATAAAACAATTCCATACTTTTAGAGTAAAATTTACATTTTATTTTGCCAAAAACTTCATAAACATTAACTGAGACAGGTCTAATCATACTTTAGCTGAAGATAAAGAACATTTCTTTAGTAGGACTTAGATGAGGCAAATCACAGAAATTTATAGGTAGAGATGCTTAAACCTCAATGAGTAAAAACAGTCATCTTGCAAACAACAACTAAAAATTTATTAGAACAGAATTTCTGGCCTTTCTCAGTTCCAATATACTCAGATAACTTCAGACAGCATTAGTTAGCATGAAGTAGCTTGGGGGAGCAGAGCCAACAATGCTTGTTTTTCATCACATGGCTTTTTTGCAAAGGGTGTTCATAGGCAAGTGCCAAAGAAGGAAAAAGTAGGCTCTTATTGCTTTCTTTGACTTGGGACCATTAGTGGGAGCATTGCCCAGACACTAATTTTCATGAAAGATTTAGGAACTGATGACCAATGTAATCTGAGCTGTCAATACCATCACCAAATATAGCAGAAAGCAGCAAGTTGTGTCAAAAGCTTGCAAGTACCTGTTTACATGAAAAGAAGAGAGAATAAGTATAAGGAAACCAGAAGTGAAATTTTGCACAGCCAACAATCTGGCAATGGAAGGGTCCTTAGGTCAAAATATAAGGAAGTTTAAACTGAATGTAAAAAATAAAAAAAAAATAGGAGTGTACATAGAATAGCTATTGCGGATTAAAACTAAACAAATTCTTTCTCATCAGACAATTAGAACACACCAAACCACCAGTTAGTAGTGAGGGTTCTCCTGCACTGGGGGACAATTCTTCCTCTTTGAGTCTATGATTGTGCACATACCAAGGATTGCCAGCACAGTGCTGTCTTTCAGGACTTCCATGGAACCTGAGCACACGAAGTAGATCGCTTGCAGGGCATCCCCCTGCCGGAGGAGGTATTCCCCAGGAGCACAGAAGGAGGTTTTGATGTGCAGAGACAGAGACCTGAGGCAACCACGACTGGCACACTCAAAGAGGGAAAGCTGCAAAATCTCCTTGTTCAAGTGCATGGTGATGTCTGAACGCAGCTCATCTGGGAAGTCTTTTAAAAGCTGTCCAAAAGAACAGAAAAAAATGATGAAAAAGAGAAAATTTGTAAAATTATTTGTTTTCACTTTTGCAGAAGTGGCCTGATTTAGGGGTGTGGCACAAGTCATACTGTTGCAAATACTTCCCTTTGATTTTTTTTATCTCCTTGATGAGATGTGCTATTTTAAGACATTTTAATGCTGATAAATTCCAGGAAAAACATGAATAAATATATGCCTTTTTACTACCAAAAAAAACCCCAAAAAAAACCAAAAACAAACAAACAAACAAACAAAAAAACCCCAAAAAGCCTCATAAAAAAAAAAAAAAAAAAAAAAAAAAAAAAAAACAAAAAAAAAAAAAAAAAAAAAAAAAAAAAAAACACCAACCAGGAAAAAAGGTCAACAATACTGTTTGTACTAACTCCTTCTAATGCACAATTTAAGTTTGTCCCAGTTCTTCTCTGTGATAAAACACAGTAGGCTGCTCAGGTATACCACTGTGGCAGTGACATATACAATGAAAACAGAGAATTCTAAAATTCATCAATATGCAATATTACTTCTTCTGTAGTAAAACCACTGCAAGAGGAATAACTAAAAAACACACCACCTTGAATGTGTTTTTTTTTTTCTTGTTGTTATTTTCATTTTTTTTATAATGTAACTGGACACTGAAGGAGGAGTGGGAAAGGAATGGAGACAAGTTGCATGTTCAGTGGAAGAACCTATGGAAACTAAAAGACCATGAGGTGTCACTTTTTCCTTTCAAGCTGCAAGCCCACAAATACAGGGCTTTTTTTGTATTTTGAGGGGATGTGGCATATGAACAATGCAATCAGCCAATGCTTGACCAGGTGGGCTCAGACAAGGTGCTTTATCCATAAGCTGGAAATAATGAAAGACTGATGGTCCCTCCAGGAGCTGTGGTTGTAGTACAGCAGTCACTCACTTTCAGTGTGACTGAAGGTACAGAAAGTACAAAAGCTGAAGGTGATCATTAACCACATCTAGGAAAGCTTTGACATCTAAGTCATTTTTGTACCTTTGTAAATCTTACTAAGCTCCTTCTGTTGCTAAGATGCTGTTGAAAATCCCATTCTTTGTGCTGTGCACAACACAAAAAGAATTTATCAGGAAAAGAATGTTCCAAACCCCAAATCTTTCTGCTTATTTCCACATTATCTTTAGAGACCACTGAGTTTTATAACACAGATAACAAGAAACCTAAAGGGAGTGTTCCATTCAAATAACACTCCAGCAGAGAGAAGCCATTATTTCTCCTGCAGTACAGTAAGACATAACCTGGATAAGTAATTTAAAACAAGCAAGCACAGACACCACCAGAAATCTGTCTTTTGATTTCACTCTCAAGTTACACTGTGCAATATTTAAAAAGGTACTGATATAAATAACATAAAAATTCAGCCAAAATAATTTGTTTACAGTATTGGAATAAATAAGATGAAGGAGGAAGGAAAGGGTGTCAAAGTCCCTCCTTTAAAAAGGACCTAAAATCCCCATGTAGATGTTTTGCTTAGTGAAAGACACAAATAGTCATTATAGCATTTCTGCTGGCATCATCTAAAAGTTGTCTGATTAAAGCCTCTTCAGCATATGAGAGTCATGGAGGACTGAATTTTACTACATTATTTGATGTTTTAAACCTGCTTTTTCAGTTCTCCTATATTTTTCAGTTGTGTACCCTCTTCCTGGGATAATCCAGGTTTATTTTTAGGCATGGTTTTCTTTGCTATGTAACTTTACACGAGCCACAGCATGACAAAATAAAAAGTACCCCCCTTCTTGACTCAAAGTCATAGTTCATAGTCAAAATAATCAAACACAATTTCCCCCTTGTTTGGTTACCTCATTGGAATCAATTCCATTATTGACAGACCACGTGGTTTGGAAATATTCAAGCATCCTTTGCTTTAGCTGCTGTGGCAGGTGATGGACCCGTATAAAGTCCTTCAAATCCTTGGTTCTCGTGTGATAAAGGGACCATCTGGAGTACATCCTCTGAATTATGGCAGTCACATTGCCAAACACCAAGGCATGCATCAGAGCTAGGAAGCACAGAAATTACATGCAATGTGGAGTGATTTGTTGATCAATAAATCTTAGCACAGAAAATAAACAGCATCTTCACAGAGAGAAAATTTCCTGATTAAGAGATATAAGAAAGCTTTTGAACGTAAGACTCCTTGAGTAATGGTATATTAATACTGTGGTATTGATGTGATTATTCATTTCTGGTGTTTGAGACACGAGGAATCACTGTCATGGGATAGGCTAGAGCAACGACTTATTATGTCTAGTCAGTCTGCCTAACAAAAGATTAAGTCTACCTAAGAAAATCTAGTGTACCTAACAAAATAATTAAGTCAAATTAAGTCCACAGTCTAAGAGAAAAGGAAAACAGAACATAGAATCATAGAATCATAAAATGGTTTGGGTTGGAAGGAACCTTCAACATCATCTAGTTCCAATCACACTGCCATGGGCAGGGATGCCTTTCACTAGACCAGATTGCTCAAAGCCTCACCCAACCTGGCCTTGGACACAGCCAGGGATGGGGCATCCACAACTTCCCTAAGGAGCATCTTCCTGAGCCTCACCACCCGCAAAGTAAAGAATTTCTCCCAATATCTAATCTAAACCTACTCTCAGTTTGAACCATTGCCACTTGTGCAATCACTACAGGCCTTTGCAAAAACGTACAGGAAGGAACACATGTGGGCAGGTATGTTCAGAAAATAACGAGATACTAATAATCAGCATGGAAACTAGACTCAAATGGTCAGTTGGAAACTACACAGAATGTAATAGATTTCAGAGAACTCATAAAAATAAAAGCAATTACTAATGGAGACCATGTGTAGCGGAATGAGGTTGCTAATAACATTTGAAAATGTATCATATTCTGGGCACGATATTTATAAAGTCAGAAACCAACTCCACTGTAAAGCCGAAATTCAGGCTGAAAGAAACATTCAAAGAGACAACCTGATTTCTTATGTTGCTTGACAGGGTTAGTTACGCTTAAAATCATTTTGACATCCTGGAGTTTGTCTGCAGTTAATGATTGGCTTGGGAATAAAGAGATCAGAAGCAAAATTGAAGAAATATTTACAAATATAAGTCATCTGGGTTTGTCTGTGTAGAAATGTGTTTGCTTATTTGAGTTGGAAAAATCACTGCTAAATTGTCTGACGTGATATTGATCTGATGTATAGAACATACACATCTGCAAATTGTTTATTAAAAAAAATACTAAAAAGCTTGATTATTTCTCTTAAGGGACATCTGTCTTTATAGTGTTTGAATGAAAGCACACGGACTTCTCAGAAAGACAAAGGAATTGGTTTATAAACAAGACAAACAAGTTGTTGACTTTGTGTGTCACTTTACAGAAGTCCAATGTGAGTGAGAAGAGACAAGGGGGAACAGGAGGAGAAAAGGATGTACTTTTAAATGGTAGAAATAAAAAAATTCTGTAGTTTGGAATGTTAGAAAACTCTTACAGGCTGAGAAAAATGCAAAGGAGCTAGTAACAATATCTATGTCCTTACTGTGAAGGGAGTGCAGAAAAATAGATAAAGAACTGCAGTGGAGAAATAGCAGGAAAAAAAGGATTATGGGTGTAGTAAGAATAGTAAGCCTAACTGGAAATTTATTTCTAAAAATAATCAGCTATTTCAACTAGGTGTTGAAATAGCTCATGATGGTGCAGTGAATTGCTAAGTCATTAATGTCAGAAGCTAGAGCAACAGAATGTGAGGGATTGGTATAATACTAGATACAGGATATTATATTAGAAATATGACAGCTAGGTCTGAAACAATTCAGCCAGATGCAGATAAATAGGTTAAGGAAATAGTGTAACCTCTTTAAGGATGCAATAATCAGCTTTAAAAGGGGGTGGGATAAAGTGTTAGGTGGTGTATGAATGCAAATTAAGACTCACATGTGATGTAAGTGGCTCATCAGACTCTAAGGTTAGGAGCTGGACAGTGCAGAGATCTCAGTAAAGTTATTATAGGCACAAATATCATCTAGAATTTTGTTATTGTGATAGAATCTGTCTTTGCCTGTATACATTGGAAGGCAACTGCTTCTCATAACGACAAGCTATTCTTGGCTGTGACAGGCATTAGAATTCTTTATCAAATAATCATACACTTACCCTACTTTCTGTAAGTATTATGCCTCTGTCTAAACTCAAGTAGGACAAGTTCAAAACTTCTAGGAACTGTATTTCATACAGTGGCCTTTATTTTAATAGATACTTTAAATCACATTTTGCTTAGGGAACAGAGGAACACCTCTGATCCCGTATAGGACTGGAGCTACTACAGAGGGCCTCCAATCTCTTAAATACAAAAATACACATTATTTGCTGAAAGAACGTGGAGATTATAAGACAGAACACAGTATGATCACATGCTGGAGGGCAGTTCTGATCAATACTTTAGAGATGTTGGATGTCCTAGGAATTCTGGTTACATTTTATTAAGTAAATTTTCTTTCCAACTTTAAGAAGACTTACTGTATTGAACAAGATCTTTTATCTTCAGAATATGATTTGTAAAAAATTTAGATTTCAAATTTATGCAAAATAAAAATTAACGTGAAGAGGCCAGTAAATATGAAAAAGGCATTCTATATGCAATTTATCTGTTAAGTTTATACCTTTTTTTTCTGTTTTCAACTTTTTCAAGGTTTAAGTAAATTTACTTCATTTTTTCAGTTTGTAGTGTCATACATTAAAGACATACAGAAAAAACTACTGATAAACTAACTCACTCTATCCATTACAGCAGAAATTTCATTAACTAACGGCTTGGTCAAAAAGTCTGAAAAACTTACACCAATCTTTCTCAGAACATCCCTTTCCATTAGGGAATTTTAAAATTAAATATTAGCCAAAAAGATACACTAAAATAGGTAAGAAATGATGAGGCATAATGTCCCTAAGTGTACAAATTATCACTTTATTCCTAACAGAGTTTTCTAAGGCATGCTCACCAGTCTTCACAGTATCATTCTATCTCTTTCATTGATTTTCCTCAATAGTATCTAAAATATAATTCCTCAAAATAATAGCTGCAGGTCGGTCTGCTCTGCTTTTTTTTTTACCTGGACATATCTTGTTCACCGGACCCTTGTAGATATAAATCCATTCTCCTACCTGCTTGCCTTTAAGCAACTTCACCTTTCAGTCATCAGCTCCCTCTTACTCCACTCACCTGACTAATTCTTCCCAATTCATTCATTGTACAAGCATATTACAAGAAATAAATGTGAAATTGTTGTAACTGGGCTAAATAAATGTATAGGATACTTCTATATTCTACTCTCTGAAAGCTCTGCCATATTAAAATGAATTAAATATTCATCACTGGAGGCCTCTTGATTTCTTGATAGAATGAAAACTCCTTCCTTCCTTCATTACACCATATTTAATGTAGTGAAAGCCCCAAAGAACAGAGACCACAGTGCATTTTAAAACTATAATTTTATGCAACCACCAAAAGAAATTCATGAGCTGCTTGTGGTTTTTTGACATTGTGAAAACCAAAATTATTTAATTCTTGGATGATTCGTTATATTATTGCCTCTCATTTTCGGGACTGAGGAAAATGAAAATAATTCATTGAAAAATTATTTTACCACTTGATACTGCAACTATGTAGCTTACAGGTAATTAATCATGTTCCCTGACGAGTGCCAAATTTCCAATTTATTGTTTCCAGGAGAATTTATAGTGCAAAGCTGACACCCAGGGCTTTACCGACTAGCCCTGGAGAAACACCTACTAGTATTTCCAGAACAGCTAAGCCAGCAGAAAGAAAAAGGAAGGACAGAGTACTCTAGCAGTGACTTGATTTTGCCCTTCATGTTCAGTGTGACATCTTTGTGCTGTATTATATACACATCATGAAATAGCACATCTGATTTTTTGTGGGAGGAAGATGAATGTAAAGACAGAGCTTCTGGTACTTTCTCTAAAGGACTTGGCTTACAAATCTCTGCTTGTTGTACCCAGGTCCTCAGCAGAAGGAAGGGCACCATGTAGGAGCATGTGGCTTACTCCAAAAGTACAACTAGGTAATCAGCATCAATAAAAATGTTACTAAGAGCTCCAAATATGACAAAAAAATGCATTCTGGTTCAATTCTGAATCAAATTTTTATCAATGATAATTGAACAGCATTTTTTAAAGAATCTTTTATGCCAAGGCTCACCAAACAGCCTCCTGGCTCTGACCTGTCTCTCCTTCTGGTCTGGTCCTTCACATAAGTATACACACCAGCTCACAGACACTTTGTCCTGTGGGCTGCACACCTCCCCTCATCACCATTCCCCAGGGCTGCTGTGGGGATGGAACTGCAGCTGGTGTGCACATGATACCTGGCTGTCTGCTAAAGTGTCTGCCACAAGGGACTGAAATCCCCAACACATGGCTGGGCCACTCCCACTGTTAATAATGTGAACTTGCATTTCAGTGGGCAGCACCGTCTTTCATCACCATAAGTGAACAAAAGGCTAGAAATAGATCTGCCTGAGAGAGTTTATCTAGTGTAAAGCAAACAAAGTTGCTTCCTTCTTTTGCAATTTTAAACCTCCATAGATGACATACTTTTAAACTGGATAATAATTTCAGTTATTAGACATCCAGAAAATCACTCCTTCCCCTGGCTTGGTGCTTTTTCTGCCTTGCGTATGTACAATACTCCCTATAATTTGCAGCTTCATTCTATACTACTACTTAGATTTTCTTTTTATGCCAGCCACTTAACATACCAAAATAATGTCTCGTACTTAGAAACTAGGTGCATTTTCTACTGCATTAATTAACTATAGCACTTATTATAAAAATAAGAGAAACATTTTCTTTTTGCCATTTTGAATTAAATTTATTACATTTTCCACTGTGCTTGTTTGGGGTTTCTTTTAAGAAACTTATCAAAATTTCAGTTTTTATTTGACTTTTTCCTATTCCTGGAAAAGGTTTTAAATGACACTTAATTGTACCTACCCCCAATCAGCATTGTGCAAATGGAGAAGATCTTTTCAGCATCGGTATTGGCTGAAACATTTCCAAAGCCAACACTGGTGAGGCTGCTGAGAGTGAAATACAGGGCAGCTATATAGGCACTTCTGATTGATGGGCCTCCAAGTGTATTATTCTCATAATAAGGAGATTCAATTCGTTTTCCTAGCTCATGAAGCCAACCTGCAAAATAAAGCATAAAAATCGTTACTTTTTAGTAATACTGACACCACTGTGAAAACTTTACATTATATAAAAAAAACAATTCTAGAAACCCCCAAAAATCTACTTAAAAAGCATTATATTCTTCACATAATTCCAAGAATAAAAAGAACACTAAACTGTGGGAATTTATGCAGCGCATTAAGTATTGTCTCTGGGACGTTTATTTTTATGTGTAACTTTAAATGATAAGAATTGTATTTCTGCCTTGAAATCAAGTGGTTTTGAATTGCATATTACAGGTCTAATGATATAATTTATAAAATCCATTAAGTCACTAAAAAGAAAAAAATCTTCACCTAATAGCACTGCAGCAACAATGCAACATCATTTGATTCTTCCCATTAATTAATGCTTGGAAAGCTTTTTGACATTCTAAAACTAAATCATTATAATAGTAATTACATATTCAGAGCTTTTCGCATGTTTCTTTTTACAGTAGAAAAGATTCAAAGAACTAAACATAACTTACAAACCAGAATTAATTTTCAAAACATGCTTCAGTAAGTATTTTCTAAATTGTTCATTAAATCTTTCCTTTCATTTTGATAAACGTCTCTGTGTGTGCCAGAGAAAGCAGAATTAGCTACTGCCTCAGATATTTGAAAAAAACAACAAAACAACCCCAAAGCAACAATGCAGGAAAAAAATATTCACCTGGAAAACACAACCTGAATGAATTACATAAACACAATGCTTCACAAAAATCAAGACTGGGGAAAAAAGAAGGATAAAAACCTGTTTGTGTGCCCAGTTTTGCCTGTTAAACAGCTTGCTTGGGAGATTGGGAATCTTTCTTGGGTTGGCAGGGAGAACTGCCAAAAGAAAATAATCCTGACAGAGTTTTATTTTTAGAAAAAATTATTTGGGGGTCCCCCTTTTGTAAGCTGGGACATGACAGACTGAATCACCTCCTGGAGATTATTCTCTCTCCACTTCAGTCAGCATCCATTTAGATGAATCCAAATATGAACTGGGGGAAATCTCATTGCACAGAATGTCTGCAAAAGTAGTGGGTAGATTTAGAGCATCTATCCCAACACTTCCAATCAAGTTGGGGAAAAAGTCTGTAGGAAATTAACACCTGGAGTAGTCCTGCTGAACCATGTTTGATCCAATGATCAGCTCCATGCTTTCTGCCATGCTGTTCTCCAGAGAAACCTCAGCCAGAAGGGCTGGGTAATGCACAGCAAGGTCTGGCCATGACCCTGCTAATGCACTCTGTACAGGACAGGGAATTTGATCAAAAGCATAAATGAAAGCAATCTGCATTGTCATACAATGGCAGTACTGAGTAGGATGTTTCACCTTGCCAACAGACAGGGAAGCATATGAAAATCCCCTTGATTTTGCCTGGATAGATAGTATTAATCTATTCTCTATCTAAGTGGGGCTATTTTATATTTGTGGCTGCCAATTATTTAAAATGAAAGTAGAGCAAAATGGGAAAAAAAAGAAAAAAGAAGCCTACTTGAGTCAATACCAGTACTCTGTGTACTACTGTTTTTCTGAGATTACACTACATTTCTCCAACAGTAGCATGGTCCTTTGCATGGCAGATTTAATTCCTATATTTCTATAGTAGAGAATGGAATCACAAACATTAAAGAACATAGAATAAAAACCAAAGAAAATCTCTGGCAGGGAGGGGACAAAAAAAAGTCTATCTAAACCCAGTGTAAAGCAATACACTCATAAAGTTCAAGATCATCTCAAGATTGTTTCAGTTGCAAAACTGAAACAAGTAAGTTATTTTAAAGAATGGTAACTGATATGCCTTTTAGGAGAAAATCTCCTGCCTCTGAGTGTTCTAAAATCTACTGATTCTCAGCCTATTTCCTTTTTCCTCACTTTTCATGCATTTCCAGTGCTATCCAGGAAAGGTGGATGGCTGCATTCTTTAATTGAGATATACGTGAATTGGTTTCTCCTTTACAACTCACTTTATGTTCAAGGTTTTCACCCAACCCTACTGAAACATTATTGCTCCTAAAGGATTCATACTGCTAGGAAAAGTAAAGTACAAAAATATGTGTCTATATTGTGTCAATCAGTAGAAGCCTCTATAATATTTCTACACAATTTCTACTAGCAAAATACCAATATAATAATTTTACAATTTCTAGAAAACACTTCTGGCCATGATACCAGTACTTGAGATGAGTTTAGTATCCAGTGTCTAGTTCTGTGGTATAACTGAAGGTCAGACAAATCACTAGGATATGTGGCTTATCACTGAGGTAAAACAGTAGCAGTTAGCAATGATTAGCAATTCATAACGATTGCTAAAATAATGCCCACAATGTAAAGAAAAGCTAAGAAGTAAATTTATTTAGAGATTTAGACTTGGAAGAGAAAATGCATTTCTGAAAGGGAAAACCCTAAAAATATATTTCTCTGACTTGTAGATGTGTTTACAGCTTCTCATTTCTATTTTGGCTGGCAGAGATTATCCTAATCAGGAAATTCTGAAAAAATTATATAAAGTGATGTTTCAGCTAGAGTATATAAAATGCTGCAATATCTTCCAGATCAACTGTACTTCTCATATTTGTTGATAGCGTGGCATTTTTTTTTCAGTTTCAGGGTAGAGGCAAGCTATGGATGGGTGTAAATACTTTCATAAGCCAATGGAAATAGTCATGAAGTAGCATCACTGACTAATGCCTTTTCCTCTTCAGTTCCTGTAGGTAACAGCTCTCAGCAGATTCTCTGGCAAGCTTGAGTAATTAATTTCTGCCCTCAGGGAAGAAGAGAAAAATAAATATAGCTTGTAGTCAGAGGGAGCTTCCTAGAATTTAGCATTATGAATCTTGTCTGGTTCAGAATTAGCATTGTCTAGGCACAGCTCTCTGATTTTGAAAACATTTTAAAGTACCAATTAGCATAATTAAGAGGAAGACCTTTCAAAGGGAAAAAGAGCTCTTAAGTAATCATGTCCCATTGGAAAAGTCAATAGGAATTGGATATCTAGCTCCATTAGGCCACTTTGAAAATTGCTGTAAGAATCTGTATTGAGTTTCATTTACTTATATCTGGGAAGTGGTCAAGTATCAGCAGAAGCCTAAAAAAGCATTTAAACCTCCATAGATGGCATACTTTTTAACTGGATGTAAATCACATAATTTCATTTATTAGACATCCAGAAAATCATTCCTTCCCCTGGCTTGGTGCTTTCTCTGACTTGAGTATGTACAATACTCCCTATAATTTGCAGCTTCATTCTATACTACTACTTAGATTTTCTTTTTATGCCAGCCACTTAACATACCAAAATGCTCTCTGGTACTTCAAAAACTTAGAAACTAGGTGCGTTTTCTACTGCATTAATTAACTATAGCACTTCTTATAAAAATAAGAGAAATATTGTCTTTTCCAGTTTGAAAAAAAGGCCCAAAGTCTTTGGTTTATTCTGCACTACAGTGTCAGGAAGAATGAAGAGGTGTGGATAAAGAGTGCCTCTGAGAACATCCCTGAATGTCTGAAAGCAAAAGCAGTGATGATGCTAAAGGAGAAAAGTATGAGACAAAGGCCGAGCTTCTCTCAGCTATAATTCCACCTCGAATTTAGGGACTTCAAGTATTCCTAGGGGAAACATGAAGGTAAAAAAGCCTATCTGCTCTCACATAATCACTTTTTTCTGATGTATTTCAACCTCATTCAGGACCAGATCATACTTGGCCCTTTCATGCTAGTGAGGAGAGAGAGAGTAAGCAATACTAAGCTGATAGTAGAAAAAGAAAATACGTAGTGAGAAATGTTGGAGTTAACTAAAGGTCACTGTGGATTATATTTAGTGAGGATTATATTCAAGGAGTATGTCTGAGGCTGAGTTTTGTTTTTCTGGCTCAACTGAAAAGAAACAACAATAGAAAAATGTCCTGAACTGGAGCACATGCAGCCTTCTGATACAAATAGATTGTAAGTTGCAACACAAAACTCACTATCCTATGACTACTGATGTGTGTTGCAGTGAACAGTTTAGTGCCATTAAGGAGAAGATAAAAACTGTACAAGAGAAATTAGATCCTTCATCACTGGAATGCATTTTTAAATTAAAATCACTGTGTAGCCTGAGAGCTGTGCAGTAGTTCCTGATCACTGCTGATAGCTCCTAATTTCAGATCTAGAGCAAGGCAGCCAGGAGCTGTAGGTTTGCACATCAAAGCACACCACCCTTTCATCACATAGCAGCACCCTCTAATCTGCAAATAAACATCTCATATTTCCATTTTAAATGGGGGAAAAATGGTCCAAGTTTCTATTGATCTCAATGAACCAAGATTCTCAGGTGTATCCATCTCTATGTTTCTTTGTATTAACCTCCACAAAATAGACCTTAAGGCAGAACAGTTGTGAAGAGAGACCAAGTAGGTGAATTTCCTTCTTTTTAGGTAAAAGCACCTGGGATTACAGTTTCTGTGATTTTAGATGTCCAAATCACTTCCCTCAACTGTCTGTGTGGCTTCTTCAGAATGTATCATAGCTAAAATCCATTTGAAGATAGGAGGCCAGAGCTAATATTGTATTTGAGATGAGATTTTTTATAATAGCATAATGAATATATTTTATCATTTCTAACCCAAATTATCATTCATTAGACCTTGAAACAGTACCTTCTTTTTTAAGATCTCTTGCAAAGAATTCTGCACAATTATGCTCTAGATGTTGCTGACTGATATAATTCATTCAGAATCTAAAGGTGGATAAGAAGATGAAATAATTTTACTTCTTCTTGTGTGTATGACTGCATTATTGAATAATCATTGCCTCTGTTCTCATGGTGACTACTCAGGCTCTTCACAAGGGCTTCAAAACTTTTTTTATCCCTGTCTAGCCAAAATGTTTTTGACATGTGCAACTTTTCCCTGCTAAAACCTTTGTAGTTTTTCACCAGACTATTAACAGACCAAACAGCACCATTCCTACTATTTCACCCTGTGGAATATTGCTGTTACTCTCTCATTTTCACAAAACCCGATCATTTGTTTACAGGTTTGATTTATAGTGAAGCTTTGCCTGTCATGTTAGAGGAGGCTCCCAGGTACAAGAGCAGATGGTTTTAGGATTAAAGAACCCCAGAGATGACAAGAGAAATCATACCTTCAACCACTGTTTCTGAGGACAGTAAATGTGCCAGATCTTATTGGACTGGGTCAATAAGCAGGACATGAATCAGGCTTTTCTTTCACACAAATTAGGAAAAAAAAAAATAGGTACTAATCCCTCCCCCCCAAAAACTTTCCCCTTCCCTCCCACCCCAAAAGGAAAAAAAAAAAGAACAAGACACAGTCCTGAGCATGTGTCACAGCTGCAGGCTTTGAGAATGTGAAAACACAGCTCCAGCACATGTGCTCAAATGGCAGAATTGCAAACTAGTAAAATACAGGACATGAATTTATGCCCTTTTCAAAATGAAGACAATAAATAAGAGTGTAAGAGGAAAATAGACGTATGTCTATATGATATGTTAACAAGTACAGGGTACAAAGGAACAGCTCTGGCCAAGAGGATTATATGTGAAGAAAATTAGCTGGTATTCGAGATAAGTAAAAGTTAATTAGCAGTGCATGAAATTTAAACTAGAGTGATTTTGATATTATTATAACAGACATAACCATAATGGCTGCAGGACAATCAGGAACAATTAGCATTAATCTAGTTCCCTTGATCTTTATTCTGCTAACACACTTTCCTTCAAAGAGTGGACACCTAAAATGAGAAAGAAAACAAATATTATAAAGACAATAACATATTTCTCAAGTACCGAGACTGCTTAAAAATGTTAAAGTAAGTCTCAAAATAATTTATTCAAAATACCTCTTTTAGCTTTGAAAAATATGGTCCTTATCAGAGTGTATTTTTATTATGATGAATTTAATGATTTTTTCCTTGAACTAGAAGACATAACATGGCTATGAATGAAACTGGTAGTGTTACAGGAGTAAAGGAACACCTACTGCAGTGTTCAAATTTTGTGCAAGGAAATTTTTACCATGGCGTAAAAAAGGAACAGGTTTAACTGGGCCTATATGAAATATAATTTTATCTCAACTGCCTGTGCATGAAGTCCTTGTGGCAGAGATGCTCTCAAGGCTGCCCTGTGTGACCCTGGGAGCAGAGCCCAGACACCAGCTGCGCTGACGTGGAATTGCCATGCGTGCAGCAAGGATGGGGATTAGTGCTTTGGATCAACGCGAGGCAGGGGTATCTGCCCTCCACACATCATAGCATTGCCTTTCTCTTACCTTTGAAACCTATTATCTCTATGCTTTAAAATCTAATTTTAATCTATTTTAGTATTTTCCCCTCATTTTTCTATATTAAGGTCATAATCCCTGGCAAATTTCTGGTGCATTGGTTGCATCAGCTAACCCAAGTCATGAAGGGCTGTGTTAAATTTGTACAAGAAGATTATACTCAACCTCTGGTTGAGAAGAGTTTCAAGTGCCAAAATGTGAGACCTGTGGATATTACTTTGATGGGAACTACACAAGATTTTCTACAGAAATATATGGAAGTTTATATAGATTTACTTGCTGAATGTGCACATTACAGACAATAAGAAAAAAAAGAAAATACCTCAAAAACTTTATTATGTAATCAAAGAGGAGAAAAAGAACTCCTTTTGCATCAAGTACTCTATGCTTCTTTCTATTCAGCAGATAAAATCTTCAGAGGGGAGAGGGCATTTTATAAGAAGATTTCATGCTTCAGATCTCAGATGTTCACCTCCTTAAAGTCTAATCCATAAACAAAAATAGAGTCTTCTTTAAGGTAAGTGCTATATATATATATATGTCATTTAAACATCTCTGTGAAGATATTAACATTATATTTTTGGGGAGCTTGCAAACAATGAAAACTGCAAAAATGGAATATTTTAAAATTACAAGTAAAATAGCTGAGAATTTCAAAGCCACATAATTCTCAGAAACAAACCATGATGAGACATCTCTCCAAAATTATAGATCCACAAGTAGAAACTTTGAGGATCCTTGTCATATTAGAACTCAGATGAACACTAGGAATGGATAGATTCAATAAATATGCCATTTGATTTCCATTGCAGAGAAACTGGATAGAATTTTTGTTATATCTCTCCCCAAATTAGCACATGAAGAGAGAGATGGTCATGAGCCAAAATCCAAGGCACAAACACACTCCTAATAAAGCTGACAATTCAGACCCTTGCATCTACTTTTTCTTTTTTTAATAATTTTTTAATGGATGAAATTAAAAAATCAGGGTTTTAACATATAGCAGATGAAATTATAATCTTCTGCCAGATGTTGGGAATTTTACCACTGATTTTTGAGCATCTGTAACATCATCCAGAGAAAGTTTGAACTTGGACATAATGAAGTCAGAACAGAAAAACAATGATAAATATTAAAGGTTCCTGTATTGCTCATGAGGCTTGGGCATTCAAGATGTACAAGCCTCTGCAGTCACAGACAGGTAGGTGACATGAATACCTTCACATCTGGTTCCTTTTGAATGCCTGCCTTGCCCTTTGCAGGTACAATAATCTGGAGAAAACTGTATAATTCCCAAGATCCTTAGGGAAAGCTTTTGACTATCTAGAGACCTACACTGAGACAGATGTTTTTTAAATACTTTCAAAACCCGTAGAGCTTTCCAAGCTAAATGTGCACTCCTTGTTGTGTTAGAGCATTTTTAGGTACAAGCTTAACCTCTGTCAGGTGTTCCAAAAGTCAATTTGAGTTGAAAGGTGACTTCTTCTATAAGGCTAATGAATAGTCTTTGTAAACAAATTGGCTGTTGTGTTTCTACTTGAATGTATACTTAGAAGACAGCATAAAAGAAAATTACATTTTGAAGAGCTTGAACTCATCTAACTTGACAAAATCGTAACAAGATATTGACCCATTGTTTTCCCTGAAAATGAAACTTACATGGTGAAATAAATACTCAATGAACAAATCAGTTTCAGTAGGAAGTGGAGCTCAATCAAGGAATTAAAAAAGGAAAAAGAAAATCTAAGGTCTACTTGCAATGTTCCTTGTAACAAGAAAAACACAGCTGAGCCCACAGAAGTGATGGAAACCTGAAAATTAGGCCTTAATTATTTGATAAAACTCAACCCTAAATGGCAAGTATCACTACTTAGAATTAAAAAGTAGCATTTCTGTTTTCTCATGGTAAAATTGCTGCCACCTTTGAGTTATGCACAAAACTTCCTTGTAGGAAGTAATTTCTTGTCATTACCAAGGTGTGGTCTGTTAAATGATTTACATTTTCATTTTGGGAAGCCATAATTGCAAGGAGAGGTACCTCCTATGGGAAGCTTGCAATCCACCCCTGTGAAGGCACCATAAGAATTATAATGCAAAAAACCTCTGGTTAATCACTCCTGGACATGTTCTTGGCTTAAAGATAGTAGAACAAAAGCCCTGATACTAAATACTTGCAATGATAACATTTTATTGGAAAAAAATATTGGAAAACTATATTTTAAAATATTTAGTTAGCAACAAGTTAGAACAGTCTGGAGTTTGGCATATCTTCCACCTAATGCTAAATGCTACATAAACACTCTACAAAACACTGTCCACATGAATTACCAACAGCCTCACACCTTTCAAGCCCAGCACATTTCTAGCCAGAATCTAACTATAGTTGATTCATTAAATCTTAAAATTTCTAGATGACATCCCATCTTCTTTTGCCTGCAAAATAAAGTTTTGCACTTTTTCTTTTTCTCCTGCGGTGAGAAATCCCTGAGGAAGAGCCCAGATAAAGTTTTCCAGTCAGAGCCCTAGATGCTTCTTTGGTAGATAATTCATGTGAATTAGCTGTTTACATTTCTTCTCCACCATGTGGCAAAATATTGTCTTTCTGGGGAAGTTATTTCATGCCTACAAGTAGAGTTTATTCTGGTGAGAGAGGAAAGAAAGCAGTGGTACTGGGGGGACATATCCCTTTGGGCAGAGCTCCAAGACAGTCTCCGAAGAGCCAGCTAATGCTCTGCAGGAACCCAGAGGTTATCACCTCCGTAAGGTGAGTTGTCCCTCTCACCCCTACACTGCATTGCTGCCTTGCTGCCCCATAAGGCTGCAGATTGCATCTCTGGGACATGCAGGTGGCATTCTGTGGATGGCTAAGCAGATCAGACAGATCTGTTCCTCATATTTTTGTGGAAGACTCCAATATACCTCCCTACCAGTCTCACAGTACAATGTAATAAAGATTCCCCTTACTGTAGAGATACATTTATTCCAAGGTAGAGACCTGTCAATATTACATATAAGAGCTATGTATAAGGATTTTAAGAGCTGACTCAGCAGACCTGACAGGAACACATTCCTCTTGATATTTTATGACAGTTCTCTAAATATTTAGATTTACTGTTGCAAAGAAGCTCCAGAGTACATGGTCAGTGCACCTGCATTCTTGCAGAAGTAGGTCATAACTTCCTTCAGCCTCATTTATCAAAGAGTCATTTAGAAAAGGAATGTTCTTGAAACTCTTCTCTGTGATAAGCTAGTACAGCTCTTCCCAATAGTAATTTGTTAGATGGCTGTGTTTGAAAATGTGGGAGATGTAAATCCCTCTTGCTTTCGCAAGTCAGCTGTTTACTCTCTCTTCCCCACACCACTGAGTCACAGAATCAACTAGATTGGAAAAGACCTTGGAGATCATCAGGTCCAAAGAAAGGACAAGATGGGGAAATTTTTCATATCAACTTTCTGCAATAGTAGAAGGCAATACATGAAAAGAACTTAATATAGCTAACTATTTTTATTAAAAGTTTTATTTTTACTAGGAATAGTTTACAAACAGCTCTAATGCCTTTACCATATTTGAAGTGAAGAAAAACACTTTTTCATTTTTTGAAAATTGTCTTGCTTTGTTCTACCCAGTATATTTTCCTGGGGCTCTTACACTAAAAAAAAAAAAAATTAAAAAAAAAATATATATATATATTAGCATAAGTTAATTAACTACTTTTTTGGTAATAAAGTATAATGTTATTTTAATTTCTAGATTACAGGTAACCATACAAATCTAAATGTACAGACAATTTAAGAAATAAATTTGTAAGGCCATAATCAGAAGTATTTAAATAATGTGAATATCATCTTCTTTACGGAAATGCTCACAGTGTCACTGCAGAAAGAGTTTCAGTATTTAACATTACTGCTCCTTAGGCACACTGGCTGTTACTGTCCTTTTCCAGGATATTAAATGCCTTGCAGCTAAGTTTGGAATTAGACACATTTGTGCTGGTTTTCCATTCAGTGCAAAGAGCACGTCCATCTATGCCCTCTTTGCTTCCCTGTGCTCCATCAGTCTGTACCCATCTGCTAGAGCTTTTCTGATCTTATATTTAGACTGTAATATCCTCTTGGGCAAGAGCAGCCTTTTTATCCTGTGCTAATTCGGCAATGGAGACAAGAGGGCCTTGACCCATAAGTAGCACCCCAGGTGTTCCTGCAATAATATTTATGGTAATAAGGGATTTTTTCTACAGTGTCAGCTAAAGAGTTAGAAACCTGTTTTGCAGCTTTATGTGTTTGGAGTCCAAATCATGCCAAAAAGGTTTTGAGCTACTCCAGGCAGGCTATTCATACATTTTTAAAGAAATAAGCACTCTTCCCCACAAGCAATAGGGATGACTTTAAAATGAAACACTTATTATAAAAATATGCCAAAATCTCCCACACAACACAGCCTTGCAGAATGTAAGTTTTAAAGTTGCTAACAAAGCTTTGTGTCTAACTGTACGCAGTGTGGCATAGTTGGTAAATTAATCTTACCTCTACCCTGCTGTTCTCACCTTCTCAGGTCTCACCATCAGAGAAATACATAATAATGTCTTTCAGTTCTTATGACTATTTCTCAGTCCTAAGAGTAAATATATCAAAGTTCTGACTCAGAATCTGCAAATAAATTCTTGTGGAGGCAGTGACAATGGTAATCAATATCTTAAAATCTTTGTAAAAAAAAAGTATTGTTTATTTACAAGAGCAAGATATCAAGAGGACTATATTTTTTAGAAAAGCAGGGTAATTTGCTACGCATATTTTATATATTCATTCTGTCTAATTGTCAGCAGTCTGCAAGAGTAGAGCTGTTTACTTCCAGACTCCTCTTTTTAAATCTGAGTAATGCAAGAAGAGGTCCCTGGCAGGTGGTACCTTCCCCTCTCCTGCCATCTTTCCCACTCCAGGAATCAAGCCAACTCTCAGCACCTACTACATGTTCAAATGCAGTCTCCCAGTTCGGCAAAAGAGGGGCAGAAGCCTTAAAGCAGGGGCAGAAGCCTCAGCACAGAAACTTTTCCTTTTGTAGGTCTAACTGCAAATGAAAGGTTAATTGCAGAATTGCAATAAAACCATGCTAATTTCCATCTGAATGGCCTGCATGATCACACAGGAGATGGTAATGAGGGTATGGAGTTCAGTTTGGGTCAGCATAGACTGCTGCAGGCTACGTGACATCCATTTCTCCTTGTCTTCTTTATTGCTGACATCCATGCTGGTGAGATAACAGCTAAATGTGCTAACCCTCACTACAATCCTCTCCTTGCTTGCTCCATAGATTTTACAGCATTGTCTAAACATTCTCCTCTGTGTTCTTATCTAAGGAGCCACTGTGTTGTACAGGGACCTGCCTCTGACAGGCAGCCCTATGATAAATTAGCACTCTATTTGCTCTTGCTTTGTCTTAGCTTTTTTATTCCTTGATTCTTCGACATATGTAACATTTCTCAATTTTTTAAAATTTTTTTATTATGTGCCACTTGAATCAAGGAAGTTTAGATCCAAACATGTTTGGCTTTTGTGAGGGGGAGATCAATAAAAGGGGATCTATTACTCTGGGTTATATCTAAAGATAATAAAAAAAAAAAAAACCAACAAGAATTTGTAGTGTAATAAGGGCTTGATATAAAGAAAGAGTAAAAATTAAAGAAAAAAGGTGGTATCTTAATGGAAAAGTACACTACGTTTTAAAGTTGATGCAGTTCTGAAATAATACGTCTGCATCTGCAGACATGACAGGTCTTTTTGAAGTGTGTGACATAAGGGAATCCTAAGCATTAGCATTTTTATCTCCAGCTCTCTTAAACCTGACAATGAAAAACAATTTAAAATAATTAGGTATAATTACTTTTACAGAATGTGTCTTGTGAAAAACTTTACATGCTGCACAGAATTCATTGACATACTCTCACAGTTTCACATTGGTTTCTTTGACTGAAAGTAAATACTAGGTAACTTTAAGCACTGTCAACTGAAAGGACAAAAGGAACAGAAATATTTTTCATGGTGTAGGAAAATGGAAGAGAGACTGGAAAGGAAAGACTCTTGAAAAATTTCTTCATTTCTGTACAGAAATGATTTTCTATTCTGGCAGCAGAAAACCCTTCTTTTTATCAAGCATCTGCTCTGGTAAAGGGCAGAGAAAAAAGGAGAAACAAATAGAAAATAGGAATATATGCAAAGGACATCTCTACATTAAAAATTTAAGGCATTCTTGTGCTACAAAAGAAAAGAAAAGCTATTTTAGTCCTTCTGGGATGTCTTTGGAAATCAGCATGGCACTCCAGCACCCTAGATCTCTACCTATGGGATGGGGCTGAGAGGCAGTCCGATCATCTATTGAAGCAGCTGCTGGAAAGATTTCAAAATACATAGCAGAGGCTTTGTGGTTTTGAACTGGATTGAAAAGTTATAGTTTGAACAGCCAAACCATGAGCTTTAAAACAGAAGTAGAAATTTCCAGGTCCTAACAGAACTTCCTGTAAAACCAATATGTAAGAGACACTAATGTTTTAGCAAATTGTACAGAGCTCTCAGAGGAGGGTAGTGTAACCCTAGTACAAGCTACCCAGCCAAGGTTTTCAGGACTTGGATGGAGCAAGCTGTGTTTGACTTGATTTACTGCATGTGATAGTCCTGGTTCAACTGTCTAACTGGTTTAAATAAACCCCAGAAGTTCTCTGCAGCCGAGAGATCTGCAGTTCCAAGTACAGTAAAGGGTTAAAGACTCTGGTATAACTTCAAATTGATTGAACAGAGCTTCTATGCACAATATTTTCAACTTGCAATTAATTATACTCTCTGGTGTTCCCATTACAGAAGCCATGTAGAAAGATCCTGGCATTATTTTACTCTTGGGACCACCCCCTCTTCTGGGGTGTTTACTGGGCAGATTTTCCCCCTATGTGTGGCACTGAGAATTTCTGTCATGGCTGCAGAAATTGGTGGAGATATAGCTTTTCCACTGAGACAAAAACTGCTTTGTAGAATTAATAAATGATACCCAGGTAATCTGTGGTTCAATGCAGCAGGACACTGTCAAATCTCAGGGGTTTCGTCTGCACGCCAGATTTTTACCTTTGACGTAAAAACTGTCCAAAATTTTTTTTACTAGTTACAAAATCTTGGAAATGTATTAATGATGATGTAAAAAATTCACACTCCATTTAATAAACTACTTTCATGTCTGCTTTTTTTCTGGGCTACGAATCCAATAGGGTATCTCCGTCCTGGGGTATTTGGTGATTGCTTAAAATGGTTCAATCAGAAGGCAAAGTACGGTGTGTAAAGGAAAATACAGTTTAATCAAGGAACTAAGCCTATAGGAAAGAACAGCAGGGAAGACTTACTAAGGCCCAGAGCAGCTAAAATACAAATTGATGTTAATCTAAATGCAAAGGGAATGCTTCAGTTCAGCTCAATAAATGATATTTTAGTTTCACACACCTGCACCTCAAAAACACTGGTTTGGGTTTACAAATAGAAAGTGAATAATTTCCACAAACTTCATTTCTATGAATATTTTAAAATATATATTTGTATTTTAAATACAAGGTCTAGTATACTCTGGTCTAAAAAAGAGGCATTTTAATAAAAAAACCTGTTGTAGAAAGTATATTGATATATGGTGTATATTTATTGATATAATATATGCATTCAACATAAAAACAGGCAAAGAAGCAGGACCAGGATTTCAGATAAGCCTTTCCAAGATTTTAATTTGTAAGTGTAGGTCTTTACCTTGTGCAGACAGGTATCCACACATACTTCCCACATATGATTACATTTTTGCACATGAAACTCCCTTGCAGCAGTTAAATTTCTCTCTGTCCAATCTAACTGACTGGCAGACAGAGAAAATACGATGTGCCTCTGCTTTTATTGTGCTAAAAATAATAAATAGTTATGTTTATCTGCAAATAGGATTTCTTCAAAAGCCAGATGAACTTTCTCCCATTTCTACCTTATTCAAAAGTCTAACCCAATTAGAGAAAAAAGAAATGTTTTCATTCATTAATATTTCACACCACAAGCTTCTCCAAATTTGGCCTCATATATAGTATTTTACATAAAAAATTTTTTTCACCATTCAGGTAAGATATCCAGCAGCCTCTAAATAAAGATTTTTTGGTTGTTTTGAAATACATAGTACATTAATTCTAATTTCTTCATGATTTTAATGATTTTATGTTGTTCTAACAAGGCTGGATATTGTGAACCTCAAAGAATTCATGGAATTGCTTGTACAATAAAAGCATTACTTTCACTGAGGACTAAAACTTTTAAGGACTAAAAATGACAATAAAATTATTTTAAAGCATTCCAATGTTAGATATTCTCCTGGGATTAAAATTTTCTGTTTGAACTTCTTTAGAGTATTTCATCACTATGTAATGCTTCAGAATTTTGGTACATCCTTGTCTTTTTCAAAGTATGTGCAATGTAATAAGTACTGTTTGTAGTCATTCTTAAGATTTGTACTTTGAAAAGTTTCATAGCTTCAAAGTGATCATCTTGTTTTGGTTGTCTACTTTATTCCTATTTATTATTTCTGTATGACACTCCAGGAGGTAATTATTTTCTATAATGCTGCAAGAAACCACCCAAACTAGTTGGCTGAGTCTCTCAGATATTGATACCCCAAATATTTCACAAGAGTGGTAAACATCAACCGTTTCCTTCAAATATTATTTAGCAGTGATTTTTCAGCCCTGCTTCTTAAAAAAAAAAAACAAAAAAAAAAAAAAAAAAAAAAAAAAAAAACCCCACACCAAAAAACTAGACAGGTGAGAATACAGATATTTCTATTCCACACAACAATGGACCTTCAATACAGGTACCCCAAGTCAAGAGAGCATTAAAATTGATTTTACTAAATTGAAGATACCAGCACTCATGCATGACATAAGTATATTTTTAAAACTCTTTTTCTTAAAGATGCATCTTCAAAACCAGAAAGGACCATAGTTCCAGAGGAACAGGTTCTGTTATTTCTAATGACTTAAAATGAAGAAAATCGATAATTGAGAACATAACGAAGCAGACTGGAAAAGAAATTAAAATCAAACATTCAGGTAGAGAGATGGCAGACTGAAGTGAGCAATTGATCACTGCTAGCGAACGAGCTAGTGCTATAATATTTTATACACTATAATATCTGTGCAGAGCTGTGCAGTGTAGTCAGCATGATGTTCTTTCTTGTTCTGCACAAGGATTCATAAATCTACGCGTGTCAGTTCTAACCTGATGGATGTGTGTTTGGAGCAGTGAAACCAGACCAATATTTTACAGTAGAACATAGTTCTCTTGGCTGAGATCCTTGGAAATTTACAAGTACTCTTTCTGGCAGTGAGGAGAATTCACTAAGTTCTTACAATGCCACAAAAGTGAACTAATTTTCCCACTAAGGCAGACCAGGGCGTGCTGGGCACCTGTGCTGAGCCCTGCCATCTGCCAGACAGCACCAGAGCAGGTGCCAGCTGCAGCCTTTCCCTGGACTCCAGTTGTAGCTCATTAGAACTAGCTCTTCACAAGCTGAACATTTGTTGAAATTACTGGAAGCTGTTTTGATGTAGGTCCAGGCCCAAACTCCAGAAGGTAGGTTTGGAATACAGAAATAGGTACACGTACCTGCATGCACCAAACATTCCCATCATCTGGGTCCAAAACCTGGTCGTTCCTTAGTGCTAGAGTTTTACCATGTGTTAGCTGATTTTCCTCACAGCCCCACTCCCTGGAGATTTGTGATCACACAAAATCTCAGTTTTCTTTTTCTTTTTCTTTTTTTTTTTTAATGAAATTCCTGGTTGCCAGTGCTGCTAAGAATGTGTGGCAAACATGAGTCTCAGAGGGTTCAAAAGCAGACTGATAATCACACATCATTATTTTTCATATTTTTAAAATGTTTCTTGAATGCTTAGATTTAGTAAAAAGTGCTCATGTCACATTCAAACCCACGTTTTTAATCCTTTAGCAGAAGGAAATGTTGTACAGGGACAAAGCCAGAATGATCTAAGATCATTAATAGTGAAAATAATTCATATATAAAAAAAGAAAAATAAACACCACCTCTATCTCAAATTTCATACCAAGTCTTCTGTCATGTCTACCCATTTAAGTAATTTTGCTATGCAAAAATACATTCATATTTACCTGCTTCTACAGTACATTCTGAGACTTACTATAATATGAAAACACTAGGAGTTAAAAGTTAATTATTGCTTTGACAAATTACATACTGTATTGATAGAGAATGGAAGTAATGGCAATGATTTTTCCGATATGATTTCTACTGTTAGTTACCTAATGGTTATGCTGGGTCTAAGAACACCAGAAACTTGCTAGTTCACTAAGATACAATATTTGTGGAAAAACTAGCAGATGCACACATACCTAAAAATAATCTTTCTTCTGAAAAGAGGATAGCCCGAGTTTTAACCTGAATAAATATACCAATGCCACAAATGTCTATTGTCAAGGATAAGCTTAAATCTGTACCTTCAGAATTCCTGGTAAAATTGCTCAGAACCTTGTGAAAACTAAAGCCAGCTGCCTCTGGTTTCTTAGCATAAACTAGGAAAAATGCTTCCTGGCGCTAAAACTTCCCAAGCTGTTGAAACTCAAGAGAATTACAGGTAAATGTCTCTCTTAATGGATATTCCAGCTCGATGCTGACTTACAAAATTCTGACAAGAGTGAAGCTATGTGGGGACCACAAAGGATTTGGGCAAAATTTAGGAGCCTGAGCTCAAGGTTTTAACCTAAAGTTTGCATCTAAGATGTAGGACACCTGCATTTTGGAAAACCCATTTTGGCCAACTTCTGCATCAGGCCTGAAGCACCACAATCTTTACAAGATTGAGATACTTGGAGATTCTCTCCTATCTGCATGAGGTCACCTGATCTTTGAGTCAGCTTGTCCCTGCACCTAAATTTACTGAAGAACTCAGTGGAGAAGGTAGTTTTTTGAATTCAGGCTGTTCACTTCAGTCCAACATGGGACATACAACACCTGAATGAAAGACACAGTCTTATTTTCAGCATTTCCTACTGGCACCACTCAGGTGCTGGGCACCTTCTTCTGTACCTTGCCACTGACAGCTGGTTGTGAGTGTTCACTGGGAGTCAGCATACAAGTCCTTTTAAAGGCTCTGATTGCAAGAGTGTGATAAACAAAGTGTGTGTGGGAAGTTTTATTTTGCAGAGTATGTGGTCCAGTCACAATTGAGTTCTTGGTTTGAAGACTGCTGTACATTAAAAAACTAATAGAAAATGAGTAAAAACCTGAGATGAAAATTGAGGTATTCAACTGAAATAAAAATTTAAATAGCTGAAGAACAATGCCCTTTACAGGCCTGATTTTAAAGCTTACTCAAAAAAAACCCCTTTTATTAACTATAAAAACCACAGGTTATTTTTTTACTGTATTTTGCAATTATAACAGCCCCTCCATAGCCAGAATGTTGTGTTACTGTAGGAATAATAAAAGGTCTCAGCTAAATTTCTGGTGGACAGGATGGAATTTTTTTTGAGACAGCGACCCAAATTATACCTGACAGTTTTGATTATCTGAGGGAGCCAGCATCCTGACTTTTGGCCCTCTCATAATCTCCTTGTTGCACTCAAAACAGCTGGGCTTCCACAGCTCACATGGTTCTCACAGAATGAATGCCTTCAGCAACAGGAAATATTTTCAATATTATCTGTTTCCTCTAGAGACAGGTAGAAAAATCATTGTATCATGTTTTATAAGATCTTTAAAGGGTATAATATATAGCTCAGCATATGTTAATACAAAACAGCAATCAGCAAATAAAGAGCCCATGCTTAAATCTGATGCCAATTAGAAATGAAAGCTAATGGAATTGCAGTGTTAGGATAAGCCAGGAACCTAAACACAGTCTAGCCTCTACACCATGTCAGCTAACAGAAAATTAATCTTATTTTTACATGTTGATGAAGATCATGCCATGTCTTAGGGAGACATTTTTTTCACCAATGAAAACAAATGAGGGGAACAAGGTGAAATGTAACAGAGAGGGACCTGAAAACGCCAAAAGGGAAAAGCAGGACTAGAACTGTACCACTGTCTCCAGGGAATTATGTGTCCAGGAGCTGTGGTTTTTGTCAGACATTAGAGTCAAAATGCTGCACATGGAACAACTCTTTCCTAAGACAGGAGAACTTGCTGAGGTAAAGGTTTCCAGCATCTAAAAGCAGTGCTCATGGTGTGTATCTTTCAAACAATGTAATCAGTTAAATCTAGCAATACTAGAGCTAAGCAAGAGAACCAGTTTTTAACATTATGTCCTAATGCCCTAACGTCAGGACAGTTCATCAGTAATAGACCCAGACACTTCACCTTTCTCACTCTGCAACCACGTGGCTAAATTTGTGAATGTAACCATGTTTTTAAATTATTTGCCATGGGAATGCTGCGGGAATAAGGATAAAAAGTGAAATAAAGGCTTCCAATTAGGTCCAGTAAGAACAAAGCAAATGCCATTTTCTGTTCCGGGTATTTTCATAGGAACAATGTTATCACTCCCATTGCCCCGATTCAAATGCAAATTAAGCACCACAGTTGTTTAAATTAGCTGGAGAAACGGATACACAGAAGCAAATGCTGCTAGATCTGGGCCATGGTGCATATCTGATGGCACAGCAAGGTTCAAAGTATTATGTTAACAGTACTGCAGCTTTAAAATGTTTGCTTTAAGTGTTAGCAAACCTCGGTCTTGAAATCTGTACTACTGCTTTCTGAGGAAGCACTAAATGGAGTAAGTAAAAGCTAATAGCTTTTTTGTCCTTCTGCCTCTACCCCCCAAAAATAGCAGCAAACATGAAAAGCAAATGAATCTTCTTTTCATACCAGACATAATTTTCCTTTCTTAGAACAAACCCATTCCTATATTTCAACTATTCCATACATTGCACCATCCACACTCATGGTGCCATACTGTTTTCAAGTGGATATCACCTGAGACATTCCAGTAAAAAATAAAAAATAGAATTTCCAAGGAAGAGATGCATTTCCTTTAATTAAAAAAAAGTAGAGGAATTATAATTTTTGTATGGTATTTTTTAATGTTTGCCATTGGAAAGCATCTCAAAGACTGAAATAAAGTCTGTGTATGATGCATTGATGGAAACTTGGAGTCTCCAGTTCTGGTATTAATATATAGAAATTAAAAGTTAAAAAATTAAAACCTGTAAGTATAAGAGTAAGGATCATATTCTACTGCTTTGCCTGCAGTAAGAAACCTCTTTTACATGCTCTCCAAAACAGCACAAATTTCTCAGTTGAGGTCTTCCTTTAGGAGAACAGAATATCCTCAGTGTCTTACAGTAATACTACCTTAATTATACTCCAAGCAAGATTTCTCCTGTGTGCATTATTTGCTTATGATTTATTATGATTTCCAGACCTCATTTTACTTTGCTTATTCACTCATACTCTAAATTACAACTGCTATTCTCCCCTCAAAATATCCCCAGTGTGGATGCTATGAGGTGTAGTGAACTGGTTGTTTGAAGTTTTCTTAAATGACAAAGGCTGGCTACATATAATAACCAGAATAGCAAAAGATATCCAGAGTACCAAGACTTAATTCTTTATGTTTCATCAGCAAGTAGTTTGCATGTGGAGAGCAATAGAATTTGTACTGATTGAAAAAATTACATAATCTAAATTTTTCTGCTCATATATGTGACACATAAGCTTAACCAGAAATTTTGTCAGTGCTGGAGTGGTCCTTGCAAAACAACAGCTTCATGACAGATATCTGGATTTTTCTGAGCTCTTTTCTTTCAACCAGTATCTAATACTTTAACATTTTAAAACCATTTCACTTAAAAAACCCCAAACAAACAAAAAATCCAAACAAATCCCCAAAGCTATAAATTATTTAACTTAGCTCTAGAACTAATATCTGTAGGAGCATTACAGTAGTCATTGCAGTATAATTTTTATTATAAATTTATAGCATCTAAATATTTTAGAGACCATCCATGAAGGTGGTGGAACAGCCTTCCAGGCAAAAATGCAAACTCATACCTTTAGGAAAGAAAAGCCCTAAAAAAATGCCTATCTGTAAGCCCAATAGAAAAGCCCTTTTTCCATGTAGAAGGTGAAAGTCTGAGAGCACACTCCACTAAGTGCTTTGGCCCTTCCAATGTGGAAATGCACTACCTACAACTGCCCTGGGAATGTCCCTGATTGGCACAGGCTGAGGTAAGTTGGTGGTTAGGGGTTGTTAAGGAGCAGTTCCAGCCTGGGAAGCCCACTGGAAGATGATCAGTTTGTGATAACCCAGATACAACCCCCTGCACTGAGACACAAATGGGACTTCTGGGAAATGTCTCTGTTCCAGATAAACTGGGATCGGTTCTGGTGAGGTTGTTGGGACGTTGGGTTATTACTGCTGTTGCTCAAGAAAGGACAAAACCGATGGGCAAAGGTTAATGTTTTCATAGTAATAAATGCCAGGAGCCCCAGGGTATATAAGGAGAGTTTTCTGAATGTGGCCTTGCCTCAGGGAAAGGGGAGCATGGGGAGCCTGGCCAACAGCCCTACCCAGGGAGCAAGGCTGCAGCCCACCATCATCATTTGGACTGCAGTGAATGCTTTGAAAGCAGCTATTGTTTGTGGCCTACATAAGCTGACAAAGTGCCTTCAGAGCTACTTCCCACCAGAGAGACATTATTATCATTATTATTATTATCTGGATTTGTTTCTCTGTTTGCGGTATTTGACCAATTTTTGCACAGTGGGCTTTCTTTGTATATTCTCCCCTAGAGCTGCAGTCTTTTCTGTCAGAAGTTTGCTCTCTATGAAAAGTTCAGCAGCAGGTCACAAACCTGGTTTACAAAAAAGACAAGTCAACAATCAACTTAGAAGAAGACTCCACAAATCTTTAAGTAACCTATTGAAAAAGTAGAAACACATATTTCTTGAACGTTCTTCTTTCTTCATTTTCTCTTCCTGACCCAGCATCCTCACTTTTCTGAGATTAAGCACTTTTAACTGATTGTCATTTTCCCCTCACGTTTATCATAATTAGGTGATGTTTAGGTAGATGATAATAGGAGTAAGAAAAACCAAAGAAATTAAAGGTGATAAGAATAGGGCAATCTGCAGTTTGAATGCATATCACTGAGTCTTTGGTCATAGGTATTTGCATTATTTCCCCCACACCAAATATTTTTTTCTCTTGGGAAACTGTCTCACCTTTAGATAAACTTTGTTTGTGGAAGATGTTTCATTACAAAAAATGAAAATCTTGAAATCTGAAGAGTTAATTTGGAACACTCAGGTCAGAATGAAGGCTGGGGTAGAAACTAAAGATTGGACCAAAACTTAGCATTCCATTGATAAACATGATAAACATTGATAAACATCTGCTCTGAAAAATCTAAGCCTGCAGATCCTCTGAACAATAATTTCAAAGGGAGTTTTTAACTTGAAGACATTTCAGAGCCTATCTGTTTCAATGCATAGGAATCTGCACACTTGAAGGAATGTTTTGGTTGATGAAGTTTCCTAATTTGCAAAACCAGGATGAGTTGTCTAATCTATTCCTCTACACAGTCAGCCTAGTCATTTCCTATACAGATCCTGAATTTTCCAAACTTTAAATCACTCTTAAAAATCTAAAATTATTTAATATTTTTTCCCTCTGATTTTTATTTTAACTCTATTCTTCGCATTGATCGGAAATTCAGAGAGTGCTAGTCTCTTCCTTTTCTCTACAAACGGCACTAAATAATGGTATAAAATTGAACAAAACCTGAAATTTTTAGTGATTTATACACTCAATTTTGTATATTTACATACATTTATGGATATATACATATATGCCCGTGTAGGAAGGAAGAACTTACCTATGTCCCAGGTAAGGGGGTTATTCTGCTCCATCTCCCTTTTCCCTATGACATACCAGATGCAGGCCATCCAGTGAGCAAGCAAGGCAAACATGGACATGAGAAGGGTGAGAACGATTGTGCTGTGCTGGGAGTAGCGATCCAGCTTCTGCAGGAGGCGCAACAGGCGCAGGAGCCGCACGGTCTTCAGAAGGTGGACAAGGGAAACCTGGGAGAACGGGGAGAGAAAACCACTTGTCGGCACCTAAACAACTTGGCAGAAACTTACTTCTATTACACAGTTCTCTTGTTTCAAGAAAGGAAATTCTAAAGGGCTGTGAAATGTTGTCCACTCTTCATTCAGCTGCATCACTGACTAGACTAAATATTAAGATGGCAGAGAACAGCAAAGAAGATGCTTTAAAAAAACAGTGTGCAATTTTGATTTGTAAATACACAATTTCAGATATAAACCAAACAAACTTGAAATATTAGATCTTTCATGTTATCTTTTTTTTTTCCATGCAGTTTTCTTTCAGATTTATCTTAAAAATTTGTGTTTGTGAAAAATTGATTCTTCCCACTCTAGAAGAGAAACACAATTGTCAAACTGAAACAAAGATCATTTGATTGCAGTACAAAACCACAAAACAAGTATCTCCAAGCACACAATGATTTTCAGCTTCAGCTAACAGTAGACCTAATTTAACTGTGTATGAGATGAAACCAGCCTATAATTCAGCATGGAAGAGGCAATAAAAAATAGCAGATATTTTGCAGAACAATAAAGCAGAGATGTTAGAGAAGGCTCAGATTTGTTCTTGAGATTTAACCCTGTTCAGGGACCTGGACATATTTTACTGCTCTGCACTAAGTAGTAGTCCAAAAATGCTTTCATTAAAACTTTTAACACTGCTTCTTATATTCCTTAACTAAAATATCATTGCCTTTCAAGTTTATGTGGCAAAAGCCGCACCTAATCTGCTCAGCACTCTAAGTATACATCAGTTTATGAAGTGTATGGCCCTGGCTTTAGAGGAGTTCCAGCATAAAGTGAACAGTCTCTGGATGACCCCAACCCTTCCAGAGCATCCTGCAACCAACATCCACAGCACACTGTGCACAGCCCACAGTTTTACAGGGAATGTGCTTGGCTTGAGCTTCAGCTGTTGGGCAGAGTTAGCAAGCAATATACAGATTAGGATCCAAACAGATTTAATGTATTTGTCTAAGATTAAATAGCCATAATTTTTATTAACAGTAAGCTATTTTTTTCTTCCTTCGTTAATGAGACAGTAAGATTAAGGCCTGCTTGATACAGGATACCCACATCAGCTGGAAAAGTAACATCAGACTTGACGTGTCTTGCCGCAGCACTCCCAGAGCACAGTAAAGAGCTCTCTCAAAAGCAAGTTTAAAATCACAGCTCAATCAATACCTTTTTGCTTTTGCTAATCCAGAATATTCTGATGCTCAGCCTTTCTGTTACCAAAGCTAATAGTCTGAAATCTAAATTTTATTATTTATTGGTGTGCATTCACCAACAGTTGCACCTGACGTGACTGTTATATTCTGTAACATCAGGTGTTTTTTATTTTTTTCAAAGATTTAACAACTCATTGATTATATTCCACTCTCAGGAGTTAAGTATGTGAGAAACCTGTAAAGAGGAAAATAAGAAATTTACAAGCATTATTTTTTTTTGTCACTACAGTTTTGGTAGTGCACAAGTAATTCTCCCATGAGCCTCTTCAAAGGGCAATATTTGCAGCCCATTATTTAATGTGTTGTTTTTCTTTCTCAAGAATCTTTACATTTTTTCATGAACATAGGAAGGAAAAAAAGAAGATCAACAAAAAATATGGCATTTTTCAAAACACATTGTTAAAGTAAGGTCTGACATTTGAGCACACAAATATTTACAAGGTTGTTTCTTGCATTTCATTTCTATGTCATTCTCCTCTACAGTGCCAGAGAATTAGTTATGTCTGTGGCCTTAAGCCCAAGAATATCTGCAAATCTAGGGCAGAAAGTTGAAGTAATTGCCATGTTTATATTATTACAATCATATAGCTTTAATTTGTAGATATTCTGTAACTGCTGTTAAACTGTACCAACTGCCTCTGTTTCAGTGGTAATTCATCTCACAAAGTTAAGTTTTCTTGTCTCATCAGCTTGTTTGAACCAAACATGGTTCTGTTGCATTTATAACATAAATAGGTCCCTGTTCATGACTGACTCTTCAAGGTGTAGCAGTAACGTTTAAACATTTGTATAATGATTATACAATGATAGTATATGCACTGTGGCCTACACATTGGAGCCTTCATCTTCACATGGGGGGCTGTGCTGTAAAACATCACAGTTAAATAATGACAGCTTTGTTAAAATTATTTCATTCTTTTTTTAAGATTCCTACGAACAAGAAATTGCAAAAGGACTGCTATAATTCTATGTGTGCCCTGCCAGTTATCACTCTTCCCTAAATTCTGACAATTTTTGTTAAGCTACAAAGACATGAATCATATATCATAATATTCTTTTTAATGTGGAAGCAGGTTGCATTTTAAGGCCTAAGGACTACCCCATTTCAAAATAATTTCTTCATAAAATTGAACACAGGTGTAATTAATCATGTATTACTGCACTGAATTTTCTCATTAGTCATGCCAAATGCTCCTCTGGTATTGTGCCCAATATGTCATTGGAAGATCTAAAATGCCATCAGGCAGCTTCTTTTTCTATGTCACAAATTTAGGAAGACAAAATACGGAGTCAGCACTCATACTTGTGCCTGCATAGATTTTTTTTGCCCACAGATATAAAATCATCAAAATTTTCCATTTTGTTAATCGTTTTAGACTAGCTGGGTTAACCTTTTTCTGTCAAAAGGACAGGGACAGAATTTTATCTGAGACTAACACAAACTCAAATAGCAAAGTCCTGAGCAGTACTGACAAAAAATAAAGTTGCTACAAACCAATGATGAAGTTCTCTTCTTGGAAGAACCGTCTCCATAAAAAATGAATTAATGAAGAAATGGGACACATTTTACGAAATTACTTGTGGGATAGATTTTTGGTAATTTTTTGGCCACCTGGTTATTTTCTTTTCCTCAAAAAATGATACTCTTTCTCCTCAACCATCGATAGCTACTCAAAACGGAGAAATTCAATCACTATAACTAGTGCTTAATGGCCTGGGTTTTATGGCAACATTTGAAACCATATTTTCCCAAATTAAGGGAACCTTTATGTCAGGTGAACGCAAGGATGGAAGGATCTGGGCTCTCGGCACACACTGAGGATAGGCAGGAGTGTGCCTGTGGTCTCTGATCTCCAAAGAGTCCCTGATTTTAATGCTAGGGCAGAATCCAGGTAGGGTGTAAAGGCAGTAGAGCCAACTCATACAGTTTAACTTTTGTTTCTTTCCAAATATGTTCAAAACAGCAAACAACTCCACAGCATTTACATGCACTCTGGCTCCATCAGTCCCCAGCTGGGGTATGACACATGACACATGACATATGACACAGGTATGTGTGGCACTATACCAACGGCTTGCAGAATTTAGAGCATCCCTAAAGGTCTGGCCTTTGTGCCGGGGGGGCCTGAGCAGCAAAGGAGTGAGATGCTCCCTGATGCCCCTTCTCACCATTCTGTTGAGGCAACATCTGAAAGTCGATGAAATGAAAATCTGAGAACAGACACGAGGAAATGGCTTATCAAATCATGAAGTCTGAAAACAGTGTTGCGTGATTAACACCTCCCTCATTCTTGAGACAGTCGATAAGTCATTGTTATCTTGAGGTTTATATTAACAGTTGCCAAGTCTTGTCACAACAGGAGATGTGATACAGTAAGGCACTGTGTTCCCATCAAGGAATCATACAGAGGTCTTATTAAGGGAAAAAGCTTAAAAGTACGTCAGGAGATGTGTATTAATCATATTATGGCAGCATTTTTAATAATGTGACATTTTAATTGTACAAATAATCATTGGATAGTACTTTCTTTTCCAGAATTAAGTATGGAAATCTTATCAGTCCTTCCAGTGTGGACAAAAATTTGTTTTCAGATTTTTAAATTTTTTTCTTTGGCAGAAAAAGTAAACATGGTTAACTTAATGAAAATTATTAATAGAAATTAAATCAGCAGCATTATGATGGCTGTTTGGTTTGAGTGTGAGGGATAAACTGAGATAGTAATATATTTAAATAGATTACCCAGCTTTTATAATGAAACAGTGAACAATGTAAAACTAAAAATCAGGTTCTAAAAAAGCATCTGCACTAGCATTAAATTGATGGTTCTTTATGTAAAAAATGGCACAAAAAGAGAATTCATTGAAGGAAATTAAACTAAATTATAAAATCAATCATGACGCCTTATATGGGACCCTTCCTAACGAGTGTTTTTCTATGTTTGTTGTTTTTTTTTTGTTTTTGTTTGTTTGTTTGTTTGTTTGTTTGTTTTGGTATGCATTTATCCTATCATCTCTGTACTTCTCTGTAACACTTGTAATGAAATTGAGATTGAGTGCATCTGTTTATGAAAGATCAAAATTATGGGACTTAGAAAGTGGACAGCTGATAAACTTAGTCTTTTATGACAAAACCCACAAAATTTAGAAACATCTGCTGATATTTTTTTCAAAAACTAAACCTTTTGATTCAGAGGCACAGGAGGTATTTGCATTTTTTTTTGGGGGGGGAATTGTTTACTTGTTGGTTTATTGCAATTTTGTTTTGTAGATCCTTACTCTACAAAATCCAATAGGGCTAGCAGAATAAAAACCTTTGTCTTAGCATAAGTAAGCCAACACAAAAGTAATCCATCATGATTGTGACATCACTTAATTTTAGGACATTTGCAAAGCAGATTATGCCTTTTGTCGTAACATTTCTAAAAAAAAGAAAAAAAAGATGAGTTGAAACCAAAGTTAAAGTAAGTGACAATTGTAAGCAATACATGTTAGAACACACAAAAATTTAGTAGTCAGGCTGTAATTTTTTTGCATAAAAATTCCCACAAGTAAAGAGAAAGAGGATTCCTGATTAAATAAACCTGTTGACCGTAACAATGATTTACTTTACCACAGTAAAAATGTGAGTCTTGACAAATTAAGGACTGAATTTATGCACCATAAGAGAGCAAAAGTCATAGCAAACTGTATTTGAGTAATTAGACATGAAGCTAACTTAGATGCAACCATTTACAAAGCAAAGATAATGGAATTAAAAAATTGGTACATCCCGGGTGAAAATACCCCACAAAGCTGTAAAAGACACCTAGGTATTTTAGTGAATTCAGTTTCAGTCTCCAGATCTGGGGGAAAAAACCCCACATCAACAAACTCCTCATGAAAAAAGAGAACAATTAAGAAGACGGGTGTCTTCTTTAGTACTTACCACAGTGACGTTGAAAGCATAAAGAAGATCAAAAGGAAGTGCAGCAATTAAGTCAATGATAAACCACGTGGTCACATAGTGGATACAGATAGATCTTGCTTCAAATATCACTTGGCCAGACTTGCTGACATATGTTGTTCGAAAATTTAAAATAATATCTGCTTGACAAAGAAGGAAAAGAATCAGAGACAGTGATTTCTTAATTCCTGGGCACAGCACCAGGAATTCAGAATAATGCTGATTGGTTTTCTTCTGCATTATAAATACCAGGTGAATAATCTAATACAGAAACACAAAAACCCACATTTGTAAGAGATGCATATACACAGAGTTAAACCAATAAAAGCATTATTCTTTTTGAAGAGTAAACAAAATATCTAAAACATTTATCGCTCACTGATTTAAAAGGGGGTTTAAATTAAAAAAAACAACATCCACACACATTGATCTTTAAACTGTACAAATATTGGTATTTTTCGACATAAAAAAAAAAAAAGGATATTATTTCTGTCCATAAAATTTACTTGCATTTTCTGAAAAAAAAATTAATTATTTTATTTAAAAGATGTGATTTAAGCTCTTTTAGTGATAATTACTTAGCACAGATGACAAATGTCTTCCTCAAGGACAACCGTTTTTTTTATCAACTGGAAAATGCTGAACACACTTGAACAAAAGGTTTTTTGGGCTATGGTGGAGATCACAAAAGTGATATGAATTGCTTGGTGACTTGTGTGTTTTGTACGTCCCCATCTAACATTCCAGGATGTGTGTCTTTCAGTATGAGATGTACTTTTGTCTTGTCAAAACACATTAGCACTTGAAAAAAACTTCAGGTCCTGACAACAAAGTCTCAATTATTTTCATGTCCTGCAAGACAAAGACTATAATCTGTCCTCAAGCTATGCACCCTGTTTCTACTAACATTAGTGAGAACTACTGGTGTAACTTTTACAGAGTCAGAAAAGCATGCAGCCAACCATTAAGGCTGGTGTTTTACAGCAAGATAGCTTTAGGGGAAAAAAAGAGATTGACTTGCACTTCTCCCTAAAAGTTCTTTAGGTAGGCTACACTAAGACTGCATAAAGTACAAACTTTTCTTCAAGCCTGTTAACCACAATATTCAAGAAGACAGGAAACAATCTTTTTCCTCCCCACTGGGGGCAAAAGGGAACAAGAGAAAGGTTCAGCACACAGAGAAAATCATGCTGGATCACTCCTTTGGGATATCAGAAAAGATTCATTTAGGATAAATTTTTATCAAATCCCAAATTATAATGTTCTGGATCTGAAGAATAATAATTTCCAGGTTTCACTAGCAGAATATTTTTATGCTGTCTTCTGCAGCTGGAAGCTAGGGAGCCTGCTATGATCATTTGTCATACTGGTTAACCTCTAGTGATAAATCTATAGTGTTTCCAACAGTCTGACCTTGGCCTCTACATCCCTTTGACCCAGTAGAGTCAAGTCTCCTAAATTAATGAAATCTTTGTGGAATTTCTCAGTTTTTTGGCACAGTGTTGATTCTGCAATTTTTTTAGGATTTAGTGCAAAACCATAACACAAAGTGACCTAGACACACATTGGCAGGTATCTGGTTCACAGACTGAGGTCTTGCAGGTTATAATTGGTTCATGGTTTAAAAATGTTTTCCTTCAACCAGGTCCTCAGGCTGAAGAGAACATATAAGTGAAATCAGAGATATAATAATTTTAGATTACCTCATGAAGTAGTCTCAGCTGTCTCTGCATTCTTAAAGCTACAAAAATGTTATGAAATTTTCAATAATACAACTGAGATGGGGATGTAGCATAATTTCACATGGTTCATAATGAGCAAGGCAGTAAGTTTAACCCTACAGGTACTTTGTAGAGACAGTTGGTTGGAGACTAGCCACATTTCCAGATCAGTATGGCAACACCAGTCACATACAGAATACCTTCATGAAGATTTGTTTCATAGAGATAAGAAAGATAAAGATATTTGCATCACTAGTACTTTGAAACTGCTCATTCTCATTTGTCTCACAAACTCCAAAATGTAGTTATCAAAGTCAGAAAAAGTATTTGCTTATTTATTGCCCATTAGTGTCTGTGAAACCTCTAAAGCATTAATAGAAAAGGAGATAAATTCTTGCTTTAAATGTAAGTACATCCAGTACACCAAAGGCTTATCAATGTGCATAGGCAATTCACTGTTCAAGATTGAAGAGATTAGAGGTTTTTCTGCACAGCACCCTTTTCTGCCATCTTATCAAAGCTACATAGGTCAACAGCCCCAGATAATAGCTATATACAAAAAAAAAAAAAAAAAAAATAGGAAATGCTAAGTGTTTCTTTCTGCACCCAGCTTATTAGATAAAAGTCCAGAGGGCGGGAAGTAAGAGTGATCCATCTTGTATTTCTTAACAACTTTCTGAGCTATACTTGGGTGTAAACAGTTTCTTCATCTGGGCAATCTTATTTACAGCTTAACTGCTGTGCTAAAGTACTTAGCGAGAAATCTGTAAGGGAAAGAAAAGAACTCCTGAGGCAAGAAACTTCTAAGAGCACAATGAAATCTTTAACACAAGTTTAGAAATTACCATTTCTTCTGAGAGATTGTATTATTTCTAGGAATTATATATTCCACAGTTTTTTTTTGGCATTTCTGTTAAGAAAGTGAAGATTTACTCTTTCATTTTTTTAATAATTTTTTTTACCACTAATAATATCTTTACTAACATAAAAATAGAAAATAACAATGCATTATTTAATATTTTACAAATTGTTTGTTAATCTTATTGTGCAGTTTTTGCAAACTGATGACAATTGAAAGCACAATTTGAAATTCAACACAAGCATCAATAATGTAAAGCTTTGGAGATTCCAGATAACTCAAGGGCTTCAAAACTAAGGGTTTTCTCTAGTGCTGAGTTTGTTCCAAATGCTCTGAGATGAGGTGAGTTTTAATCATTTCCTACAACATGAAGGGCAACAATTATAAGTTTACACCTGTAAACAAGGCTAGAGGGACATGTAATCTCTGAGCTGATTCTTAAATCGTATATAAAGTGACCCCAATTGATTTGGATAATTAGTGGGTTAAAATTTTTCTACAAGAGATATATTTGTATATCTTTAAGTATGCTTAAAGATATTCTCAAAAGTATTCAAAGGTAAAGATATTCACACTATCTTTAAATATGCTCTAAAAAAACTTCAGCCTGTGCAAACTTCATATTTAAAGCTGTGTTTGATTGTTTCAAGCTGGGACAAAGACTGCAATCTCTCTTCTGCTTTAGCACCTCTCAGCAAACACTATGAACAAAGATTATTGCTAAAGAAAAAAATCTGAATGTATTTTATTGCAATTTTTAAAAATATTAGATAGGAAAGGATCACTTTAACTGGTCTTTTGAGCCATACATGTCACGTGCTCAGGAAAGCAGAACAGAGCATTTAAATAATGTCTCTGGCATGAGAAATATCATTACAAAGTTGCCTAAAACTAAAGCAGGAGAAACAGCAGAAAATATCAAACTGCTTAACTCATTACACCTGTCTTGAAGTACAGCACACATATATCTAAAATACCAAAAAATCTGAGTTCTTATTTTGTTACATAATTCAATTCCAGTTCAAATTAGACAGAAAAAAAGCCAGGATGCAAGCAAATTAAAGCTCAGTATAAAGTCCAGATTATCCTATTGACTTTAAGAAAGGTCCTTAAATAATGTTTAACTACATTTTCCATAAGACTTATACTGTGTTTAACACAGACACACGTTGTGTTAACAAACACCAACGTGTCTTAAGCCAGCCATGATCTCCTCCTTCCCCACTCATTTCTGCACACACCGCTGTGTGTGAACCTTGAGCAAAGAGTGTCAGCCTTCCAAGCAGTGAGGGTTTTTTTTGTCTGTTGAACAGAAAGGTAAACTTGACCTGAAAGCACCCAACAGGGAGAACCCAAGATCTCCAATTTCAAGACACTTGGAACTTGGAATCATGTCACCCTTGCACACTGTGTAGGAAAATGGGCTTCTGCTCCACACACCATCTGATCACAGTTCCCTGCTGATGCAATTACTTTCTACTTTTTGAGTCCTGTTCCTCAGAATTCCCCTTTCTCTCTACCCTGCAGACTGATCACTTTCCCTCCTAACCCAACACAACACAGACCTGAAGCCCCTTTAGGCACTAAGTCCTTAAGATGCATGCAGAGATAATAAACAGTGAATTTGTGAAACCATGACTGATTTTTCTCCTGGTTGGATCCCACAGCTAATTAGCTCCATCTGCATGGATTCTCTCAGTCTGTTATTTCCTCTACTGGTGGACACACATCCCTTAAAAAAAAAATCTTGTAATAAATATGATATCTCTAAAACTCATGCAAAGATACACTGAAAGATTATAGAAAATGCATTTTTATAAAACAAACCCCAGCTTTTTCAGCCATGAAACGAATTTAAAATTGTAATCTATATACAGTTGCAGTTCATAATTTATTTATATATTTTGCTCCCATTAGGCTCTTACACATTATTCACAGCAGTAAACACCAGAACACAGGGACCATTGTTACCCAAATGTCTTCCAAGTTTGTAATTATCATGTCCTTGTGGGTCTGGGATATTCTCATTCCAAATACATGACATATTTCAATAACATTCCAATAACTGGAAAGCTCTAAACACTTACTTTCCTTATTTAAGTGGCTTTTACTCACCTATTGGTGACTATTTTCTTTTTCACAAGCTTCCAGTGTGAAATCCACACCCTACCAATGCTCGTTTCCTAAGAAAGGGCAACTTATTTCATAGCTGGGCATAAAAGAGCTGGAAAATCCAAGTAAGCTCCTAAGGTTTTGAAACTGGTGACCTCTCTTGGATTAAAGCTCTGTATGACATGCTACATCCTTGACCAGGTTGCCTCTTTCTAGATTTCTACTATGCAACACATTCCCACACAGACACATTCACACAGTGAATAGTAGGAAAACACCAATTGAAGCTGGTGTTCAACAAAGGGAAAAAAAAAATGTTAAAAAAATGGAGATTCTACTTAGGGCATAATGCAGATTGGCCTCCTAAATTATATAAAAGGAAAAAAAGCCACCAACTGATAGTCATCCAGCTAACCTATTAATCATTAAGATGCTTTCCCCTTGTAAAATTTTAGAAGTACATTATGTGTTTTGTATAATCTCAATTTCTAATCCCTGTTAAAAAAATAGGTATCTGGAGGCCAGCTGAACCACTTTACTCATAAACAGGATTATTTTACCTGAAGCAGCTGATTTTTCTGTGACAATATTTTTTTTCTCTCTTTAAGTTTGATTGTTTAAAAAATAAATCCTGCTGGGATTAAACATATGATCAAGTTATAGCAGAATAACATTTCAGGATTAGGCAGGTGATTCGATAACTGCCCATAACATAGTTTTAAATTTCAGAAAATGTAATGTAATATACCTTAGTTTAACTGTCTTTCACTGGGAACTAAATGAGATAAAAAACCCTGTGCCTTTAGGGCAAGTGGCATACATATAAGAAGTGGTGTTTTGTTAGACTGCAGTCATTCAAACCTGTATTGAAAACTAAATGATTGAGGTATGCTAAGCCCACTGATTTTCAAAGGCAGTTTTGTACATCATCTCCCTCTTCTAGATGGTATGACTGACTCATCTCTAATTTCTTGTATTTTTTTTTCACTTTTCTTTAAGTGATTTTACATTGGTTGTCCTTAGCTAGTAATACTTTCCCCAAAGTCCAGGTTCTTTCATGTATCTGATTGTTTTAGCAAATTTTGTTTAATGACACAAGGATAATGATGTTAGAATCTGGTAAGAGAGCCTTTAAGAAAGTTTCCAGGTAATGTTAGTGCCATATTATTTGAAGAACAATTTCTCTGTCCCTATATAAACTCTTATTTTTTTATTCTACTGCTGAGATAACCATTTCTAGTAAATTGCATAGGAACAATTTATTCAAATGGAAGTGTGATTTTTCAGTTATGCATCTTCCTTCCAGACTTTTATAACCACAATTAGCTTGATGATTTTCTTTCAGAGGTTGACATGATCAGGTGAGGGAGCTGGAATTGCGTTTATGTAGGAAAAGAAAGTAGTGCTCATCTTATACCATTGTGTAAGAACTTGAGCCATTATGAAATCAAATAAAGCTTACAAGAAAAAAAGAGGCCCAGCAAAGGTTAAAAAAGAGGGCCAAATATAGAATAAAATAATAAAATAAACTAATAAAATATAGAAATTTTATGTAATAAATATATAAAATAAAATACATATCATATAAATAATATAATCAAAATTATGACTTATTAAAAGCCTATTTCAGCTGGTGGAGGAACAGTATTTTTTCTTCTTTTTTAGCAAGTTACATCAAATGGCGAACAGATATTAAGTAGCAACCAATATAAACTATAGAAAATTTGTAATGAAAACCTAGACCTGCTTGAGAAAGAGAAAGAAATCACTTTTTTGTGCCCATAATGAAGGAAAATTACAGTTTTAGGAAAGAAGCACTACTATTTCCTTTGTAAATAGTAAGATAATGATAAATAGTTTAATGTCATTACAAAAGCAGCTAACAATAATCTTGCAGAAAATCCCGATGTATTCCATACATATTTCTTATCTAATTTTGGAACAAAACAGAAAAGCAAAGGAAGGTTGTGTCATATCAGATGTTAAATTACAATCCAGTGTGCCCAAAATAAGAGTCAGGAGGTAGCAACATTTTAAAAACCAAACACTTAACGAGATGTCACTTCTGCAGATTGAAGAAAAAAGCCTCCAAAAATAGAAATATATGGTTTACAAGTCATAAGTAAATAGAGTTATGGATTCTTTAAGATTTTTAAAGAAGAGCTGATGTCCTTCAGGAAAACATGCTTTATCCAAATACAATTTCTTTAACACATGGGTTAAATATGACATCTTCTATTTAAGACTCAACCGGATGGTAAAAATGTCTAGTTCTTGTCAGAAGCTTTGAGAATGGAAAGATCATACAAAACTACATATAACTGAAGTCTCAGGAGTATTGTGTTGATGAGAAGGAAGAAATTGGACCAAATGATATACTGCTGAAACTTAAAGAAATTAAGTATCAGAAGATATGATGTCTAGATCCTAATGGACTCCATATTTAAGATGGAACATCAAGACCCATCATTGTACTACCAGGATGGCTTTTTGTTAAGTAGGAAAATTTTTTCTCTTTCACTGCTTAAACAGAAAAAAAAAATCATCTAATTGAGGAGCATTATAATTCAAGAAAATTGTAGAAAATTATTAGAATTAGCCCTTAAGCAACTGTACGTTTAAAAACGCAAAATATGGCTACCAAGTATACCTTTCCCTCCTATTTTCCTTTGAGTACAACCCCAAATATAATTTTCTCCTGGTTACTAGCACTTCAGAATATTGTGCAAACAACGCCATTTATTTTGTGTGGGCAGTCACAGAGTCTGGAAAACACATTTAAGAGCCACATTACACCTCCATTGAAAGAAGCTCTTTTTTAGAAGCCTTGTGGCTTTAGCTGGATGACTAAAGTTCAGATGAACAGCAGGAACATGGTTAAAACTAGAAATTCTCAAAATCTTTACAACAATTCACATGGTATTATGTAACATGATGGACTTCTGAATAAGAGGTTTCTGCTAGCATGGAGTAACTATAATTCAGAGTTTTTGCTGTTAAAGTCATGATTGAATACACTGAGCTGTTTTACCAGGCAAATTTCTCCAGTGAGAAGAGTTTATTTATCATTTGACACCAAGTTGCTTATCACTGTGCGGTACAGGAGGAGTGGCACGGTCCCTGTTCTAAGGCAGTGCTATGATGTATGTTCTAAGCCTTGATTCATTCAAGTTTGTCAAGTAGACAACATTTTCAATGATATTAATGGAAGAAAATCTGGTTTTGGGTGTGGTGGGTCATAGTAGAACTGACTCCCAAAATTCATCTGCAACTGACATTCTGATTTGCTCTTCCTTAGTATTTGTCCTTACAGTGCAAAGTAATGTGATATTGAAGTTACATCCAAGTGGAAATGCTGTTTTTCTTGGGTAAATTACTCATTAGTATATATAAAGAAAGAAATCTGAAGGCATCTCCTCAGTGGGTATTTTTATAACAAAAGTCACTCCCTCCAGAAGGACACAGTCAGTGATAATGCACTAATAAGATATATTCTAACAAGCACAATACTTTGGCTGCTGTAGACATGAATGACCAGCACCCCAATGTCAAGAGAGGGGGGTTATTTCTTTTACCTGCTTCTTTGGTTTTTAACCTTTGGGGTTTGGCCTTTTTAGTTGCTTTCTTTGATTATGAGGGTGCCTAACTGTGAACAGTTAATCTCAGTCCTATAGTGGCTGACACACCAGAAAAGCATCAAATATCATGACCATTATAATAACACACTAAACTGGAAAGGCTTTTTTATTATAAACTATGCTGTATCTTTTGAAAACAGACTCAATCCCTGAACATATTGAACAGCTAAAATATGTTTTATTGACTTTTCTACAAAGAAAGACTTTGGAGTCTAGAAAGAAAAGCAAAGAACTTGAAATATTTCTGAAAAATGAACTGTTATCTCTGCTTTGAAACGCAGTAGGCGTGACTGCAGAAGTGTGAAAAATTCTACATGGACAATTTTCTTAATAGAACCTGCAGAAATATGGCAGAAAGAAGTAATTCCAAAGAATGGAGAAACATCAATAATATGATGTAGCTTTTCACTAAATTCAGCCTGTGTAAGGAAGACATAAGGGTTGGGTATTTCATGAACAGATTTTACTTCACACAAATGTTGCAACAAACAAAGCAAAGATCAAATCAGTAAAATATTCAGTGGGCAGTTGCATAACTGCTTAATTCTTTTCCAATTTTTGGCAAGTTTCAAGGGAAAACCTGAAATATTTTTCTCAGAACTTACCCCATGCAGTTTGCAGTAATTCATATAGATAATAGCCATAAATCATACCAAAAAAAGGGAAAAAAGACCACATGCTAATTCACAAAAAGTGGGGTAAGCTATTAAGCATCAAATAATTTCCATGGAAATTATCTAGATCAGATTACCTAGAAAAGATTTAATGACTTTAATCTTATCGAAAAATACAATATTGTATTATCAATAGGATAGCAAATGAAAAATACAACTTTTGTGTGATTGTAGCTCTAATAAAAAGGAGTTAGTAGAGGCAATGCAAATAAAATTTTCAGGGTGCCTCCATCACCATAACACTTATCTGCATCTACCTGAAGATACAGAAATAGTTCCATGGAATAATCACTTGTGGCTTAGACTTTTCTCCTTCAGGTTGAGGCTGATGTTTTTGTGCTTAGAAACAGCATCTTGTGTGCAGACAAGCATCTCTTCTCCTTACAAGTATCCAAGGAAGGTTATTGGAAAGATTTTAGCATTATAGTGGTCTTGCCCACTTGAGTTTGATGTTTTGAGGGGGAATTTTTAAGAAACTTATTACTGCTTTTTAGCATAAATATTTTGCACTGTTTTTTCACATTACTAGGCAATCCATAGAGCATGGACATTTTCTTATGACCTTCTCTTTCAAATATTAGGTGTATCAACAATGTGACTCTATCTGTTTACACTCTCTGTTCATAGGCATTCACAGATGAGACCATTTGTTGCTTAGAAATAAATTTCCAGAGATAATTTCAAACCGCTCCCTTGGTCCTTTCCTATTACTACCTGAAACCACACCTTCAAAATTTCAAGACACTACCATTTCCTTTCAAAATGGAGACGTTTTCTTAGATGTGTCCCCCAGACAAAGAAATTGTTTTAAATGACCCTCTGTGCACTTGCAAAGATAGGAAATTATAATCGTTATAATAATTAATAAGATGAAAGAAAAAAGAAAACAAGCTTTCCATTTTAAAGCAATCGAATGAAATTTATAGCATTTAATACTTTCTCATCTCATTCCAACAAATTTCATTCAGCATATCTTATTTTCAATATAATATGTATACTTGAATTACTGTGTAAGTCATGAATGATTATATTAATTTCTACAAGGTTTATACCATAGTTTTAAGTCTCTACATATTAAATGTGTGAGATTCAAGGACTTAATATGATTTAAAACAGTTTTTGAAAGATTTTGAGTCATTTACATTTGTGATAGATAGTAATGGCCACACAAGTCCCCTTAGTCTATAGTGTCATACCACACAAATCAGAGCTTTAGTGCTGTTAAACATACCGCTTTAAAAGCATAAATTGCTGGTAAACACTTCGTTAAATAATATTTAGTGGGACAGAGAGAAATATACATACAAATAGATGATATCTTAGTTAAATCAAGATCAAATTTTTCTCTTGAAAGTGTAAACCATAGATCAAGTCTTGAGATGTCAGTGTGTATGGGAAGAGTGGAGGAAGGGATGGGTATAGGTTTTTTCCCCCACAGGTGCCAAAGTAGTATACTGCAGGAAATCACTTAAAATAACTCTCCAGTCTGTTCAAAAGAAGTATAATTTTATAGCTATAATTAGCATCCAGTGTTTGTCTTTCACTAAAAACTAAATGATCCACAAAGAGAAAATTGAGCTCTTCTCTCTATAGTTGTTCCTGGCCATCTTAGATACAAAATACTCAAACCCTTTTGATCTTATTCATCAAATAATACATTACCATTACCCAGAAAGCCTGTGCATATTTTCACAGAACCATTGCACTGATCTCAACTCCTTTTGAAAACCTCCTGTTCAAATAGCCCTGTGCGTAGACAATAACGTACTGATAATTTTTCAGATATTATTGCTTTCTTCAATCAAGATGTTCAATACATTTTTAAGAAAACAAAACAGATAAAGAAAGGCAATATCTGAAAACTGGAATGAAACTGTTGCAGAAATAGCATTGCACTGGACAGTAAAATTAAGTAATTGGGAGGTTATTACTAATTAAATTGAATGAACTTGCTGAGAGGTTCTTCTGCTTTTTTTTTTTTCCCTCCAGAAGACAGAAAAATTTAAAAATATTATTGAAAAGTAATCAAGATCCTTTATGTTTCTTAGAAATATTGACATTCAGACTCCCAGACATACGTATCCAGAATGAAGGACCCAGCTAATGTCTATGCAAATACAGGAGCATAAACTTTGAAGCAAATAGTGCAATAAAGCAGTAATAGCCCTCACCTGATAAAACACTTCTTAACCTATTTTTAATGAGTTTTTTAAATACATTAAGGGTAACAAGCTTTTTTTTTCTGCACCTCTTTATGGTTTTTGAATACATAAGACAATATAAAAATTCTAAAACTAAACAAATTCTACTCTATTTTGGTAAGAGGAAGCAAAATATTTATTTACAGGAGGATGTTAGAGAAGGTTTGCACACATAACAAAGGGAAACAGATAATGGAAGTACACTGAAATACAGCATCACACAAGTTATCACAGGAAACATCAAGTGAAAAATTTAGTTTCATAGGAGAAGACCTAATTATGTTCTCCCTTCATGCTCTTCCTGGAAGATGTCACAAAACGTGCTGTTATTATTGTTTATCTCCTGTCTGAGTTTTAGAGAACTTTAAAGGCTAAAACAGTTACACCTCTAGCTAGATGCTTTTCTCATAAATAATTTAATTCATATCAATGCTCTTACTTGTAAGAACCCCAAGTCAGAAGAACACTTTCATATGTATTTTTATCATGCTTAAGCATAGGTTGACACACATCACAGAATCACAGATTAAGCTGAGTTGGAAGGGACCCACCAGGATCACCGGTTCCTGTTCCAGTCCAGTTCCTGGCCATCCACAGAACCATCCCCAGGAGTCACACCATATGCATGAGAATACAATCAGTCTTGGATAACACAGCTAAAAACAAAGACCTTGTCAAGTCCAAATGAGTGTTTATACAAACCATGTTCATAAAAGGGATATTGCTGCATGTTCTCAGAAATATGAATAAAATCAAAATAGATAGTCTCTATTTCTTCAATCCATGACTATTTTGTGATACCTCAATCTGTGACTACAAAACTGTAATACAGCTGAAGATCCTGTATCACACAGATCTCCCCACTGCATTTGTGAGGCAGCAGCATCATAAGGAGAATTTCTCTCAACATTTCTCATTGACTTTTCTCAGAGCACACAGATCATCCATCAAAGATGTGCTTGTCAGAGCCACGATGCAACAAATGCCTGAAAACTTATGCTTAAATTTAAGTATGTTGTCAATCTTACCACTTTCAATATAGTTATACATGTTCTGAGACACATTAATTCAACATTTTAACAGAAAAGCCACCCTTGAGAGACGATCATAAACACGCTATTTCTTTAAATTCACTGCAGGGATTCAAATGCAGCATGACAATGTCCTGAAAATACTCCATAAACCTTTCCTCAGAGCTGGAGACTTAAATCAGATAATAACTCTAGAAAAAGAAAATTATTCTGGGGAAACTGAGCTGTTATTCAAACTCTGAGGGAGGAATATCGGTATCCTACAGTACAGTGTTTGTGGCTACCAGTAACATGATTAGTCAAAGTCTCTTCTAGTGCTCCATGCACATTTCTTTGAATGCATTTAGATACAGCCATAGTGTGATTTCCTGGGCTAAAAATCTAACTAGAAAATATGAAGTAAAATTTACAGAAAGTCTTCTTTGCTTTATTTTTCTTACTCAGCCATTCTGTTGATCATAAGTGTGTCTTTGCTTTTGACTGATATAAAGACTCCATATTTCCAGCAAAATATATAACCAGAAAAGTAACACTGAGCAGTTCACCATCTTTCATGCCTCGAATGAATACTACATCAGGTAAATCATTTAGATAAAGATTATACTCTGTTGTGCTTATATTCAAATAAACACATTTATAACACAAACTAGTTATTTACACCATTATCAAAATATTGTAACCTTGATTCTACTCTTTTTATGAAGTCACCCAGGTACATCAATGGGTTTATTTGATTTAGTATTCTTAATGTAACATTAATTTATGACTGATTAGAGTCACAACCTCACTCTTTTTACACTAGACATGGGATGATCCCTGATGATCTGCATTGCAGAATGCAAATTTCTTACTGCAGTGCTTGAGAATCTTTGAATGTGAATTGTTTGCATTAATGTGAGAGAGTCCACCATGATCTAACAGTGAACATAAAATGGACATTTAAACCTTAAGTCTAATGACAAAACAAAGACCAAAGGAAGAAACAAATATTTATTCATGACAACATTTGAGTCTTCCATCAGCCATATCACCTGTCAGTCTTACTGTCTACAGTAAAGCTGACAGAGAAAAGGAATAACTTTTCAAAAATTTTATAAGAAAATCTTCTGAGTTATTTATAAGTGTTTTGATTTTACTTATTTCTAGAGAAGATTGTAATGTTGCTTTTAATGTTTGAGCCAAGCTGTATTCTTTCACAAAAACGTAAGAAAGATCAAAGTGGAAAGAAGCTTCAAATCTGAAAATGATTTTATTGGTTTTTTGATCTCTTTCTGTCTTAGGCTGCAAATGCAAGATGTGGCCAGAAGTATGTATTCTATTGCCATGTGTTAGAACCAGGTGCAGCAGTTTTTTTAAACCTCTTCTACAATCCATCCTCCCTCCAGGGAGATTTCTTCTGTTAATGGGCCATTGAGTCACTGCATGACTGATGAAATTACATCATCCCATTGTGAGATACTCTGCCCATGGAGAGGAGCCAAGCATTCCTACCTGGATATAATCTGAGATTTGGAGCACCAGAGCAGCCTTTTCCACTGGATTCCCAGAGGAAGACCAGGCCCATCTACACCATCACTGGACCTTCAGAGGATCCCTTCTACAGGATCACTGCTTCAACAGAACCACACGTGTCACTGCAGGAGCACTGCAGCCACCATTTAATGGGTCTGCTGCCAACACCCTGACCAACAGAGTGTCAGGTCATATTCTAACTCTGTCAGTGCTGTTTTGTATTACTGCGTTTTTATTTTTATTTTTCCTTTTATTTTTCCTAATAAAGAACTGTTATTCCTACTCTCATATCTTTACCTGAGAGCTTCTTAAATTCAAAATTATAAATCGGAGGGAATGGAATTTTCCATTTCAAGAGAGATTCCTGCCTTCCTTGGCAGACACCTGTCTTTTCAAACCAAGACACTTTCTCTCTCAGAACCCATCTGAACCCTTTCATGTTCAAGAAAGACATATCCAACTTGGCTTATTTCTTAGAAATGATAGCTTCTCCACCTGCAAGTAGCAACAGATCTGAGCTCTAGTTTGTCAGTGTGACAGCACTGAGTGGTATTATAACAATAAAATATTGGAGAAAAATCTGTCTGACTCTATTCAGGGATTCTTTTCAATCTTCAGAACTAAACTGAAAAAAGATACTACCAAAAAAAAAAAAAAAAAAATTTCTTTTGTACAAGCCATTATTACATATGACCTTGTCTCCTTTTTGATTCTTAGAAGATATGAGAATCTTTTAATAATCACAGAAATAAAAAGTTTTATGGATCACAGAAATAAAAAGTATAGAGAATGGATCAGATGACAGACTCAAACTCCTCAAATTCTATTCCAGTTATCAATATAGCATATTGATATTGTACATGTGTGTTAATGCACACATGTTTATGAGTTTAAATCTTACATTGATATTTGAAAAAAATCTATTCAGCTTGTGGTCCATGGCTCTTCTAAGTGTGAAATAAAAAAATTACCCCCATAGATTGAGAACAAAGTTGTAGCAATTCTAGGGCACATCCCTATACTGGGAAGGTTTGAGGCATCCCCAGGTGAGACAATGGGTTTCAATCCTCCTTTAAATTGAAAGTCGCTTTAGAGTAACAGCAGAACTACCCAAATAAATTTAAAGTTTAAAAAAAAAAAGGGCGATCTAAAGTTCAGATAAATTATCAAGCCATACAACTAAAATTGATTTTCTTTAAAGTCATGAAAGGGAAGATTATTTCCTTTTCTAAAATATTATTCATTCTGTAAAAGTCCTAAATGTCAGAAAAGAGATCCCAAACAACCCCCAAACAAGTCTTACCGATGATGAAGAGAATTTCCACTGCAATGTCACTGACAGTTGTGCTTCGAGTTGTAGACAGCTCATCATGGCCAATAAAGGAAACATTGTAAGGTACAGTCACAGCAACATAAAACGTTGCCAGTAAAATAAGCCAGTCCCAGCCAGCTTTAAAAGTGCTAAAATGCAGCAATATGAATTTGGATTTTTTTGCATCTGAAACTTTGTATTCTGGAAATGCTGGTTTATCTACAAAAACATTCTGAAAAAGAGAGAAAAAATTAAACGAGACAAAACAATTATTTGATTACACAGAAGCATTTCTTGTAATGAAGCCTTTAGGTGGTTGGCGGTTTTGTAAAAAAAATCATAATAACATATGCAGGCAAGGACAAATGTTAATTTTTTTCTAACCGAGGCCTCACATTCATTTATACAGGTGTTCAAGGAATAGCTTTTGTGAATGTTGGGGCAGGAAGAAGACTAATAAGTTACAGATTAAGTGGAGTAAGAGGGTACTGCATTTGGCAAACTATTTCTTCCTCTTTTGAACTAATTATCAGTGCAGAGCAATATTATTCTACTGGACAGATAGGTGAGAGCTTTGTATACACAAAGACATAGCACTGTAAATAGGAACATATGGGAAGAAGTAGGTTCTTTCAGACTATCTCTAGCCTGGTCCTAGGGATTGAACAGCTCCAGTACTTGAAGCACCTCTCCTAGTTTTGTTTCATCTACAGGAGTCCAGTTCATGTGAATGAAAGCATAATTAGTAGGACTAACGTTTTGTTTTTCTTTCAAATTGCACTCCTGATCTAAATAAAATATTAATCTACTATAATATGTCTCCAGAACTGACTACCTTTCTCACTAGATTAGTTTGTCTTGAGTCTGTGTCTTACCACTGTTCTAGGCAACCAAGATTTCAGCGTTAAGCTGTAGAAATTCTTAGTTTTCACCTTTCATAGCTTTAACAAAAAACACCTGCCTTCCCAAAAAAGCAGCATGTGGGACATGACCTGTCTTGCATTATTTACTAACAAAATTCATGCTCACTGTTACTGCGCTCCTGGCTAATGCTGTTCCAGCAGCAAAGAGCCTCCCAAAACAATATTGTGCATTCAGCAAGCTAAGATTACTTCTGAAGTTATTCACTATGAAATTAAAAAGACAAAACCTGCATAACCGTAGACTTAACTACATTTGCCTTGTCTGTCACAGCCTTTGTCTTTGTGTTTCCTTTGAAATACTGATGTCATTGTCTTCTCTATTCTTGGTTCTTATTAATGAATTTAAGCAGCTGAATTCTCACTGTTCTTAGAGTCAGCCCATTTTTTAATCACAGAAAAGAAAGCATTTCTCATATTATTTCCAACACTTAGCTCCAAAAATCCATGCACTAAAGCTAATAAATTAGTCTTAGAATAAATGTTTTAACATGGTAAAATAACATCCGCACTAGCATTTTGACAGTACAGGTAAGCCATCAAACATTATTTAAGAGTCATATTCCTAAAAAATATTATCATATTGCCATACAATGAAAATGTCCCTGGAACACCTGGTCATAGTTTGCAGGTTTGTTTTTTTTTGTTATTATTATGCTTCTTCAACATGAAACACTTGTAACTTAAAAAAAATAATTTTTCAACATTTAATCTTTTTTCAATATTTAATATTTAAATTCAATGGAAGTAGTTGTATGCCCTATGACATATATGCCAGTTGTGTATTTTCATGCCCTTAATCTATAGCCAGTCTTTTTAAACTTTTAATTTGTACTGCACAAAGCAGGAGAGTTATTTTTTCTCATTAACATTTCTTTAGAAGTCATTCTGTTGCTATATTTTTGGTTTGTCTATGGTTTGATTTAGTGTTAGCATCATTAACAGCATGTTTTGTGAACTGACTCATTATTTATAGTTACTGGGGGAATACTGAATTAATTTGAAGACAGAAACATTACTACTTCAATTATGAAATTAAAATATAAATATCACAGTATAAAGTTGGAGAAATTCACATGAAAACTTGCTTAAATGAAGTGTGACCTTTTGTAGCTTAACAGCATTAAGAGTTTCAGCTAGAGGAAGACCTTGAGTCTCTTTTTTTTTTTTTGTTTTTTTGGGCAAATAGTAATAGTTGAGATAAAATAATTGAGATGACAAGGTAAACTGGGACCTAAAATTCTGAGAACCTGTGGAATCTAAGTCCTGAGAAATTTTATAATGTGGCTTTCATGGGATTAAATGTCTGTTTATAGTATGATTAAATGCACTGTCTTGCTATATGGTAACAAGCGCCACAGTAGGAAGAAACATGCTTCAGTGAGAAACATTCTAATCCTTGTTGCTGTAAAATTGTGATCAGGATAAAACCCAAGTACTCCCTGACATTTTACAGTAGTTTAATTTTTTTTTGTAAGTTAGTGCAAAGGCTACTTTTTTTTTCTTTTTTTTTTTTTTTTCTGGGGGGGGAGGGGAAGAAAAGAATTTCACCTACATTTTTAATTTTTATTTTTAAGTTAGGGCAAAGGCTTTTTTTTTTTTTTTTTTTTTTTTTTTTTTTCTGGAGGTGTAGGGGAAGAAAAGAATTTCACCTACATTATTAATTTTTAATTTGTTCTTCTCTCTTCTTTGTAGATGTCCAGATATGTGATAAAGGACAGCTCTACTCCGTCTGCGTGCAGACTCAAAATGCGATCCTGCTCTTCCTCTTCCTTTCCATTTTTCTGCAGAACAGAAGTGAGAGTGCATTAAAGATCAGGAAATAACACTTTAACCTTTGGGACCTGAACTACTGACATTTCAGACATTGGTAGAAATGTAAATATTATGCACACCTTTTCTTTTGCTTAATCTTTTGCAGCAAAGAAACAAAACCCCCCTCTCCTGAAGGGCAAATAAAAACCACTGCAGTTTTAATTGTCAAATGCCTTCACACAACTCAGAAGCAAGTAATTGCAACATTTGATTTCACACTTAAGATAAATGTGCTCTGTACTGTTTCAGACCAGAGGGAAGGATGTGTAGAAGTAACCACTGAAAATATTCTTGAAGTAATCCTACTCTTTCCCTCACTTCACAGAAAAAAAAAAATTCCTTTGTAATTTTAAAAACAGAGTCTGACTTGTACTAGGCTTTCATTATGTCAGAATATGCTAATTTGTAAGCTTGCTCATTAGTAATAACCAATTCTTACATTCATGTGTTTAGATTCCTTTTCCCACCACATGGCCACTGGCAAAATCGCGTGACATATTCCTTGGTGACATGAAACCCATTAAGAGTAAAGACTGAACATTATTTTGGAAAGGTTTGTGGTTTTTACCTCCATTCAGATGTCTGTAATTGTCAATCATGGGAACAAATTTTGTTCTTGCTTGTAAAGCAGTAAATTCAAAGTAATTCTAGTCACTCTGATGGAATTACAATGAATTGATGCCAGAGTAAATGAAAGCAGACTTTTTGTGATGTGTCAGGATTAAGAAAAAAGAAATTATGGGACTAAAGGAAGAAGCCGTCTGTCAAGGAGGTTTAATTAAAGTCAATTGAATGCATACAAATTAAGGGGGAAAAAATTAACAAAACACAAGACTAATTAGCAGAGCCAGAATTTAGAAGCAAGCAAAATAGCTACATCTTGAAACCTGCCTAGAAAAGCAAGAAAGATTTGTATTATAGGAGACTGATGTATTTTTGGCTTAACAGCACAAAACCATACATAACAAAATGTGTAGGAGGAAAAATTTTCCAAACTTCTCTTCTTCTTTACTTCAAGAAGTTTCCATGTAACTCATGCAAAAGCACTCTCTAGCTGAGGATTTTTTTTTAACTTGTCAGTAAAGAGAAGGGGGAAAAAGAAAAGTAAAAAAAACAAGAAGGGAAATCTTTGTACTGCAAAGCCAAATAGCTACTCAAAAGTTGAAGGGGGACAGATGAAGAAGCCTCACACTTTTCCATCTCCAACACACATTGGTATCAGCTACAATGAAGAATAACAGAACAAAAACGCATTATTTCGGAAAAGACCAAAATAAATTAATGTTGTTTTTTTTAAAAAAAATAATCTCTCAATCATCAAACCACTTACACTCAAACTAAATTTTGAGTCGGTTGAAATTCTAGGTAAGAACAAAATGCTTATCTCTTTCTCTGAGGAAAAATGAATTTAAGTCAATTGAAGTTGGTCTCCGCTGTAGAATTCTTCAGCTATAGTAGCCTGGTTTTGTCCTATGACTTGAAAATTCTCCTTAAAACTATTTACAGGCCTCTCTTTTTCCCTTTCTCAACCTAAACTGCCATGTTGTTTGAAGCTACTCATTTCACTCTACTGCTTCCAAAAGAAGTCAATAAAACAGGCTTCAGGTCAGCTGGGAGGCAGGCTGAGAAAACCCTTTTCTTGAGCTTCTGGCCAGCAATGCTTCTGAGATTCTTTAGCTAAAGGCTTCCTCCTCATGCTGTGCCCTATCTAATACCTGTCCTTGTCCTAAGCCTATAGAGCCCGAGGCAGTCCCTGCTGGCAGATGGCAGATAAAAGAGCCTTGGTGATGTGATCTGTTGTGAGACCCACACCGAGCCGTGCTCAGAAGGCAAGCCTGGTGCCTTTAGGTGGTATCCTTGAGTTCTTTCAACAATCCCCAGCAATACGATGCCTACCAGCGTGGACGTGGATCTCCCTACCTCTGGTCAACCTTGGAAGTCTTCTCTTTACCTCAGCTAGATCACCCATGCCATTTAAAATATATTCTTTAAACATATCTTTTCAGTAGCTATGTGCAGAACAACATGCAGCTTTCAAGCTATGGATATACGATTGCCTGGTACAATGGTGTAATACTGCCTTCAGGCTTTTTCTTTATAACTCCTAAAGCTCAGGTGTGCCCTTCTGTCCTATGCTGAGCACTGAGCTGAAAGCTGTTCACATTTCTATCTCTTTCCAGAATGCCATGAGACTATGGCAGCAGTTGATGCACACATATTCAGTTGATTTTTTCCCCCCCCATATATTTACTGATACAGAGTTTCACTTTCTATCCACTCTTTAAATGAGGACAGGTTCCTTACAAGGTTTTAAAGTTTATGGTCCAGCAGCCTGACAATTTTTGGCTTTACACAGATTCTGTCTCTCCTACCTAGGTTCAGAGTTTCAGTCCCTAACCGGCTCAGGCTATGGGACTTGATATGGCACTTAGAACCATACCAATTGCATATTTTCACAGTCACTGGCTTCCATCACATGCTGATTACACTATTTGCAAAGGACTAATGCTACCTCTGTGTCACTCAACTCCTAGAGACAGAAAAGCATGCATCAATAAGGAAAGCATTATATTAATTATAAAGTAGTAATTCTCTTACTAACCAGAATTGGCAAAAAAGTTTTTACGGTTGTTATTAGAAGTGAAAAAAAATTGAGTGTATTGTAAAGATAGGATGCCATCAGAGCATATGTCAGTAGTTTATAAATAAGTGAATGACATTTGTGAATTCTCCTGCTTTCTGGTCTCCCAATGTCTTCAGGAAAGGAATAAACTCTGAGCTTTAGCAAACTACATTGTTCAGGTGTGCATCTACAAGTGTGTGATTATTTTCTGTTACTTCCCTCTTGTCATACTCAGTTCACAGCTCACTATTCTGGAAGAGACAGCTCATTTTTTATAAACTCCCATCTGTTTCTCTCTGGTCCTTCAAAAATTTAGGCACCTGACAGACTTGATTTTTTATTTTTTTCCATGGCTGATCTTAGAAAAAAATATCCAAGAATAAAATCAACCATAAGCTGAAAGTCACTTTAATACAATTGGCTTATTTTTGCCCTGTGCTTAAAATCAAAAGGACTTCTCATCTCCACAAATGCAATGAGAAATATTGTTCTAGAAAAATCCCAGATTTAGGGGTCTATTTCTTGGTGCTTCTACACACCCCTTCCTGTGTAATGGTAATTCCCTCCCCAAGACAGCTCCTAAAAAGGATGCTTGCAGTTTAGTCTTGCCTCCCCTTTATCAGAAAAGTGGTAATACATTTGTTAACTCTTACTGCTGTCCTTCTGGTTGCTCTACTTTCAAATGACCATAGGTATAGTACCATAACCATCAGACATGACAATTAAAAAATATTTTGTAAGAAAATAAAATAACTGAACACCTCTTTGCTAAGCTTAACATTAGCCTCCTAACAGCTTAAGACTCACAGTCTTGTGTGGGAAGGTTGCAGTAAAAGAAAGCACATCCAGACACAAATGTCTTTGTAACTCTTGTCTTTTCTTGTGTTTTTATAAGAACATGAGGCTTCAATCATCTATTTAAGGTTAATAGCAAGGGGCATAACTCTTTTCTTGTCCCTTTGGAAAAAAACAAAAGATCCATTTCTTTGGTATAAATCAGAAATATAAACCCTGACAACTTCTGACAAGCTTTCATAGGTATATGCTGCCCTAGCAATGCAGAAGAACTGGAAAGTCAGCTTTACTGACTAAATTGACACCAAATATATGTCTGCTCTCCTTCTAAGCAGTTCATTGAATCCTAGAATAATTTAGGTTGGAAAGGTCCTTAGGATCATCAATTCGCAATCACTAATTGTGAAGTCCACCACTAAACCATGTCCCCGAGTGCCACTCTGATGCAGCTTTCAAATACTTTCAGGTGTGGTGACTCAACCACTTCCCTAGGCGGCCTGTTCCAAGATTGATAACACTTTTGGTGAAGAATTATTTCCTAAAATCAGAATAGTCAGAGCATAGCATTAGATAGAGTCCAGAATTCTTTATTATTTATAATGATCTCATTCTCCAGGTAAAGTCTGACACATTTATAGAATCATAGAATCATGGAATGGTTTGGGTTGGAAGAGACCTTTAAGATCATCTAGTTCCAACCTTCCTGCCATGGGCAGGGATACCTTCTACTAGAGCTGGTTGCTCAAAGACCCGTGAAACCCGGCCTTGAACACTTCCAGGGATGGAACATTCACCAGTTCCAGCTGTTCCAGTGCCTCCCCCTTAGTGAAGACTCAGTAACCCTGATTTGACCAAGAAGCACTATGCTCAGTCCACAGCAGACAACCTGTGGCATGAGAGAGACCATGACATGCATTTTTTTCCAAATACCAAAATGAACTAACCTGCTCTGGCCAGAAAGTTTGCACTTTATTTACAAAAAAATGTCTCAGCCTTGGTAGTTTTTCGTCATTCTTCGTAACATTCATTCATATCCCTTCAAAAGAACTGCTTTCACTTCTCTCATTCTTGCATTAATTAAAACCACTACCTACAATTCTGTCTGGTGTGATACATACTAAATATATTATTGTATGGAAACATCTCCCAGTCTGATCATGGGTCATTACCCATAATTTTGTACTGAAAATTTTCAATACAAATGCACATGGACATAAAATGGAAAATCAAGATCTAGCATTTCATTCACAGGACACAGGAAAATACAAGAGATTTGCCCATGTTTACCTAAAACATAAAGAATGAATAAAATCAACGTTCACCTCTCAAATTTAAACCAGAACACAATATCCTGGCAGTATGTGAATGAAATAGAGGGATGATGCAAAGTAGCCTGGGAGTTTAGTTATGGAAGCACATGCACAACTGAGTAAGTTTATTCAGTCATATATGGCATTTCCACCAACAACCAGTGTGACAGAATTATCCTAAAGGCTATGAAGCTGCAGACCTGGATCTCTAAGCAGTATTTCTGCAGTACAGTGGCCAAGGAAAGACAAGTTCACCACTAGGGACAGGACCGTGGCTCTTTGCTGCTTTTTTCTATTTTCACAAGAATTTTAGCTTCATGCTCAAAATTATATTCCAGCCCCAACTACTTGATTGCCACTGCTGTTTTGTTTGCTTGGCAGGTGGGGATGTTAGGCTTAGGGTAAGATTGATTCAGGCACATTGACTATCCCCTTCAAAGAGTGTAAATATGACCATCTGAAGTCATGATGTTCAATAACTCTGACTGGGCAAAAGTAGGAAAGATAGTACAGACATAGATCTCTTTAAACACTATGCACAAAGAGTCCTGAAGAAAAACAGCGAGTTCCAGATTTACATGTACTCTATAGTGGGTGTTCTCTGTGAAAATTCTGCATTTTAGGTTTATTTAGCAATGTGGTGTACACCTTTATAAATATATTCTGTAAAATAATGAGATTGCTTCATTTTAGCTATTTTGAGAGCTAAGCCAGGAGTATGAGGAATAAAAAGATAAAATTTTTATTTTACTAGTATTTTACTCAAAGGATTAGGTAAGTTGGCATCGTAGATAAGAACTTTTCATTTATTTCATTGTTTACAAAATTAAAGTCAATCATGAGATGAAACAGCAAATAATGGCAACTCCCACCCTAAGAAAATTTATCATAGAAATACCATCATTTTGAGTGTGTAAACTAGATTTCCTTTTGAACAATAACACCAACAACAGAGTAGAACAGGAAAAAAAAAAAAATGGACTCCATTGGTGAAAGGTATCCAGATACAGACAGATTTGAAGAAATCCATGATGCTGCTCTGTGCACACACTGGAAGGAACACTGTGAAAATGCATAGTAACCAGGTTAATGTCGTGATTTTTGATGCTGTTTGAACCCTTCCCTGCTCAAAACACAGTGATATATTGTCATACCTGTGTGGTCTCTCCTGCTGCTCTATTTTGAAATCAGGCAGGAAAACAAACCTCCCCCATTACCTTTCTTGTGTATATCATCATGCTGTCACAACCACATAGCCCAGTCACACACAGATGTGTTTTACCTGGAATATCTTACAAGTACTGAATTGTTTCCTTTTGACTCTGGATTCAGTGAATGATTTGTAAAAGAATTTGTCCATCATATGTTCAACTCTATTTATAAAAGGCTTCCTGTAAGAAGTGCAATAAAATCCTTTTTGTCCTTTTAATGCATGTCTTGAGAATGTCTCATCACTCACATCATAAGGTAAGGAATAGCACAACAGAAAGTGTGATCTTTGAATAGGCCCTCATGAATAACCCATGTGCAATAAAATATGTACAATGATGTCTGCAAGAAACACAATGATTTTAAAACTTATCCAGTATCATTGACACAAAACATGTTTCATAAGCAGTCTTCAAGAAAAGCAAACCACCAAGGAAATACTGAAGGAGACACCTGGGGTAAAGCAACTCTAAATGAACACAAAAAAAATCTCTAAAACCAGATTATATGGAAAGTTGGTTTAATTTTTTTCTAGGCTTTTAAAAAATCTAGAAAAAAAATCAGTTATTATTCAGGAGACAGCATACCAGCAGTTGCCAATAAATAGAAAACTGATAAAAGTCTTCTTTGGTGTTAATGACAGAATAAAAGCATTACCGTGGGCAAGAGGCTACAGGAGTTCTGTTGGTTGTATGACACATTCTCACTGCCAGCATCAACAATTCACAAAACTCTTTTCTGTATGGTGGATCCAGGCTAGCCTCTAGCTGCTTTTAAAATTCTGTTAACTGATTAATTGATTAAATAAGAAGATGTACCTAACACACATACCAGCTATGCACTGTAAACATTATTGCAGAACATTTTTTAAAGGGGCAAATTTTACGCAGAATCAACAGTATAATTATCATAATTTTAGAATTATGCCTTCAGAGAAAATTCACTTTGAACAGAAAGAGAAAAGAAGCCATATTATACATTACTATTAATGTTTTTATGAATTAGAAAGACTTCTAAACAGCTTATGAGATGAAAATCCTTAACCACATTTTGGTCTGCTGATTCTTCCACTATGAAGAAAAAAAATGGTGTGATGAAAGAGACATGCAAAGCCAAAAGAAGGGTTCTTTCTCTTCTTCCATTTTGCTCATCAATAAATAAATAAATAAGATTTCCTTTTTAGATGTCTGTATTTGGGTCTATCTCATAAAACTCATAAAAAAGAATTGGGAAAAAAATTTCCAGAAGACATACCTTTCTTCAACTGCTTCCAATAGGCTAAGTTTCACCAGAAGAACACTGAAAGTTAATCACTTTAAACTATTTTTTCATTTATTAATAATACTGCCAAAAGTTATAGAACTTTTGTAATGAAGTAAAATATTCGAACTCAAAAATAGCTATTCCATAATTCTGTAAAAATAGTTTGACAGCTTTCTACTGTTACTGCTCTAGAATTGTCTCACAAATTGGAAAATCATCGTTTTTATTATGTCATCAAACTTGAGACATGTCTATTGATTCAAGTGAAGTGAGTGGTCATATGTTTTTTTTACAGAATGAAATGTAGCATTGAATTTACTGCTGGGTCATCACTCACTTCCAGCTGTTTTTAAAGTGACTGTTTTTCCAGGAATAGTTTGTATTTCCCCCAGCCAATTCCCACAAAGCTCGTGAGACAGTGATATGCTCATATATCATTATGAACAAAAATGTAACTGTAGTAATAAAGAGAATATTTGAAATATTTTTCAAGAACCCCTAGAACTGAAATAATATATATAGATATAATACTGAAATAATATATATAGAAATATAATACATAGAATAATAATATATAGAAATAATGCCAACTATTTAAATCACCAAGAAACTTTTCGCTCTCTTCAGCAAGTGTTGATATCTCTTCCTCTGCAAGTGTGTAGTATTTAAGGACATAATATCATGGAACCTGAGGGTTTTCTCTTTTCCTTTAATTCCATACAATTTAATATTGTATTTTATCTATTTATATTTTTTCCTACTCTTTTATATTCAGAAAAAAATATCATAATTTAAAAGTTATTATTTGCAAAAATAATTTAAAAAATAATTTACACAGATTATGATATTAAAGTACACCTTGCTTACTGAAGTGAAAATACTAATACATGTACCTGAAAAATTGCTATCTTGTAATGAAAGTGTGTTTTTGAGAATGAAGACTTGTGTTAATAGATTTATGTAAAATATAGAACCAGATAAGACCCCCATAAAATTGTTTAGTGATCAGTGGAACTTGCCCTGAGTTAAAACAGCAAGGGGAAGGGGAATAGATTTTTTTTTAAAAAGCGTTTTTAAACTTAAGAAATATATAAGTTCAAAATCTTATTATGTCTGTGTATATGTTCCATGTGGTAATTTAAAGACCCAGAAAGTATCTCTGATTATCCCTCAAGGATAATGGCCCTAAGCCCAACCTCTTTTACAACTATAAGTTTAGAATTTAGGATGGATAGTTGTAAATCCATCTGTTCTCCAGCTATGCAAAACTCACTTGTAATAGATCTCACCTGCTGTGTCTTTACAGAACCTCAGAATTGTTCTGAGGAGCTAGAGCATGAACTACATGCTCTGTAACTGTAATTACAGTTGAATTTTGCAAGTGGCCCAAGGCCATCTAAATGTGTTTCTGAACACACAGTACACATGAAATATGCATTCTAGTCCTCATGGTTCCTTAATAAAATGTAAGATACCAGGCTGTGTCTAGGCCAGTAAAAGTCTTTAAAATATATTTCTCCCTTTTCAGATTTTTTTCTCCCACAGAAATAAGAAAGGTTATAAATTATATAGGAAGGTTGTAAACTGTCTGACTCATTAAAAAAATCACCTATCACACACACGTGACTCTGAAAAGTGCTTCAGCAACATATGTACTGAAGATATTCCCTGTTCCTTCTATGCTTTCTCTTGTCTGTCTTACATGGCTGAGTTTTCAAACTTTAAAAGGAATGTCTGAAGATACTTTTCAACAATCTGCCAGCAAAATGAAAAACAAAACAAAAGAGAAACCCAAACAAACAACTTCTCCCTTCTCCTCCACCTTGATAACCTTGTTTTCTAAGGAAAATCTGCAAGAAAGGGCATAAATTTATCTAGAGACTGGTGAGTATGCACTTTTTGGTTGCTAATATATATATTCTCTCAACCTTCCAGACTATCCCAGAACAGTCTGCTGCTCTGCATTTGCTCAAGAATCAGACTTTGCTTGTCTTTTTTCTCATTTTCATTCTACATATATCACAAAGGGCACTTTTCCCTCAGCTCCAGAACATGACCTGTGCCTCTCTGAGAGCTGCTGGAATGGAACTGCCACTTGCATTTAACACTCGGTGCAAGGCTAAAGCAAGAGCTGCAAAGATTGATACATCTCTAAAGATTCAAGGCTCAAATAAAATTTATTTGCTTGGATAAGGAGGTGAAAAGGTGAGAGGCAGAGCATCTACGTGCTCACAAATGCCAAAAGGAACAGGGAGAGAAAGTTTTTTCCCCTAATTATATAAACTATAGTCCACAGACCAGGAGGAAAGTAGTTTCTCTTTAATGATGGCAGAAGAGTTTCAGACACTTCTTACTTTGATGGTGAGCCAGGAGCAAAGTCATTCTGGGGGGATGTAACTGAGTAATTCCAGAATAAAGGATTCTTCAATATGTTCTTCCTTTGGGCAGCAGGAATATTGGGGTAAAACTCTGCTTCTATCCCATCTCCTCCACTGATAGAACTGCATGGTGTCTGTGTATCCTGAAAAAATTTCAGCTGCTTTGGTGATTGTAAGTCTAGGTGACTGTATGGTTATGTTCCCCATCCCAATGTAGTGCCTCCTGACAGGTATAAGAAGCTTTAAAATGAAAAATTGTCTCCTGAATATTCACTGCAGTAGCTTGAGCAATCATGAAGTAGCTGAGACAGTAATTAAGCAGAATAAATCAAAGTGCACGTTGCAGAATTTCTTACAAGAGACCAGTGCTACTCCAAATAGACATTTTCAACATAAAAAATCTGGAATGTAAAATGTTTGGCACATGGTATTTCACTTCTGGCACACTGAAAAGAACAACTCCTCCCTCCAACAAATGATGTATAATCAAAATAAATCTGTCTCCTCAGAAATTCATATGGACCTAAGGATTACTGAGAAGCTAGAAAAAGCCATACAGTTGAACCATAACATGCATCTTATGTTAATCTGTTGTGGCAGAAGGTGTAGTCCAACTTTTAATTCACATTATTTTGAGAGTGAGGGCATCTTTACCAACAGGCAGACCAACCTAAACATGAAATTCTGTTTAAGAAAAACCTTTGTTTTTGCTTTGTGAAGAGTCAAGCACTGGAACAGACTTCCCAGATAAGTTGTGGAGTTTCCATCCTTCATGCTATTGAGCATATATCTGCATGTGTTCCTGGGCAATTCATTCAATCTGACCCTGCTTTGAGAAGGGGACATTGGAATCTCCAGAGATTCCCACCTCAAATATTGTGTGAGTCTGTGGTTACTATATGCTGCACATATTTTTATAATGATTCTGGAATAAAGTTGAGAAAATCTGTCCTAAAATAATTGCTTTCAAACAAAGAGTTCAAAATTTTCACAATAAAAAAAAAAAAAAAAAAAAAAAAAAAAAAAAAAGAACAAAAACAAACACAAATAGATTACCAATAGATTTGTGAAATGAGTCAAATTAATCAGAGGAATTTTAGCAGTGACTATAGCAGTGGAGCCCCTACATCTAAGTAATCTAAATTATTCTATATTAGCACACAGACTAGAGATCTAAAAATGGTCACAGAATAATTTAATTTCTTATTTTCCTACCTGGATTCCTGTATGCCTACTAAATTCCTGCATATGTTCTAGTGCCATATGCAGAAATGAAGAAGCACTGACACAGCTATGCCTCACTAGAGTACGGATTTGGAGAATAGAATTATCAATTTAATCACTTTTCCTCCGAAAGGACAATGAAACTTTGAACCAGTTTACCAAAAAGTAGCTCATTGTAAGTTAGGATGCTGAAATAAAACTCCCATAAATCCACTTAAGAAGCAGTTTATTAAAAAAAACCTGAAACAAGCAAACAAACCTTTTCCTGTATATTGAAAAGGCAATCAATTTGCTTAAAGTGCACAGTTTTAGGAAGAAAAGGTGGCGAGCTGCTTTTCACAACAGCAAAATGATTACAGATGTTATTAAGCAGCTGGAAAGCAGAGAATATTTCTACAGTAAACTTACAGGTAGGGCAAACATGTATTGTTGAAGGCAAATTAGCAATACTGAAAAACTGAAGCCTTAAGGATATTGTCCATTGACTTAAAAACCAAACCCAAACCAAACCAAAGAAGTGTGAAAGTTGCTGACTGTCACAGCACTTCCTAACTGTCAAACTTCTCAGGCATGTGTTTTACCATTTTTCTTATGTGAAAGCCTTAGAACAAAGTCTGCTTCTCCCATTGGCTGATAGGGCTCTTTTCACTGGAAACTTTTATAGAGAGAAGAAAAGCAGGGAAAAACCCTGTTAAATTTGTATTTAGAATGACACATTCAAAAGAAAAGGTCACAGACGACATCTGACATTTGGGCTGGGTAAAGGAAAATAAGGTAAAAAAGTGGACTTTTGCAAGGCACATTGGCACAAAGGACCAACTGAAGTTGTGTGAACAGATGAGATAAAATTGATAAGAAAATGTCTGCAGAAAATCAGACAGCGTTGGCTCCTGAGATTTGCAAAAGTAAATACACAATGCACAAGAAGAAAGAGGCCATAAAATCAGAAGATAAAGTTCAGGAAGTTGTCATTGTGAAAGTACAAGGAGAACAAGACTTTTCAGAAGAAACAGGTGATATCGATCGTAGGAAAGACCTGAGGAAGTAGGAGTCTGGAGAAGGCTTTTGCAGGCACAACCAGCAACCGTGTGCTGCCATAAAGTGCTGGTGGGATGTCAAAGGGGAAGACTTAGGAGAAAAGTAGCACGAAAGAATTTTGTTAGATAAGTTTTCTAAGGAGTTTAAAAATTCAAGTGAGATGGAATATAACTATTAATGACCCATACAAATTATAAAACTCAGTTCTGGTCAGAAAACAGAAGAGAAAGACTGAAACAAAAGCATTGATAGAGGGGCCTTGCATGGCAGAATAGTTTCACACTGAGAATGTTTGTATCTAGGGTCTCCTTGCATACACAGTCTAACCTCAAGAGATATGCTAAAAAGGCAGTAGAAAACTGTGCATAATGACAATTACCTTGTACCAATAGCTCAGTTTCAACTACAAATTTAAAAATTATTTGATTTTTGAAAGGACAAATTCAGTAATCCTTGGAAAAGTAAATCAATCTCTGAGCATTAAAAAGGTTTTGCCATACATCCAAGCAAAACAGCAACTCAAGCTTTTGTTAATACAAGGTGCATCGTACATTCCTGAAATTTCAGGTACTGAATGAGTTGCACAGATTGTACTGGGAATTCTTTTCTGAAAATAATGAGATGGTATTCACCACTGGAGGATTAGTAAATCACTCTGCAGAAGAAGAATTTTAATGTTATTTAAAAAGACCTGGTATACCTCTACATTATTTTTATGTAGTCAGGTGGATATACAAAAAATTAAAATGCTGAATTTAAAAAGAAAATTTGAATAAACGGTTAAGTCCTGTTTGTTATCTCACTCTAGTTAATAAAACTCTATAATTGTTAAAGCCCCACACTAAATGCTACTTTCTGCTTCCATGATGCTAATAACATAAAATGATTGTCATGGTTTAAAATTAGTATGAAGGGATGGAACAACCAAGTTTCAGGATGATGCTCCAAAGGATACATCATGGAAGAAAGCCAAGTGTCAATATTCATTCTTGTGGCAATTGAATGGGCTTTTGCTGGTGTGATGTAGCCCTGCATAAGTGCATGCATGTGTCAGCTCAAGCAGAGTTGTATTAATTTGTAAATGTGCTGCAGGAAACAGGAGTTAAAATCTGCTTAGATTTATAATTTGACATGAAACCACGTCAAAGGACCATCTTAATTCCATCCTAAAATAAACACACAGCTACCAAATGTTTATCAGGCAAACAATAGCTGTCGTTTTGCAAGTAATCAGCAACATACCTATTTCAAGTCATCACTGACATACTTAATGTGATTTCTCACTGAGTCTATCCTAAAAATTTGCATCACTTGTAAGTAAATCATTAGCCTTTAGAGCACAGATGTTCTGACAATCTCTCTCCTACATGGTTCCACATATCAGGTTTTAATAAATTACTTTCCTAAAACTTCTATGAGAGTAAGGTTTTCTGAGGCTTAAAGAAAAACAAGATAAAATATTCTTCATAATTTTATTTTTTTACTTCAAGAGGTAGCAATTGGTTGAAATTGAATGTAAGGAAAAGCAGTAAAATGTACTTGTGTACTACTTCAAAACCATTTTTCAATCTTCCAGCTTTGAAATTTTCAAATATATTCAGTGCAAAAAGTCAAGGATGCAAAATTCCTCTCCCCCAAAGCCTTCTAATATTCAGAGCTTAAAACTTAAGTCAAAGGTGAAATTATTTGTCCAAATGTACATAAGAGGCAGACATCATAAGCATCAATGTTAATTTATAAGTATTAATCAGCACAAGAGAGAACAATATTTTATGGTTTAAAGTACTAAAATTTCATAAAAGAATACTAAATCACACACCTCTGTAACTGAAATACAACTCTTTTGTTGATAAATGAACATTTAAAACCTGAAAAAGTTGAATATTAATTGTTCCCCTATTACTTCCATGAGGAGTAAATGTGTTCTAAGGCCCATAACTATGTAGTTTTTGAGATATGAATGCATCAATGGCTATCACAGGATGAAAAATTTAAATAGATTCCAGAGTACTACCAGGTTGGCAAATACAACACCAACGGCATTTTAAAGAATGTGTAGACACTCATGGTGTCTACAGATAAACTCTTTCTAAGCAGCTCCTTAGAGACTGAAAAATTACAAAACTAAAGTGTTGGTTCACTATGCCTTTACAAAATGCAAATCTGGAATAAGTTCACTGCCTTTGATGCACAACTCAATGCTCACTGCATAGCCTTCATTCCCCCCTACACTGACTTAGTTTTGTGTTAGCAACATTTATCAAACCTTAATTACATTATACAGTCAAAATTATTTTATGGCAGTTGTGAGCCATTACCATAAGACAATTTTCCAAATTCATGGAACAGAATCTTTGCAGTGTTTCTTTTCAGAAGCAAATAAAAGTGAGAAATTATTTCTTATGCTATTGGATAATTCTGATGACATAATAAGTTTTATAACTTAAAGTGTAATGAAAATGAGATGAAACAAGAATATATATGCTTATCAATAGGAAAAATAATTTCTAGAGCTGTTTTAAATTCTGCTTATTGGAAAACATGAAAAACCACATTCCTTTACTCTCAGCCATGCTGAAATCAGGTTCATAAATGGAACTTTTGAAAAGGTTTAGTTTCTCCAAAATACCAAAATATACCTCTGAAAATCCAGAAAGTAAATATATTAAATCATGGTACATAAAAACAATTTTAATTTTTAGGACAAAATACTCTGTCTCCTAAATTCCATGTTTACAGAACCTCCAGCAGTATGTAAATAATAAAAACCCCACACAGATTATTTATCATTCCATGTCATGTAGTAATTTCTTCTTTGGAAAAAAACTAGGAGGTCTCTATATTGAATAGTGTACATGTGAGAGAATGCTCATGTAGGTGCAGTTCTTAAAAACATAGAAATGTTGGTCTTATCAATGTTTTTGCAATTCTCACAAACCTTCCTTTTTGTCTTCTGCAGCAATCTTCACTTTTGTGTCTGTTATGTCTTTGAAAGAGGCCAGAAAGAGTACCACATCTCCTTTTTCATTCTTTATAGGAACAATATCCAGTAAGCACCAGAATGAAGACCCTGCAAGGATAAAGAATGAATTTAATTCAAACAGCTGCCTTTTAGCAGAGAGAGGGAGGTAAAAAAGTGAACTGCTTATTCAAGAGGTCAGTAGTCAGGGAATCACAGATGTTCAGCTCATGTAAATCACTTTGCATCGCTGGTTGAAGCTCTGTAATACTGTTTTCTCCAGACACAAGACATTAATTTAAATGCAAAATTTATCTACAAGGATCATTAATAGAGTTTAATGAAGCTGCTTACTCCTCTGAAACCATGCTTTCCTTTGAACTCTCAACTGACGTTGCTTATTTCCTGGAATAGCTTTCACTTTGTTAACTTGGCATCTGAAGCATTCATGTCTGCTATAGAATCATTCTACCTTAATCATCTGACTTGATACCCATTAAAAACTCTTGACAGAAGACCTGATAGTCAGAGCATCATTTCACTAATTCAAAGCTATTTAAATTAATCAGATATCAGACTTAGAATAGAAATAAACTCTTTGCACAGACAGTGAGATATATAATACCACACATCATCTATAAAATTAATATCAGCTATCTTCTTTAATTTCATAACGTTCACCTTTTTAAGACTGAGACAAAACTGAGTTTGACAATATTTTTAATTCTTGTCAACTTTTCTCTGTGCACACCTGCTACATAATGATGCAATTTATAATAAAATCTTACTGTTTGTGTCACAAGATTTGTTTGCAAGATATGTTGTTCAACTGCAATGACAAAATTCTTAAGTTTCCTATGAACACCACATGGAAGAAGAAAATATTTAATGCCTATAAGCAAGCATCCTATATCCCACTCCCATCCATTCTGAGGTAACTCAGCAGAGTACCAGGCTTTTGTCTCTTTCAGGTTTTAGGTATCAATGCTAATTACTTCCACCCACCATCGGCCCACAAATATTATTTATAAGAGATATAAGTACTACTAGAGGGTTTAAAATTTATTTTTGGACATCTTTACACTTCCACAATCTGCTGCTTCCCAATGTACTATTTTTAGCATTCATTTACAAACAAAAGTCTAGTTAAATTCATAAAAAGAAACAGGACTGGTTCCCTGGACCACTGCTGCCCCAGCTGACTTCTGTCAAATGATCAGCTGAGCTTTGGAGGGCTCCTTGGGAACAGCAAGCAGACTAGCCACTTCCTGCTGTGCTGTCTTCTGAAGTTTCCAGTTTTGAAAAAAAAAACTGAGCACAGGAAGATCACAGTTAAGTTTTATAATTTAGATTTTCAAGTGGAAGTTCCCTGGCTGCCTTTTGAACACTGTAGATGAGCATGATAGGTGAAAGAGCAGCTTTTCTTTGGAAGGACCACGGCAGTTAAAGGTAAAAAAATTTGCTTCAAAGGAAATTCATCTGGCCCTCTGTGCCCTGATCAAACTTTCCAAGAGTCACACAGGCACCTTTGAGACTAACATTACTAGTTCAGCAATGTGGCAGCACTTCTACTTAAGGTATTTAAAGAAGGGACATGGAGAAATTAGAACAAGAGAAAGGAAAACTGGAGGACAGAAAAACCTGTGTGAAGAAGCAGAGTTGCTTTGTATTGTGTTTAAATATTCTGAAGACAAAGCAAGGAAGAATTCTCTTTTAAAAGAAGGTAAAACATGTCAGAATCAGAAGCAAGGCATTTCTATTGTTCTTTCTCCTTTCTCCCACTTTGATTCTCCATTCTCCTTTTTTTTTTTTTTTTTTTTTTTTTTTTTTTTTACAGATTTGACTCTATTAAAAATTCTGGGGAAAACTGTTCAGTAGCATTACTGTCAGAAACGTTTTAAAGAGTCACACTGTCCCAATCTTGAAGAGGTCCATTCAAGGAGAAGAAGCATTAAGGAACTTTACTGCTTAAAAATAGAAACATAAGTCTTTACAAAATACCATCATAACTTCTAAACTGGCCAAAATCCTAGTGGCAAAATTACTTTCTACCCAGCTGCATTCTAGCAGTAGTTTCAGTGAAGAGAGAAGTCTCTCTCAACTCCTTCTTCTAAACACCACCAAGAGGGCCAATGGTCTTTTAAGAAGATGTTTCTATCTCCTCCAGAAGTGGAAGTATATCTTACTCTTTCCAAATGTTTCATGTCTTTTCTACAGACACACACACACACACACACACATACACATTAGCCATTAAGACCTGAAAGAAAGTTGCAGACATCAGCCATTTGAAACATACCTAACTCAGTTACAGTTACAGTAATATTGTCCAAAATGGTAATTTGTAGGTTTAAGGGAGTTATTACAACATGGTTAATCATTAGAGACAAATCCATTTAATGGTTTAAGGCATTGGCTCATTTGTATAATCAAAATGCATTTGAATTCTTTTGAGGTTTGTCACTGAACACTGGTCATTGAAATTGTTCCACATCCTGTCATCATTTGGTTTCTCTCATATTTTCTTTTGTTTTCTTTTCTCATTCTCCTTCTCTGTAAATATATCTGAAAATATTTTGGCTAAGCAAAGCAAACATGTATATGGTGTGCGCCACTAAAGAAAACACATATCCAATACATGCGCAGGCTACTTCTCTCCTGAAGAGTTCCAGGCTAATACCCTGTGTGGTGGGCTGCCAGTTCTGGCTCTATTTATACACTGAATGTTTAGAAGTTCTAAATCTGAGCTGGTTGGTTTGGTGGTTTTTTTTCTGTGTTTTAATTATTTGGTTTTTTCTGTCTTTTCTCTGAAAGGAGCAAATGAATATGAAGTTGTTTTTAGACTAGGTGAGATGATCTGTTTTAGGTCAGGACTAGGTCAATATAAGATTGCTTTCTGTCAAGAACAGAAGAGCTCTCTCTCTCTTTCACTATTGAGGAGCATCCTTGGAAAAATAAACTGCAATGCAATCTGTTACATAGCTTTTACTGAAAGCCAGCATCACATAATTCTGTAAACCAAAAGCAGAACTTTCTTCACATCAAAAAAAGTAGTGCCCTATTTTGTTGTGGTTCTTTTGAATGCACTCGTCTGTGAGACAGAAATTCCTTCCCTGCTTCAGATGGTGAATACAAAGGTTTTCTGTATTGTCAAGAGTCGCCTATCAAAGAAATTTCTTTTGGAGGTTTATTTATATACAGACTATTTTTATTGCTTCAAGCCACCACTCTTGGAGAAAGAGTCTAATCTTTCTCTTGCATTATGAAGGGTCAAAATATATTTTAATATCCTCAAGGCTTATATAAGCACATCACAGGGAAGGAGAAAAGAAACCAAATGAAGCATAATCTTATCACAAGGCAATTTGGCTATAGTCCACCTTTTATAGATACAAAAAAAAGAGAGTGTTTTATGGTCACTCTCTCAACCACCCTTTCTACCTTTCCTCATTTTGACAGCTAGAAGTCTGTCCTCAGACTGAAATCAAAACAAGGGTCAACAGACCACGGCATTTAAAAGGGAGATTTTGTACAAAACCCTGTCATTAGAATGCCAGTAGCCTTTAAAACCAAACACTCTTTTCACTAGAAAATAAAGCCTGCTTGAACCATGGGACAGACTGAGACCATTAGCTCTGTTGATGAGCTGTGTGCACTCACCGTATGATAATAGGTGATCTCTGGTCATGCCCACCCCATACAGAGCTCAATGAAATACTCAGAAGAGAAATATCTTTGGTGGATATTTGGGTATTGCAGAGGTTTCATAATAGAGATATGATGTGGGATGATGGTCTGCAAAGTTTATGTAATTCTTTAAAACAATAAGTAAATCTCTACATCCATCTTGTTAAAATTTTACTTCATACTTTTTTAGTGATATAAATATCTAAGGAATACTTGGAATGAGTGCTACTCATGCCAAGCTATGGCTTTATTTCGCTCTCGACAGTCTGGGAGTAGTTTTGTCCAGGAAGAAAAGCTTAAGGCTTCCTTTTACTTTTTGACTGGTGTGGTTATATCCACTTCCAGACCTTAAGTTCCTCAGGACTTTTCCTACCACACTGCTCTCCAGAGGGACACTGAACCATTTTATACTGCCCCTTCCATCATTCAGGGGTCAGAAATAAGAAACACACATATTTCTGTGATCTACCTCCACTTCTCCAGCACAAGGAAGAGGGACCAAGCTCTTTGAGAAGCTCTGAATCCGCACATAACACATTGAATTAACCAAATGCAATTGTTCCTAGACTAATGGCCCAAGTATCTGAAGAAAGAAAGAAAGCTGAAATGATTTGCATACTAGATATAAAAGTCTTGTGGCACAAAACAATAGCTCTTCAAGGAATAATTATATATATGCATGAGAGGGCAGAATTAAGCTTCACAAGCCATAATAAATCTGGAATATTTCTTTTCATTTAAGTGGGTGACTTAGTAAACTAATGCTCTTGTAGGAAGATGCAAATCAAGCCTTAAAGAAAACTATTAAGACAGTCTATTTCCAGAGATTCATGTAGAAGACAAAAATATTTTCATGTAGATAGCTATAATAACTTGTCAACAAGATTGATGCTAAATCCTCAGCATTACAACAGTGTCTCATTGGTGGTTACTAATTATTAGCAAAATAAACCTGCATCATAACACCAGAGATATTTGAGCCTGATCATTTCCACTTTTCCATTACAAGAAGTGTGCACTTCAAGACTGGCAGACTAAGGTGCCAAAGACTTTGTCTGAGGAAACCAAACTATCTCTTTCATCAGCTTACCCAAAAATTCCCAGCCTCACTGATAACACATCATTTTGAAAGTTAAGTGGTTTTGACAAGATGTCAACATTTCGTTGAGGAGAGCAAAGTCAAAGAAAACAATGCTTAAAAAAATTGCAACTGGACTGAACAGGAAAGGAAACGAGCTGCAAGAAAACTATAGCTATATCTTCAAGTACTTTCCCTTTTGTAAATATCATAACTTTGACAATGATCAATTAATACAGCTAATGCAATGTTCTGCTGCTTTAAGCAAATTATCACCTCATTCTCCATTATCTCTGCAAAAATCAAATTTAGAAGCTAACAAACTCTATAATTTATTTTTCTTGAATTCTGCTACTGAAGGTGCCAGCTTATCTGCTACACCTAGTGACATTCTTTGGTCAGAAAAAATTGCAAAATTAAGAACTCATGTGGGTTATGATGAAACTGACTTATGTGGAAACAGGTGGTTTTGTTAGATTTTCGTACAGGTGGCAAAGAAGACTCAAGAACTTGTTTCCCCTACTTTTGTGTGATCACCAGATCACACTTGTATCTTGGAAGTCTCCTTACAAGTTTCAACAGTCAATGTAAATCCAGAGTGGATTTATAATCCATTAATGCATCCAAAATGGATCCATTCCAAATTTATTTACATCTTAAAGCAGAATACAGTTGTGTCCCAAGAATTTGGTAGATGAAAGAAGACTGTAAGATACTTTAATAACTGTAATCATAAGATACTGTAATAATAAAGCAAAAATTGTATTTCAGTATGAATAAGTAGGGAATTAATAATCCTGTGGAGTTGATTTAAAACTTGTTAAAAATAGCTCCCCGGTCCTCTATATTCCCTATGGAGTACCATGTGCAATTATTCGGATCTATTACATCTCATCAGAGATACACGAATCCATCCCTCCTTGTCTTCCCTGCCTTTTCTGTGCCCAGCTTCAACCTATGCTCTGTCCGTTCTGCTGCCAGGTATTCCAGTGCCTCATATGTCATAGGTCTTATGCTGCCCAGCATTTCCAACTTTCTCTGCCATCTCTGCCATGATGGAGAGATGAAAAGAGGGAAAGGAGAAGAAGAGAAAACCCTTTTCTATCCTTGCCTCTCCTGCAAACTGCCAATGTTAAGAAGAGAGAAGCTTCATTCATGACCCCAAAGTTTGTGTTTGTCACTTTTTGGACACAGACTGTCAGTGCTGTGGCAGCTCCTAGTTTGAATGCAAGTCTTTTCCAGCCTCAGTGTAACAGTCTGTGCATGCAACAACTAGTACAGTCTGCAGTGAATGTTTTATACAAACTGATTTATGAGTAACAGCACATCTACATTTCAACTTTGTTTACTCAGCTTTCTGGTCTTTCCTTGTATAGCTCCACTATCTTCCTTAATTATTAAACCATTTTGAAATCCTCTAGTTACCCTGAGTTTCCTTGAACAAAAGCAGAGAACTAAGCAATACTTTTAATGCCATGTGAGATACATTATCCTTGGGCATACAACTTTCTTTTTGTCTGCCCTAATTTCCTTTTCCTATCTCCTTCCAGATCAGAAAAGAAAACAACATTTATGGAGATAAGTACTTCCCTGATGTAATACATTTACTAGGTTGCAGTTATGGCAATTAGCAAAACACACAGGATTATTTAAAAACTAAGTTAAGTCAGTGAGATGCATTCTGTTTAAATGCAAAAAGCTTCAGGGCAGACTCATAAATATTATCAGTCTGCAACTTTCCCTCCCTCTCCAATGATAATTACTTTGTCACAGTTATATTAGTACAGGACATTCGGCATTTGTCAACTAACTCCTGGGAAAATACTAATTGAGACAATATACTTATATAAACAAATGTACAATGTCTATGACAAAAATGAAAAATAACTCAACCAAACAAAAGGAACACAAAACAAAACAAAATACAGTTTCTTCAATATCTTTATACAGACTGCTTCAGAAATAGTCAGGCTTGGTCCTTCCTGATCAGTTTAATCTTTACTTCATTTCTTTCACTCAAGCAATTTCCAAATAAACAAAATTTTCTTTCCATTGATCAGTGTATTTTTGAAATCTATTGTTAAAACTGTGCTTTTCCTTTTGGACTTTCAGAGCCAACATGTAAATATAAACACGGCAGTAAATATGATTTCTCAGCCTACTGAGGGATGCACTTCTGAAAAGAAGCCAAGAATTTTTAAAACAGGATGATCTCTCATATACATTATCTATGTCTGGATATATATTTGTATATATAAAAATATAAATGTATTTATTATTCTGAAATTTCATCTTATATTTTCACATCTGAAGGAGTTAAAGCACACACTCACCTAAACAAAGCCATGTTTTCAAATTACATTCTTTTGCTTTTAAGCTCATTATTTTATAATCTGAAAAGAGAGAATTCAAAGATGATGTGAAGTGTACTACAATGAAAAAATACAGCTATCCCCAAACAGGTTACTGCACCTATGAAAAAAAATTCACTGTTTGAGTTTCAAAAAACAAATGATCATTATATAAACTAAAATATCTGCAAAATATTTTGTGATTCTTACTTTGCTGTCTCTGGCAGTGGCAGCCCCTAGAAACGGAAAGTCTGGAGTCTGCAGAATGGGAGATCTCCCAGCACTGGAAGAGGTACTGGCTACAACCTCGTGCCTATTCATAAAGTTTTTTAAACTCATGACATGGAGAAAAAGGGGATTCTACTGGTTACTCATGCACTTACACTGAAAAACTACATTTTAGAAATGGATCAAGTTATTTTACACTGCTTTTCTCACAGGTTTAGGTCAGAAAGTATTTTGCATTATAATCCTTGCCTATAATCATTGTCTTATCTGTTCATATTATTCAGAAGTTTTCAACAAGTTTACATATTTTCTGTTGAGGCTGTGATTCAAGAACTTGAACCTTACTCCATATGCACTCCATGGGCACCTTTCTGGAAGGAGGGGGCTAAAGCTGGGACCTGAGATGGATCTGAGTCATGGATCTGAACTGATAATTCCATCCTGTCAGGTTTGAGGTTTTTGTACAGAAGGGTTTTGAAACACACACTGAGCAATTATGTAACATGGTAGAGAGGATTAATCTTCCCAATTCACCATTTCAGTCCATGTGAGCACACGATGTAAACAGTCTCTGAGCCTGGCCAATGAAACAAATTATAGCAACCCCACCAGTTGGAAAGCAGCAGGTTTTAACCTTCGAGTTATTTAACTGCTTTATGAAATCAAGTTGCTTTTGCAATTCCCTACCCAAATCAGTGAGAGGGTTCAGTAGACAGTGCTAACATGAGTCTTCTACCACCTTCCAAAAAACTATGGAACTGAAGCAAGAACCCATTGTGGTGGTCAGCACAGGAGGTGGCAAATAGTCTGCATCATAATCCAGAATGTGGATTTAGGGATCAGAGATGAAATAAGGAAATGCCAGCCAAGGAGAGGCATATGGCCATCTGGAGAAATGACTCTTTGAACTTTCTTTATCCAAAGAACAGCCTAATGCATGGTGAAGCACAGGCACCCAAGTCAGCTTTTAGCCAAAGCTTGATTTAAATCTCATAAAAAATAAAAGGCAGCAGACTCCGTGTGGCCATAAAATTGTGAGAAAAATTTTTGAAGAGAAAGGTGACTAGTCTGATGTCTTATGAACATCCTACTCCAAAATTAATACCAATATCTCTTACTAAAAATGGATGTATAAAAAGTAGCACAATGAAATGTCTTTTAAAAACAAACAAACAAACAAAAAAAACACAACCATCCAGCAGTACCAACGGCCCTTCATGCCAGGTGCAGCTGGAAGCCCAGGGTGCCTGTGTGGAAACACTAATTGCATCTGTTAGCAGTGAAGGGCATCAAGTTGTAGCAATACAACAAGGAACACGAAAATTTCACACAGATTTATTTACATATCAATGTGGTTCTAGAAGAACAAGTATTTTCTCAGTGAATTATGCATTTAATACATCATGTTGCTGCTGAAAGAAGCTATTAGCCAATATCACTGTGAATGCGTCAGAACGAAGTATCAGCACTGTCAGTGAGCTGCAGTCTTGTTGATGTCTCATTAAATTCTAGAAAAAAGATCTCAGATGGTTTAGATCACATTTCATACAGGGGATTTTGCTGCCTTTTCTTTTTTGCCTTGTAACTGAAATTCATCCCCTTGTTTTGTCTTCTTTCAGGATTTTGCTGACTATTTCACCCAGGCCTCTGTAAAGTTTTAGCCAGGGAGGAGCACAGAGGAGCACAAGCCTGCTCTGTCTTCCTCTTCTGCTGTACAAGCTGGGACTGTCTCTAAAACATCAAAACATTTCAGAGGTACACATAATCTTTCATCAGAAGCCATGGGTCAAGCAAATGAGGGGTTTGGAGAGAAAAGGAGACAAAAATTCCCTATTCTGTGAAACAGAGGAAAATAAGGACATGTCTTCTGTCTGTATTCTATACTGCTTTTTAAAGAGGAAGACTTCCCAATGATTAATGAGTTATATGAAAGGGGGAAATGAAAAAGATCAAGAAAACGGAAAAAAATTAACAAAAAAAAAAAAAAAAAAAAAAGAAAAAAAAAAAAAAAAAAAAAAAAAGAGAGAAAAGAAAGAAAAGAAGAAAGAAAAGAGAAAAAAAGAAAAAATAAAATATTCTATTATACAGATACAAATTATTTTCGATCTCTCAGGTAATTGCAATTAGATATCACCTTCAGATTAATCTTTCAGTGCTGCTTGCTTTTTTATTTCCCTCCTCCTGTATTTTGTACTATAATTTAGCAAATGTGAGCAAGCCAACCACAAAAGCTTTTTAGCTTTCTTATTTTTAGATTAGGTTTTCAAGGTAGAGAAGCAGTGGAGCAGCAGTGAGGCCACATTGCTACAAACCACTCTGTCAAGCAACTTGTCAAGGGGCTTTCTCTACATTAGTAAGTACAAAATTGTCACTAAAAAATAGTAGAAAGTAGTCACAAGGAAATTAAGGTCTCTGTACAGAAATTTTTTTTACAGTCAGAAAATTCTAATAAATGCCTCTTTTTTAACGTTGAACTTAACTTCCAAAAGATATGGTGTATTTCAGGAGTTTGTTAAAGAAGGCAGATACTTTCTGTACAGAAGCTTGAGGAAAATCCAATTTTCTTTCATTTCAAAAGAAATTAATTTCCCTTCAATTTCTTCATAATTCTTCTACAATTTTAAATAACATTGAATGCTTTTTCTAAAAAAAACAACTTTTCTGTTTTCCTAACACAAGGAATGTATTAAATATAAATGATGTTGTGTAGCCTTTGCTATTCTCTAGCCACGTTGTTCGACCACAAACACTGCAGAGGCAGTGGATGGTGTCTCATGTCCGGAGCCTTATTTCAGTTATCTGTGGCTGTCATTGCTGTTCCTGTGAGAGCACCCAGACTTCAAACAGCCTTTTGCCTGATGAATCCAGGAGCTCAGTAACAGGGTCTGACTTTCACCCTTTCTCTATTCATACTCTGTTCATCTGAAATACCTTAATCCCAACCTTCCAGATATGGATACAGCCTTATCAAAACAGATATTCTCATGCAGTGATGAGAAGAGATAAAATACTTTGATTTAATCTTACTGACTTGTAATAAATGAAGAAATAAATACAGAAATTGAATACATCATATCTTCCTGACATTACAATTTACTTACCAAACCTTTAGTCACCAAGAACACGCCTAAGACATAACCCAGAAAGTGTTTAAATCAGTGTACACATAGAAGCTGACAAAATGTCCCTTGAGTCCTAGATAACTGTCACAGACAAAGCAAACTCTGCTTGCACCAAAGTCCTAAGGCGCCTTGTAAAGATTGTCCCAGCAAAACCCATTGCTCCAGTCCTCTTATGTCACCAAAGGGGTGTTGGGGAAAGCCAAAGGTGATACAGAGACTCTATCATTAGAAGGCATGAAAGACACTTTATTATTAGAAATCTACAGTTCTTATAGAAACAATGGTGGACTTAAGACTTGATTGGTTTTTAGGAATCTTCTCTCACACTATTGGTGAACTATGAATAACACATTCTGGAGAACCATATCTATAACCAATGGTTACAGAGAGATAATAATTGTTTGAATTCTTTCTTCTAAGTTTCTCACAGATTCTACACAGCTTCCCAGGATTTTAATGGGAGAACTGTGTCTCTCTCTGTTCAGAGGATATGTGATTACTACACTCTTACAGTGGGGATTTTCAATAATGCCAAAGGCTTGTGCAAACAGCCCTTTTTCTGGGATGCACAGATATGGTGGTCACCACAGTGAAGTCTCTCAAATGTCCATAAATCACAAGTGGCTGCTGCTGTTTACACTATGTTGCACACAACTTAGACATACACAAAAAAAGAATTTCCTTTCAATGAAGGAGGGCTGTGGAACTACTGCGTGTTTTAAAAGGTTGTGCATACGCACAGATCTCTTTTCAAACACTACAAACCTAATTTTGAGACAAAGGAAGTAAATCTGATGGGGTCAGAGGGGACCCAAGCTGTGACCTTCTCAGCAACTGAAGATGGAGAGCTTAGACTGGCCTAAGTCACTGATTATCTGGGTTATTGTAGCATTATCTTAGACTGTAATAGAAAAAGAAAAAAAATCTACACAGCTGCTTAATTGTACTTCAGTTTGAGGGAATGTGAAGACCTCATTTAACTACCTGTACTCACCATTGACAAATTTCAGAAGAGAGCTGACAGGCAGAAAAAGAAAGGTTTATTTAAATATAGCTCCTCAGCATAGTGTCCAACTGCTTTTAGATTGTTCTAAACAAGAGATCCAGGAGTGAGCATTTTTCTCACAACTCACTTGAATTCCAAAAGGTTAATTTGCATTTCTATCATCATAATTGACAACTTAATTTGTTGCAGATGTTTTAAAGAAAATTTAGAAATAGTAACAGAAAAAAGCTAAAAATCAGCTCCTAAGCAATATAATTTTAAAACTTTCTGAAGAAGGCAACAATCATAAAATTCCTTGTCTTTTAATAGTCTCCTTTTCTGATTATCATCAAGAAACTAATATAGCTCTGTCAAAGAAAAAGCAAGAAACTTTCTGAGGAACCAAAATAAATACTGAAACTATGATGAAAACTATATTTTGAGTTGAATTTTCAAAAGACACCCCTCTTTGAAGCTGCTGTATCTGCTGCCATGGTTCTAATATTGCTCTGCTGCTAGCATGGCAGAAAATGTTCAGGATGAGGAGTTACAGCCAGTTTATCCTATTCTAAGAATTCATTCAAATTCCCAAAAGAGAACACACATAGAAAAAAGTTCTTATCCACTCCTAGTGATCTCAGAAGGATTGGTCAGAGAACAACTGCTTAAGATCATTATTCTCTTAAAATCCAAACCCAAATGACAAAGAAATACTGTGGTTCATCAAACACAGACAGATAACCCACCTTACTCAGATTCTACCCAGCTCCTTGCACACCACTCTTGCTGCAGTATCAGCTCAGAGCAGTCTGGAATTTCCATGAAATTGTATGTGGATTGCTGGAGTTGCTTTAATTATAGCAATCATTCCTCTAATTAACAATTAATGAGCAGAGGTGCTGTGTGAATTATTTAATGATGGTTAAATAACTGTGAAAGGTCCATATTCAAGCTTAATAAATTCAGATCAAAACTGCTTGTTTAGAATGAACAGTCTAACTTAATGATAAAAGCTCTGAAGTAAGTTTAAATCAAATTTAAAATATTTAAAAATGTGACAATTAAGGAATAGATGTATGTTCAGTTTTGTAACCTTGAAAGTCTGCCCCAAAAACCATGACACATATGATCTACATTTTAGACCGAATCCAGAAGAACAAACCAAGAGTAAATTGTATTCATACATCCATGTCCCTCATAGTAAATTTTTATCATAATGTTGTACTAACAATTGAGATTTCAAGAAGAATTCCATGAGCTCAGAATTACCCCCGAGGCTTGGAAGTGCTCGTTTGGTCTTGTAGTTAGGCTTGTAAAGAAAGGCTGTGCTAAACAGCAGTCTAAAGGCAGGTGGAGGTTTCCCTCTGACACCCCAAAGCCCTAGGAGGACGTTGAAATGTGGTCCTGTGATAACTAGGCATTGCTACTACTTGTCTCCCACTGACCTATGTTCCTGACATTATACCAGCCCAAAAATCAATGATTTTCCTTATTGGATATACTGGAATGTATCCATACAATCTTTTCAGGGATATCATTCCCAAAGTTCTTATGTCTTAAAATATTTTAAAAACCTTTTTCTGGACAAAAACAAAGTTGATTAAGAGTAACAGCTTCAGAAGTTCAATTTTTCCTCTGAGTAAAACTCCAAACCCAACCCAAAAGCAAAACCATTTAGCTAAAATGGCTGATTTGCCAAATTTGGAGCCTGCGCTTTGCAGCTCTGTTGAAAAACCAAGATTATTTTTTAAGATAAATTCAGCTTTTATCCAAGAAATTCTCCTGTTAATTTATTACCTATTCATTTCTGTTTCCCAGCGGTACAGAAACACATGGAAATGAAAAATATAATGGGCAATCGGGGAAATTTATTCCTATTCAGAAATGTATTGGGGAAGCTTCCAGTCAAATTATGCAGAGGGATGCATGTAGGATGTATAGTGGGAATTCTTTTAGCCTCAACAATTTCTCTTTATCTGTTTATCTGTGATTCAGCTACTTCTCTGATAATTGACCTGCAATCTCTTTCTGCCTGTGTTAATCATACCTATTACAGGTTTGAAGCACCCCTTCAAAATGTAAAGGAATCACAATTTATCATTCAGGACAAAGACAATGAAATGAATGTCTTAGCTTTACTTCTTTAATTTAAATACACTGAAATATCTTCTTATCATGCCCACTTATCACTATAGAATACTGGAAAAAAGCAGCTCTTATCTTTCTTTAAAACAAATTTTCCCCTATATTCCAACATGTTTTACAACTTGGAACTACATTATTTGCGTAACCTTCCTGAAACTATTTCAGGAAACTGTGTGAGTCTCTTCTATATGCTGAAAAACCAAACCAAACACAGACACACTCCCAAGTCTCCCCAAAAAGTTAAGATGAGGAAGCATTTAGCAGGAGCTTCCAGAAAAAATTCAAACTTTCATACTGTGAGAAGCAGCAATCAGGAACACAAGCCAACTAAGGAACATTCTTCCATTTTTTTTGTTAGTGAAACTGAAGTTGTCTTCTCCTAACACTCCAAATCACTTTGTTGTCATTATGCAGTAATCACTTTTAAAAAATAAGTTTTTAAAGCATATCATGGCAGTAATATTATTTGAAAGAAAAATGTTTTATTTATAAAGACAGAAGAAGAGAAAACCTATGAGGAAAATGTGGTCTAGACATATGCCTATAAAGCTTAGCCATATAATAAAAGAGAAAGTGATACTCAACACCCATGGATCCATTGAGTCCATGGATCACTTGACTTCTGTTACCCTGGTTGAAATCTTGTCCTTGTCTCAAACTTAGTGTCACCTGTTTGAAGATGATGTGAATGTGGCTATAGGAATATATGGAGTAAGTACACTGAAGGAGCCTGATATGAATGAAACAAGCTGGGAAGTGTGCATCGTGGGCTGCTGTCTCCCATACCTCATGCATCTTGACTATGAAATTGTCCTTATAAATGCCTTGCCATTGGAGTCAAAACTTTGCTGGTGCAACTTGAAATGTCCTGTGGTCTATGGGGTTGCTTAATGCCTGGAAATTTTCTTTATGTGCCAATACATACTTGAATAGAAATTTTTCACTCTTTGAAAGTCATTATTATTTTGTTTGTGTATAACAGCTGTTGAAAAGAAATCACTTGGCTTGTTCAGACATTCAAGCATTTTACTGTAGCATTGAAAAATTTACATAGCTTATCTTTTGCTGAATATGAGTATTTTCATTACAGCTTCAGCAATAAGAGGTAAAAACTTCAGTATAACAAAAAGCAGAAAAAACAGTGTCATACTGAGTGCAAATAACAGTCTCACAATGCAGTTTAGTACCCTGAATTTCATCTATGCAGCTTTGTAACATATTGATATAAAATCAATAACACCAATATAAACATGGTCTCAATGCGTACCCTACTGTCATTACTCAAATCTGTTCTTATAGGTTTGATGATAGACATACTAAATTATTACTTAGAAATGAACATTATATATTATATGCGTTTATGCTTAGTTTCATTCTTTATGACTAAGAGAACAGGACAGAAGGACTTACCATTCTTCTTATAGAACATGATTTCTCCTTTAAATTCTATCTTTTCCTCCAAAGATTTCTCAATTTGAAGAATCATCTGCTCATTTGTTTCAGCACCAAGTAAGAATTTACAGCTGCAGCTCTTCTGCATGACTTCAGTCCGTGCAAATCCAGCAAGCTCACAGAAGCCATCAGAGCAGTAAACAATGGGGAATCCCTTAGCCACCTGAGCATTTGCAAGGATAAAGTTACTATCTGCAGAAGAACACAAAAATAAAATAAGAATTAAAGTCTAAATTCTGCACCGCTTGACACAGTACTTTCTATAACATCATAAGAAGGCAAAACTGGACAGATATTGTAAAGCAAAGTTCCAGCTGCCTGCAAACCAGGTTCTAACTTCTGGTTTCAGACTGGTATTCTAAAATTAAGTCAAAGATCTAGACCACAGATCATATACAATAGTTCTTCATGGCTTTGTACAGTTTGACTCACTGTATCCTCAAGGAATACTTTATGATAGTGCCCCTGAGATAGATGCCAACACACTGAAACAACCACTTGACCAAAGACTATTGACAAATATCAAAATTTTGGAGAAATTTCAAATGTTATGCTACCATTCAGTCTACTCTGCAGTCTGAACAGACAGAGCTACATCATAAAACCCAAAAATATCCATGGTCTCAATAAGATAATGTTAACCTATATAAGCAAACTAATTTATTCAGTATAATTTTTCAAAGAAATCCTTAAAAACACAGTTGAGCTTCACACGAGGCTATGTGGAATTAGGGACATTCTAAACTACAAAGAATTATTTGTCCTTTATGGGACATGGGGTTGATTTTGTTTCTGCTTTTTTTGTTTGGTTTGTTTGTTTGTTTTGGGGTTTTTTTGTTCATTTGTTTGTTTTTTGTTTTCCTTGTTTTTGAGGAAAAAACCATTTCATTCAAAATCAGTCACCTGTCTTTTGGAGCCCCACCATACTTTTCCCATATGAAACAGGCATATCAAAGATTCATCATTCAGTTATACTTAATGCTCTTTACATTTTTTCACTGTGTTTAAGCTGTGGTAATCATGTATGATACGTTCAAGTGTAGTATATTGACATTGACATCAATCAGCCAAATGTCATGTCCTAAATCCTAATTTGATTTCAAATCTTTGACAAATCTGAGTTGAACCTATTGGCAGCCTAATAGCTCATTCCCATCCCTCTCTGAAATGTTTTTGAAGGCTTTGTACCACAGAACTTCATCTTCAGCTCATGTCAACAACACTGACCCTTTACAGTATTATTCAGTAATCAGGGACACCCTTTCCAGATAACATATGAACTTCTCATACTGGTGTTTTGCTTGTGTGTCCTTATCTTGAAGTAAAAAAAAAAAAAAAAAAAAAAAAAAAAAAAGTTTTATGGGCAGAATCTGTCTACATTTCATACATTTCACATGGAGGGAGGAAAGTCTATTTTTTGCTCATTGCTTGTTAAGGAATGTTTACCTTACAGCTTGCTAGCAGGAGCTAAGGAGCAGTCTAGTCCCAAGACAGACACCTCTCATTTTTCAGACTTATGTGCAAGTGAATTCATGTGTATGTATTAAGAAGAAATACTATTAACTAACCCATAATCCCTTGATAAATATTCATAAATTTAAAGAGAAAGACATGAATTATTTTAATGGAAAACTCAGGTTGATATACCTAATCTCCATACAGGGATATATTATTTATGATTGGGAAGGGAGAGACAGAATGCATACATGAAAATAGAGAAAAAATAAGTCTGTCTAATCTGAACTGTCACAAGAGTTCTACATCTGTGAAATCCCAAAAACCAGCTAAGTTACTCTTTAATTACCCAAGGGATAAAATACTATGTCTTATACTGCTTTCAGTATTTTAAAACAATGGAGGTTTATTAAATGATCAATTTTCTCTCCAGACTTTCCTTTAGCTACCCACATTTTGTACAAATTTAATTCAATTCTTTCAATAAATGATTGTTATGTTAAAACAGTCTTTTCCCATTTACCAAATGATGTGTTTTTAAAATGCATTCTGGTTCAGTGCAGTGCTTGACTTAGCCTGCCATTTTTATTTGCCTAACTGGGGAATAAGTATCATTACCATTCATGCACTAACATGCTGCTGCTCCTGTCAACACAAAACTAAATCCCCACACTGCCAAAAGAATTAAAATCATATGTTTGCAGTGCATAATGAAAGCGTGACAGTGCAAGACCAGCAGATCATTCATACCAAATATATTTGTAGCTAGCAAATTAATTTACTTCTCTGATTCTTGTTGTTTTAAGATACAATTATGTGGTGCAAAGACCGCTGTGGGGTTTTGTTTTTCTTTTTAATTCTAATTGTTGAGAGTTGTATGAAGCAGAATCTGGAGCACCAAAAGGACACAAAAGGTAGAGAGGATGCAATAGTGAATGAATGTCATTATGGACAGGAATACACTGGAGCTTATCAAGCATACCATAGTTTTATGAAAAATGTAAGGTAGCCAAATTCAATTTTGGTGTAAGTCAGTTACACCAAAATAAACCCAGAATAATTGTGATTGCTTTAACATTCATGGAATAAACCAGTTTACTTATAAATGCCAATCCAGTACTAGCTAGAATAGCAGCCAATCTTTCTCTTAATATCAGCAGGTGTCTAATAAGGCTTGTAAGCCTAATTTTACTGAACTTTTTGGAGTACAACAGCAAAGCATCAGGGAAATGCAATCAGAATTATATTTGCTGCTCTTCTTGAGCTTGAATTAAACAAAAAAATAATGAGAGATGCACCTATAATCCTGAACTAAGCAACTTATCTAATTAATTTGTTGAAAAATTTTTTGTCATACTAAAATGGACCAAGGAACATTATGCCCAGTAAATACATGTATAATCCAATTCTTCAGTAACATTTATAAAGTGATTAATATTTACCTCTTACAAAAAGTAAATTAAAAAAAAAAGCCAACAAACCCATACCTTAAGATATTCTGGTTAAAAGTTTGTTTAATTCTGCAATTTACTTTTATAGCTTCAAATATTTAATATCAATTGCTATTACTTGTGTATGTAAAACATGATAAATTTTTTCAAAAAACAAGTATTGAGGGTGAAACTTCTATCATTCAGTCTTTATTGTGACACAAATAACAAATCCAGCATTTAATTTCATGATCTTCAATGATAACTAGCTGGATTTTAAAATCAAGTGTAAGATAAATGACATTTTCTTTAGAATAATTCATTAGAAACTTTGAACTTGCAATAGGAAAGTTGCAATCAGTCATGCAAACCTGTTGATCTGTATATTTTGGTATATGTTTGTGTGCAGATTGCAACAACAATATAATAATATAGAAGTTGTTAAATTCTGGATTATGCTTTCAGCATTTTGGCTGGAATATTAAATTATTTTATTGATCAGGTTGGTTGATCCAGAGACAGCATTAGATTACTGGTGGATGTTTTTTTTAATTTTATTTTTAGATAAGAAAATACATCCAAGCAAAATACTTAATCTATTGCGAAAGATGTAACCCTGAGCCTTTGAAACAATAGAGAAGAGCTGCTGAAAATCTGTGTAAGAAAGAAGAGATTTGGAGTATTGAGGAATAAATCTGGTGCAGGTAGCTCAATTTGCCAGCTGCACAGCGAGATGCAGATTGAGCTCCGAGTGGGAGCAGGAGATAAGAGACCACGAGCTGCCGACCCTTTGGTCAGCAAAGGGAGCAAAGATGGGTGGTGCCAGCCGGGTGGATGGACTCTGGAAGACACAGCAGGAGCAGAGCCCTCAGGAGAGAGACTTGTGTGAGGAGAGACTGTGACGGTATAAAATCCTTGGGTTTCTTTCACTGAGGGTGCTCCCAGGAGACACAGCTGGGGCTGTTTCTGTGTTGCTGCGCCATGAACAAATGGCTTTATGAAGAGAGTCATCTGAGGCTCTGCTCTGGGAGAGCTGGGGTGGATCTGGAAGGGAAACCTGGTCTGACTGGGGGAAGGGAGTCAAGCGGGCGCCTGTTGGGTCACTGGAGCCACTCACAGGGAAGGGGCCTCGGTGCCAGCAGTGAAAGTCTCTGAGCTGGGAATGAGACTGCCAGAGAGTCCAGGGAATGAGCAGATTGAAGGCTTTTTTAACCACTCGACCCTAGGTTTTAGCTCAGAAATTAAGTAGTGTAAGTCTCTACAAAATAAATTTTTAAAAATTCAAATTGAATATCTGTATATTAGCTTTGGATAAAAATTCTTGATTGTTTGTCCAAGCCTGCGAGAGCTGTGTGAAGGATGATTTAAAAGTTCTTCTGCTAAGATGGGAAAAGAAACCTAAGCACAAAATATCCAACATTCACAAGGTTTTCCTTTAGCAGCATGTCAGCAGAGATTGAGGAATATGAGAGAGGACCCTGGCTTGCCAGCACAATTTAAAAGCAAATTTCTTTCAATCATGATTCTTTTAGTTTAAGCTCATTTCCCATGAAAATCAAGTTACTTTTTCACATGAAAGTTTGAAGAAAGACTATTAGGAACTTGCATGCCTGTCTTCTTTTTAGAAGTAGAACATACTGGAGAGGACAGGACATTGATCAATGGAAGACTCATGTGGTTCTCAGAAATCTGTGCCAGAAACACAGCATAAAGCCAGAGCCAATCAAGTAAGATGAACCAGCACCGTGACAACTGTACCTTCAATCACAGGCTTAGACAATGTTGCCATGTTTCAATGATGAGATATCCAAAATTCATAACTGGAGCAACAGAAATTTAGATCTCATGCCGTCTGATACAGAGAATCATATTCAGCAAACATCCCATGATAGAGTTTTAGAATTGAGATAATTAAAGAAAAAGGCTTTATGCAATACTTTTTCTCCTAATTAATGTCCACAATTTATCTGACTGTAATGGCACTGTGTTACATTTATACTCTGAACTCCCTTCACGAATCCTACTGTCACATCCAGCAAAAAATGACAAAAGGATTTTTGCTTTAATACTGTGGTTATGTCTGCTGTAAATCTCATCATTGTGCTTCCCCAGTTCTTTTCACAGTCCTTTTCAACCAAAGTCCAGAAGTTTTTGTGAGAACAGCTGACTTATTTTGCAACTGAGAAAAGCCAACAACCATTGTAATTTTAAATGTTAATTTATTTAAGAATTAAAGAGGAAGAAAAAATCCTACAAAAGAAAAAATCTTTAGCAATCGAAGAAGTTGCATTAAATGAGCAAGTGACTCACATAGTTACTCTACATATTGTAGAGCAGTCCACAATTCTTCTAGATGAAAGGATGTACTACACTTAGATTTGATTCCACAGTTTGTACACACACAACAAGGGAAACCTCATTCCAGGTTCATGCAAATGACCGTGACGGAGAACACGACCACATTAACAGTTAAGATTACTGATTAATTGAATGATTAAAGAAGTATGTGAAAACATTTAGCTTTACGTCAGCACATTCAGACGCAAGTGAATTTAATTAGAGCTCAAAATCATTTGCCAGCTAGTGTCCTTTGAATCTGATAGAGACCAAGATGATTTTTATAATGCATACCATTCCAGACATTAAAATTCCTTTTGAAAAATTTCAGTACAGTTGACGGGGTCACTGATGTGAGGTGAAGATTTATCTAGATCTCCATCAGAAAAAAAGCTGGTTATACTGATATTTTCTCCCACTCTTCTCTGAAAATGAATTCATATTCCAATGAATTTATAGTAGTACAGTGAGAGGAAAAACTATTGCATTATAAAGTATAAGTATGGACTGTTGAACAAAAGATCTACCACTGTAACTCAGTGTAACCTTTATAATTTATTTAATTGGCCTACTACTTTCATTATGAGGATTCATAAAATTGGATAACAGCAACAAATTTAGAGTTATGAATCAGTATCTGAAGTACCCAGACCTATGGACTCAGCTAAAGGGATGAGCTTCCATAGATTCCACTTGACCTAAACTGACAAGAATAATTTACAGTAAGTAGAAAAGTTCTGAATTCAGTGTAGTTACAAAATAATATTTAGTCTGACAGTGAAAATGCTTTACTGTATACAATATTCATAGCTACAAGAGTTAATCTGCAATGCAGTTCAGCATGGAGCTATGTAAGCAAAATTTGGGCATCTGGTTGCTAAATAATTTCCCAGTCCTATTGATAAACACAAGATCATGAGCCACTTAAGCGACTTGGTATTTAATGATCTTCAACCCAGCTTCCAGTGCCATTAGTGCATCAGGTCAATACTGGAATATTGACTACAGCTTCCTGCATGACCAGTAAAATTATCTACTCCTTCTGTAAGAAAGCAGAACAAAAAGCCAGACTGTATCAGAGAGGAAAAAAAATTAAAAACAAAAGCAGAAATGAACCTCGTGGTGAAATGGGCTTCTGGCATCTTAGCAAGGAAAAAAAATCATTTGTTCCTCCATTAGAAATATTTGTGCATGTTCCTATTGCTTTTCCAATCTCAGTATCATTTGAATCTACCTAAACTCTAAAATACAAGACTGAGAAGGACTTGTTGAAATAGTAGTACTGCTGTGACTGCTCATTCATCATCACAGAGCACCTTTCAAATAAACAAATGGTGCAATTGTAAAGGGTAGACTATAGTAAAGGAGAAAAACTTTTAGTAGAGATGACTTTCAAATTCTTTAAAATTAAGCTCCACTAGCAGGAGCAAATAGCTACATCTTTTCATCAGAAGGAAATATTAATTAGTCTAAAATAAGTCTTTGCTTTTGATTTTATATTTACCTGGAATTACAAATATGTCAGCTGAATCAAGGTTGCAACAAAATATTTTTTTTCCCACTCTTAAGCTTTTTGAATATTAACAAAATTTTATTTTTCAGTAAAAAACTATTACATTATACTTGATGAACTTTATTTGTGTTATTAATTGTGCAGTGATTGCCAGTGCACAGTGCAGATGTAACTAAAAAAGCTATATTGCAGCTGTCAAATATTTACATGCCAGTTTTAAAGACATTGAAGTGTTGCACGTAAAACAGCACATGGCACTGGGGACAAAAATCAGAAAAACTAAGACATTAGCAATCAAGAGACACTGTAACTCGTGAGTCACCAGCATGTTGTGGCAATGTGCAGAGTCATCCAGAAGTTACTTGCTGGCCGATTGTTTTTCTGCCAGAACTGAGCCCTGTATCCCTCATGAGAGGCTTCAGCTGCTGTTCAGTGCATTCTGTGAGTGCCCACTGCACAGCAGGGTGCACAGGATCGCATTTCCAAAGGAAGCATGTTTTGCAATTTCTCCAATAAAATACATGGAAATTTTAAATTCATCCACCAGGCAGAAGAACCATTTGTTTAGCCCAGCTATATTTGATTTACTGTTTGTTTTTTTTTCCCAACTGTTCCATTGATTTAAAATTCACTTGGAATTTAGAAATGGAATTGCTATATATCAAATTAACATATAAGGTTCTCATAAGCTCGAATCATATAGCTCAATGATTTAAGAGCCTGGGACCATGACTTTCTTTCAAGTGTTCAACTGAGAAAAAGGTTTGCAGAAAACACTCTTCCTGAATAGAAATATTTTCAAAGACAAAGGCTACATCATCAACAAATATTTATTAATTTGATCCAGTCCATACCTTCCTTTGTAACTTGTCTGAAGTAAAAATGAAATAAGGAGTTGCAGGCTCTTTTGTTTATAGCTGTATTAAGCACTACGCCACCTACTCACAATTGGTGCTTGGTTTACAGGCATAGTAAATTTTCACCATTTCATAATATTTTGTGGGTTTAGTATCCTACACTTGCCTTTACTACACACATGCCTGATGAACCTATTTATAATGCTATTGCGGTAGATATTTGTGCTCAATGTATGCACTGCTACTGATAGTGCAATGTATGAGCAGCCATATGTTACAGATTCTGCTAAAAGAGCTAGTGGAAGAACACAGGAAAAAAGATTTACCAGACATTCTTGCATGACTGAGAGGAAGAACATGAGCTAGACATTTTGAAGCCAGTGCAAAATGGCTTTGAGAGATCAAGTTCCTGGCTCTTTGAAATCTAATGCTCCTTTCTTCTTATGAGACTGTGTTAATTATGATTGGTAACTCAGGGGCTTGGAAAATATCTTGATACCATCTATACTGGAAACAAGAAACTAAATTTCTTTATAACGTGATGATGTGAAGTTCAAGGACCTATCATTGGGAAAGTTTCGTCTTATCACTCGAAGTGGATATGGTCTGGAAGACTCAAAGTGTCTGGAACATTTTGCAGTAAAGGACCAGATACATGAACACACAGTGAAATTGCCAGGGTTTTGAAATTAGTTTTGAGATTGCATGGAAGTTTTTTTTCCCCTTTAAAGTGACCATGTTAAAAGAAGTGTGGCTTCTATAAATCCTATATAAAAGAATGTTATTAATAACTACATACAGCAGATCTTTTCAGCACAGAAATATAAAAAGGTGTTAGTGCAAAGAGAGTGGAAAATCTTTATGGTCCTTCCACTTGCTTCTACTATGCGTGGCCAGAGGTAGTTACTGTCCATATGCTGAGCACAGGGAACTTTCAGCCACCATTCCTAAGAATGAAGGAGGAGAAATTCCACTTGCAGCCCTGGAACTGACCATGGAAGAACAGACCCAGCTATCCTCTGTGGAGAGACTCCAGTGAGTTATGAATCATAACCATACTAATTCTCCTCTGGTGACACTGGGGCATTTTATACCAAGGTTCCTCACCTGAATGAAATTACGTAGCATCAGAATAAAACTAGACTCACATCTGGGTTTTAAATTTAAGGCAGAAGGGACAGTGGTCGTCCTTCCTCAGCACCATCTGCCTAATGTAGCACTTGGGCTCCACAGAGGGTGATGCAGGAACCTCAATTTTGCATATGATTTTCATTTTCACAGGTGAGATAGCCAAAGGACAATGTCAAAAACACTATCTTTTCAGATACCACATGTTGCTACTATAATCTCTGAATAACAAGATTTTTTCCATTTTATACAAGTGCTACACTAACCTGAAGTTGTTACTCAAAGAGGCTCAAAGCTGATTTTCATGAATACTAGCCCTTATACATAAGTTCTGGGCTTTTCACTGTCACTTTTATAAACCCTTATGACTCCCATGACAATTTCATGACAGCTAGTGGTGAGTTTTACTTATTGATTTTCCCTTATAAATATTGTATTTCAATATTAAGGTGTCAGAACTTTAGAAGTAACCATTTTGAACCTTTGTAGTTTATATGCTCATCTCTTTATCCCTGAAATTAAAGGATAATCTTGAGTTAATTTTAATGGGGAGAAAAAGCAGACTCCCTTGTGCCTATTCCAGTGAAATGAGTTCTCTGTAAACAGCAAGGATTTCTGCACACAGTTTTCTCAGAGTAGGAACACTAATCTGAAATAATGCCATGGAAAAGAAAGCCTGTTCCAAGAATGCTCTTCTGAAAAATTGACACAAATCGTATTAAAAATGGTTCATAAAATAATGACCAGTGTCCAGGAAATGCCATTTCCAGAGGGGAGAGTTGTATATTGCACTATCTGCCATTATAAAGAATTACACAGTATATCCCAAACTCACCCTTTCTAAATAAAAACATCCCAAGAATTTCTATATAGAAATCACTGACATTGTCTTGAGAAAGATCTGTAAAAAATCAGTATTTTGAGGGTGAAAAATTATGAGAGGGAGGTTACAGGTGAGAATGTAATCATCATATTCAAAGAAAAACTAATCATCTTGTAGTGAATTTCTCAACTAAGAACGATCTCATAAAAAATCCAGAGGAAAAATGTTAAAAATATGTGGAAGGATGAGTTTTGTTGTAGAATAAACAAGTAGAATAATCTTAATGGAAAAGCAGATGTGGGAAGTAGACATGGGCTATTATTTCTTATAATAAAGTTTCTATGGACCTCCTGAAGGACTGGCATAGTTTATATCAGGAGTACCTGAGTCTGGACCTCCTGATTTATCCAAGATATACAAATAATTACAGAAGAAGCTGCTTGGGGAACCAGAAAGGCTTGATGTGAACACTGCCATAAGATGGTCTTCTGGAGAAAAATCCAGATTTTGGCTAAAGAAATGAATATGATCTGAAGATACGAAACATCTGGAACTTCTTTGCAATAAAGGCATACATGTATAAATGCACAGTGGAATTGTCAGGAAGGAGGAAAAAACAACTTTGGACTAAGTATTGTCTCAATGAAAGAAATCAGGTACAGGAGGAGATTGATATAAAAAAAATCCACTGAACTGAACCCCTAAGGGCTTAAACTGTGCAGATAGGAGAAGACATACACCAAACTAATGACAGGACTGAAGATAGATACCCAAACCTAGATCTTGTGTCTGCTTGCTTTCTTCTCTTCCTAGTTCTTTTTTACAGGAAATAAAGAGACTAAGTATCACAGAAACAGCTTTGGCATTTCGAAAGCAAAAGTTTTATTCTGCCATAGAACAAAACCAATATCCCTTCCCACCTCTTTTCCCCATAGAGCTACCTAAACATAAAAAACGCCAAACCTTACTTCAGACAGAGTCTCTCAGGAGAAAAATAAGCTAGTGCTCAATAATTAATGCAGGTCCCAAACCTCCAAAATCCCAGGAAAATGTTACCTATTAACTGTACTGCAGTGAATCAGTATCATTAGGGAACCAGGAAATGTTTCTGAGAATTCTATCAGTCAAAACATACAAATTCCACTAGAGTTTTTAATTAAATTCTTCTAACTGGTCCAAAATACCTTAAAGTAAAAAAAAAAAAAAAAAAACAACCCAACAAACCAGTTGCTAGACAAAAGCAGCACAACTTTCTTGTTCTACAGGAAAAAAGTATAAGAATGCTGCAGTCAAATTCCAGTGTTGTTATGGGAGGTAGTTCAAAGTCTTGCTTAGTTTGTCTGGAGCTCAATCTGAAGAAAGCTATGAAAAGTATCTTTCCAAATGGCAGCAGGTTCTTGTATCTGGTTGCAAAGTTTTCATGCTAGAGAGAACCATCCTTTTCATTCTGAGAGTTTGGAAATAATTTGTAGAAAGCCAGATATTTATATCTTTATCTCATCAAGTAAAAGTGCCACTGAGGAAACAGAAAAATACTAAAAATACAGAAATAAGGTTCCATAAATTACACTTACTGAAAACACCCAAAGTAGAAGAAAGCTATAAATTACAACATGATTACACTGCCACATTTCCTGTGTAATCTGATTCTATAAATGTGGAAATTCATTTCTGCTCTAAATACTGTTTTGAGAGTAAAAAAAATAATTCAGAGACTAAAAATCAGTTGGAGAATTTAACCAACAGCATCATGTACACCAGCAAAATTGCTATTTGCAAAACAGGTGGCCAAACCACCGAAGCAGTGTAAAACCTTTCTTTTAACCTACTCAACCTCAGTATTGGGGTCAGGAGGTTCAACACCACTGGAATGGTAGGAAGTGATATCTTCAAGGTGTCACTCAGAATAAGGACTTATATTTATCATATGTGGAGGGTGTGGTGACCAAAATCCTTCAGGTCTAGCATCATCTTAAAGCAGAGGAAGTAGCTAATATTAACATCAAGCCAGGATAGAAATCAGAACATTTCTGTACTACATTTACACAGCTGGGCTCTAAACCTTGAGTAAATGCACCCGACTGTGCCCACGTCTTTCCTTCTTGTAAATAAAGGTCAAAGAACATCTGTAGGTGAGATACTGTAGAACTAATTTCTTAATTTGAAATTGCTCTTAAGAAAGAGAAAAAAAAAGTACATGTTTATGCTGCTTCTTTTTATACTAATTGAATAAGGTGCATGAAGTAGGAGACTGAACTTGTGGATGGCATTGTGATGTAGAAAAATTATTCCATTTCAGACCACTCCATAACTGTAAATATAAGTAAACAGGGTCATTATACAGACTGTGCAAAGCAGCATAAATTAACTTTCTTAAGTTACCATAGCAATAATGAAAACTCTGGGCAAAACTTCACAAAATCTACAACTCTTGGTCAAAAATAACAAACAAAACATATGAAGCATGACCTTTAAAGTCAAATAACTTCACACAAGCATAGAAAGCATGACACAGTGGATTTGCATCAGATATCAGAACAAATGTTTTGTGGTGTCTTTGGTACTGTAGCCTTGGCAATACTATGGCTTTGTAACCTCTACCTGCATTATTGAGGCAGTTTTCAGCCTCTGTAGTAGTATTTCACCTTTATTCTCCACATACTGAAGTTCTTATATCACACTTCTCCCAGCCTTACACCTGCAAGGCTGAATAGTGATGGCCTCTCACAGTAAGCACCGAACACTGGTTTAAGAATGACCCCTCCATTCCCACTTCCTCCTTATCTCACTTCACAAGATATCAGTTTATTAGACAGAACTGAAACATCATGAACATGCAAGTAATTAATACTGATCTATGTATCAATAAATGTTAACCTGTAAAACGTGTATACACAAAGTTAACAAGTAATAAATACAAATCACTACTGGCTAATTCATCAGTCAGCACTAATGTTATCACTTAATGGTAACCACCAGTGATGAACAGAGGGAGGGTTAAACAAGGTTCTGATAAAAGTGAATAGCAATAGAGAAAAACCAGGTGAAAAATCATCTTCCTCACTGCCAACCACTGCACTAGAGAGTTGCCCAGAGCTCTTCAATGAATCCTGTCACTGCTTTCCAAGGTGAACACTAAATTATTTTCTTTTTCCCCTTTTCCCATTGCACTCCCTATCCTTTGTCAGTGTTACTAACTGCTCGTACTTTGTTAGATGCTTATGTTCTAGAGTGCTTTATGAGCATATCCACACAAAAATTAAAAAGTCCTCTAAGCTGCTTTAATCATGAACCAAAATTTAAATTAAGATACACCAAAGAAGGGAACAAAGAGAGAAAAAATTAAAAATTTGAATAAAAAATGGGTGCGAAATCAAGAAAGTTGTTAGTGACATAATTGGCTTGCCAGTTCCAGAGGACACTGTGGGATGCAGATGTCTGCACAGGTCAGATTGTTAACATCTTGGTTTCACTTCCTCACTCCATTTTATTCAAGATATTTCAAAGAGAAAAGTGCATAAGCAATGACTTTTAGGTATAATTAATATATTATTGAAGCTATCATAAGAGGTATTTTTTTTACAATAATACCTTGAAGTTTATTTTTCACTTTATAGAAATATGTGATTGATTAGAATCCTTCAAAATTAATTGGAGTACTGCCATAGGATTAAGTTTTGAGCCTTTCCCAGAGCAGTGTTTCCCCATGATTCTAGCCCACCAACTAATTGACTATATTTCAAAGCAGGAAGTGTATTATGTATTTCTCTGGAAGTACTACTAACTACCTTTTACCTAACATTTAAATTTGCTTCTAAAAATACCTTCTCCACATAATCCCTACATTGTAAGAGCATGACTTCAAAAAATTAATCAAACACATCCATGTATTTTAAACTAAGACTAAAATGAAATAAAAATTTAATCAATGTTTCAAGTAAATTAATTTTTATTATGAAAAAGGTCTTTATGAAAAAACAAAACAAAACAAAACAAAACAAAACAAGAAGAAACCAAAGATAATAACGATAAGCTCTATTTTTACCATTTCATGCACCATGGTAATGAAAATATAAAACAACACACAGGGAAAAAAAATTAAGAAAAGAAATAAAGAAAACCATTTTCCAAAGCTTTAGTTCTTCTCAGAATATAGCCTCAATAATGCATTAACCAACATTTTTGCAGCATGCAAGAAAAGTAAATATGCTTGGAGCTCTGGAAAGTAGCACACTGGTGATATTTCAGTAAAGGATTTTCAGTTTGGCTTTTTATCCCCACGTTTCAATGAATGGGCAAATTGGTAATGTATGAATGGCATTTAGAGGACCAAATTCCTTGCCATAGACACTAAATTTCATTCTTCAGAGGCACTTGTAGCAGTTTCATTCAGTTGTAGAGGTCATCCAGGCCCTCTGCTTTAAAGAGTAGTCAAATTTGTTTCTCATCTCTTTACCCACCTGTTCTGGCCTCCACTGCCACTGCAATTCCCAGAACTATCACTACTTCTTTGGGTGGTCTGAATCCCTAGGAAAGGGGTTTTATGTTGATTATTACGGTATCTATCTCTGACTGGATTTAGGAGACAGGAAATAACAAGAGTGGGACAGAAATAGCATTTGTCTCAAACTTGAATTAAGTAAGAATCTGAGAATCACACATTCTTGATCTTCAGTCTTGGTTCTAAAAGGTTATAGCACAAAGGTTAGTCACGTGGACCTTCGCCTTTGCAGCATTTAACAACTAACCTCCTTCCTGAACAGCTTTCACTTCCATTTTGGCTTTCCTAGAGAAGAATGAATAGCCTCATTCAGAGTTTGAGTCTCTTGATCTTATACCAGCCCTCAAGAGATACAACAAAACCAGATTATTTTATCAGCTATATGCCCACAGTAGAAAAGTGAGTAACCTAACAACCTTTTGTACATATTTCAGCTTCCACAAGAAGTGAAGGAGACTGTAAAATTTACATTTAACATCTTCCTTTGTAAAAAGAGGCAATGTTAAGGATTTCTCTTTACAAGTATATACCATGTTACAGCATTTTCAATTAAATCCAGTGACATTCACATTTTTCAATATATTTGTATGCAATTATTTGAATATTTAATTTCTGATCATTAGTTTCTCCATTTCTTACTGACATGCCAGACATTTTCTGGCATGTACTGGTACATGTTTCTGGTACTACTCTTAATTATGCTGAAGAAGTGGGAGCTGATAGTAATTGACCCACTCCTATTCAGCTGTTGAAACGAAAGAGTAAGTTTTCTTACTCAGTTACTTTCTGTAGGTCAAACCAAACTAGAAGAGACAAATGGCGCATTTATTTTATTTCACTTCCAAACCCAGTATGAGCTGTTTCTAAAAAAAAAATTTAGAGAAAAATTAAAATCCATATCTAGCGACACACTTCTGTTGCTACATGGACATGTAAGCAAGATTTGTATTGATCATGACATCCTATTTTTGTAACTGAGGTGTTTCATTTCTGTAAGGATTTTTTCTCTGCAAAGTCACAAGTAAACAGAGACCACATTCATAAAAAGACTAGTATGCAATCTATAAAACTTTTCAGGAACATGATAATTCACAAGAAGCCTGTTTCTCAGCTGTGAGGCAGATGTATCCCCTTCATGTTCCACTGCGTTCAACACCCCATGTCAGAATGCAGAATTACTGATGTTTGACTGGCATCATCAGTGATGCTTTCACCCAAAAAATGTTTGTATTGAAAGGAAAATGAGGTGTATGCGAGCTTTCTTATTTGCATTTGTGTTTCCTGGAGTTTATTTCAAATTTCAGGAACATTTTCAAGGGAAAAAAAATCCTAAGGAGGCCTTTCACAATAGAGTTATAACAAGTGAGTTATAGACATTCCTTAATTATTAGCTGTGAACCAAAAATTTGGGTTTCTTTAATAGGATGTATAATAATAGAATCATAAAATTGTTTAAATTGGAAAATACCCTGGGATCATCAGAGCATTAAAAGAGCATCTTCCTAATTCCTTTCCTTATGCCATGCTACTTAGATTCCTCTTCTTTCTCTATTGCAGTTTTCCGTATATGCTCCCGTCATGATTCCCCCCCAGTTCCTCCCTTACTTCTTGAGGTCCCTATTTCAAGGTGAGTAAGCCAAGTCAAACTTCTCAGGTGCTGAGAGCCAAGCAAATGGCTCAGAATATTTTTTGTGCCTTCTGATTGTTTCTTCTGCAGGCCAGTTGCACAAACTTAATATTTTTTGATTCATCCAGAAAGTTCCCAAGATTACTTTCTGGAGAAAGAGAACTGACAGAGAATAATAAAGCACACAGCTTGTTTCTTGGAATCAAGGCAAAGAGATGTGTTTACATTATGATATTAATTTTAATGTTCAGATTTTTAAAATGATGCAGCAGTACTGCATAATGAAAATTAAGAAAGTGAAAATCTCTAAACAGTACCATTTTCTTGATACAGATTTAGATCAATTCAGATTCAGTAAAGTCATTGATAGAGAGTATGCTTTTGTTTAGAATTGATAAAATCCACTGGGTGTGCTCATCCCAAGGTGTCACTGCTGTACCATATTTTGCATAATATAATGGTCCACTATTATATACTTTTGTAATTTTACTGGGCAGAGCCCAAATCAAATGTGGCTCTACTATTTCAATCACTGAGCTTTTTAGCCAGTGACTTTTTAGCCAAAAAATACCCCGCTGTTTTTTCATTGTTGTTTGGTTTTGTGGTTTTTGTTCTTTGTTTGTTTGTTTTTGGGTTTTGAGTGTTTTTTCTTGTTTGTTTGTTTTGTTTTTGCTGTTTAAATTATGAAGATTTGAACCTAATTCTTCCTTTGGGTTGTTAATCTGTTCAAAATTAAATAACATTGATCATAGTTCAAAGACACCATATCCATAACTAAAAAGTAGTAGCCAGAATAGAAACTCTCAAGCTGGCTATTGACTGGATATGTAAATTGTAGTTAGAATCCTTCATAAGATTCTTACAGGAGCTGTGAGAGCACTGAAGTCCCCTTTATTTCCCATTATTATTTCTCCCTCATTTTTTTCTTTTTCTTTACTTTGATTCTAAATGTATGCAAAAGCTGTCTCATGTTGTCTTGTTTTTCTGTCACAATATATATTAAAAAAGGCTATTTTTGTGTGATATTAGCAACTCAAGGTTAAATTCTGTACTTTTGCTTCCCATAATTATTCTCCATTCAATAGATTCTGAATCTGTCTGAAAATACTCTGCTGAATGGATCCTGATAAAATCTTATTCAAGTGCAACTTCTTTGGTTTCCCTTGGTCTTTTTGGAGTCATGACTGTGCAGACCAAAATCAAGTTATCAAAAAAAGAATAAAGCAAATCTGCTGATGACACCAAGCTGTGCAGTTGGCATACCTGAGGAGTGGGATGCCATCCAGAGAGAGCTGGACTGGCTCAAGAAGTGGGCCCTGGGAATCACATCAGGTTTGACAGGACCAAGAGCACCACTGCACCTGAGTCAGGGCGACAGTTAGTACCAACACAGGCTGGGCCATGAACAGATTGAGAGCAGCTCTGTCCAGAAGGACTTGGGGTGCTGCTGGATGAGACGACATGACCCAGGAGGGTGCACTTACAGCCCAGAAAGCCAATTGTATCCTGGGCCAGCAGGACTAAGCAGGGGATTCTCTCCCTCTGCTCTGGTGAGACCCCACCTGGAGCATTGCATCCAGCTCTGGGGTCTCCAGTACAGAAAGGACATCAACCTGTTGAGAAAGGCTACCAGGATGATTAGAGGGATGGAACACCTCTGCTATAAGTAAAGGCTGAAAGAATTGGGATTGTTCAACATAGGAAATGAAGGATCCAAGGTGACCTAATTGTGGCCTTCCAGTACCTGTGGGGAACCCACAGAAAGATGGAGAGAGACTTTTTACAAGGGCATGTAGTGATACGACAAGTGGGACTGCCTCCACACTGGAAGAATGCAGGTTTCCATTAGACATTAGAAAGAAATTTTTTGCTATGGGCGTGGTGAGATACTAGAACAGGTTGCCAAGAGAAGTTGTAGATGCTTCATTCCTGGATGTTCTTCAAGACCAGGTTGGATGGGACTCTGAGAACCTGGTCTAATGAAAGATGGCCCTGCCCATGGCAAAGGGGTTAAAACCAAATGAACTTTAAGGTCCCATCCAACCCAAGCCATACTATGATCCTATGATTCCATGGTTCTGTGTACTACTTGAAATCTGCTTTACTATTTAATATAAAGGTAAGAAGGAAGGTGGGAGGGGAGAACAAACAAGAACCCTTTCCTGATAAGCACCATAATTTCCTCTTCTTGATTCCTTAAAAAACCTAAAAGTACATAATGAGAAGGAATTAATGCTATTTTTATCTGTATATATTTTTTTCCACATTCAAATCTTCATCTTTAGAGATACATATATTTAAAATCACATTGTCCATGCTCTCAGTTACTCTGGTACATCCCCAGGACAACTCATTTAACAGCAATAAATTTATCTCATTCCATAAGAGATGGAAATCTGGAAACTTGGATTAAGTTTTAGTACTTTTGAAAGACATTTCATTTGAATCCAGCACTTTTACCCTGGCAGCTGGCAAATTAGATTCTGATTTCAATAATATTCATTTGCATTTTGTACAAAATATTTTCTCTGCATACTGAAGGAGAGACAATGATTTTAGGATCACAATCTAGCAATTAACCAAATGTATTGAATTGCAATATTGTTATAAAAGAGAACCAGCAAAACAGCAACTAAGCCAATAATCATTTTAGGTTGCTGTTTTACTGTCAATAAATAGAATTTGTTTCTAAACTTCCACATTTTCTCTTTTATAAACTTCTTTGTTCCACTTCACAGCAGATGTTACATTATTTATTCTTCCGCTATTTTAAGTTTGATGTTTCATTTTTTACATTCTTTCTCCCTGCAAAACAGGGGTGCCAAACAGCATTCAGCTGTCAATCTGAAAATACATGACAAGCTTGAAACATGTATCGATAGGTTTTTCATCTTTAACTGTTAAAGAGAGAAATTACAACAGTATCAAAAGGACTAATTGCTTGATAAGTTAATACACTTAGAACATTTATAAACTATAAAAGAAAAGCAACTCAGTGGTATCTCTCTAAAAGCATATTTTTTCATAGAAAAGACATTCCAAAGAGATTAGGTGTTCTGCAAATTTTGAAATTTAACTTATAATTTGATTTTTCCAATTATTAATGCACAGAGCGTTATGTAAAGTTTAGAATAGAGTTTTTGTGTCTTCTGAGATCTCCCCTGCAATTGCATACTATCTACTCCCTTGATTCAATCCCTTAAAATCCCCATTTTTTTCTCTATAAGAACTGCAACAAAATCAGTGTTTTGCCTGACACCAGATCAGAAGTTAATTCAAGATTCATTCATGTGAAAGCTCTGCACTATTGCATCTATCTGCAAATCACTAGCAGCAGAAATATGAAGAGACTTCAGAGAGCAAAACAATACCTTCATTACTACTTTTAAAAGAAAAGAGAGCTTTTGATGGATTTTGCTATGTGACCTGCCTCTGCATGAAACTGCTGATCTGAGCTGATCCTGCTCCAGCATACAGGGCCTGCTGGAGGAAAATGTTGTTTAATACTCATTGCACAAGTCTGATTATTAAAGATTATTTTGCAATTTTAGATCTGCTCTTTCACAAGAAGTAGAACAAAGCTGAATAAGTGTGAAATTCAAAACTAATCAAAACACAGAGACAATTATAGTAGGTTTGTGCATGAGAATCAGTGACCAGAATTATATCAAAATAGATTTCAGTCTTCCCCAAAATCTCCCACTGAATTCATATGAATTATTATATTGGTGACAGGGATGGTTCTGGGTCTTTGTCACATGGGATAGACTTATACTTCTTCTTTCCCTCTTCCTCTCATGTTACTTCTCTGATTTCTAGTATCTCCCCTTACTCTTCTCTAGTTTTTCTCATTTATGTTTTTCTAATTTCTCTAGCTCAGTACAAGCCATTTCTAGTCCCACATTCCCATTCAGAAGATTACTGAAAATGGATGCAAAGGTGCTGCCTATGACTGAGATGAAATATTGAAGATGAGAGTTCATTTTTGTGTATTATTTTTGAGCTTGGAAATTAATTGTTTGTGACCTATTCATGCAGCCAGCTATAATGTGCAATAGAACAATTTCAGAGAGCAAAGTGTAGGTAACCTTCCTGTAACCTATAATCCATTCATATATCTCAACAGATCTGTGATAAAGACACAGGATGTGTGGCAGCTTTCCTTGCCAATACTCACCTCCTCCTCTGACTTGCAAGAAGATTGTCGTCTTGAAGAGACTCACCAAGACTGGGAAAAGTTGACTGAAGTTTATAACTTACTTTAAGCTGAGACATTGTGCTCAGCCTCAAGATTAAAAACACACTATCTAGAATAAATGAAGTTGGCTTAAACTGAAAATGTGTACTTACATTTCTTCAAGCACCGTAGACAGAAATAAGTATCAATTAAGCAGTCATCATGTCACCAGCAACAACTACTTACCAATTATTTAACAATATTTTCCAAGTCAGTTAATAAAAGCTTAGAATCATAGAACTGTTTCAGTTGGAAAAGAGCTCTAAAACTGAGTTTGACCATAAACCCATTGCTGCCAAATCCACCACAAAACCATGTCCCACAGTGCCACATCTATGTCTTTTAAATACCTCCAGGGACAGTAATTCCACCACTTTCCTGTGCAGCCCATTCAAATGCTTTTGGTGAAGACATTTTTCATGATAACCAATCTAAACCTCCCTCGTTGCAACTTGAGTCCCTTTCTGGTTTTCTGTCACTTCTTACCTGGGAGAAGAGGCCAACCCCCACCTGGCTACAGCCTCTTATCAGGCAGTTGTAGAGTGATAAGGTCCCCCCACAGCCTCCTTTTCTTCAGGCTAAATAACATCAGCTTCCTCTGTCCAGATGCTTCACTGGTGCTCCAGAACCTTCCCTAGCTTCATTGGCCTTCCTTTGAGACACTCTAGACATATGTAGGAGTATAACAATAATCTGAAATAAATCGCCTGATACAAGCAGAAATATCTATAAACGGAGTCTGACAGGGCAGCATATTTCTAAATGAGCAGACTTCCCATTATGGATAAAGAGCTGTAGCAGGCAAACAGGACTTCCCTACCCTAAAACTGACATTTATTTGTTCTGGATTTCATTCTATGAGTGAATGAAATCAGGGTATTTCCATCAACTAAGCATACATTTATTACGTATTCTACCCTGCCAGTTCCAATTTAAAAGCAATGTTTACAGAGGGGCTGCATTTATTAAATGTGCTTTGGAAGTGGTCTCTAGATACAGTGATTCAAGTTTATTACACTGTAGGAGCATAAACTTGAGTGGCAAAATGAGGCATACATAGAAGAGTCACAGCAGTATTTGTCAATTACAACTTCAGCAAGCTTGCAACAAGATTTAGACTTTAAACACACAGCCTCATGGAACAAAGTACCCTGAGAGCAGGGAACCAATTTAATCAGAAATGCTGTAGTCTGGAAATACAGATTTTGTTCAACATGAGGTGCCTCCTCTTCTTAGTAGAAAAGGAGATTTGCATGCATCTTTGTCCTTGTTGCCTTCCTTCTTTTTTACCAGTAATCAGAAATTAAGAAGACTCGACACTTATCCAACATGCAGGATTTGATCCCAAATGGGTTGAATCTGTAAATACATGGATTATTGAATTATATATTAAATTTCTGTCTCTCAGTCCTTTCTAGCCCACATGAAAGATGACATTCATGAGTCACAGAGTGACTGAGCTGACCACAGTCACCAATATCCCAGGATGTTGAGGACTCTCTGTGTGTGGAGACACGAGGCTTGACTCCATTTCAGAAGGCTGATTTATTATGTTAAATATTATATTAAAATACTACATTAAGACTATACTAAAAGAACAGAGAGATCAGACTCTCAGAAGGCTACAACGAGAAGAGAACAGAACAGAATATCAAAATCCTGTGACTGCTCACAGCCTTGACACAGGTGGCTGTGATTGGTCATCAATGGAAAAAAATCCACATGGACCAATCCCAGCTGCACCTGTTGCATTCCACAGCAGCAGATAGTAATTGTTTACCTTTCTCTCCTGAGGCTCCTCAGCTTCTCAGGAGAGGAAAAATCTCAGCAAAATTTTTTTCATAATATCATAGCTACACCAGGATATTACACATTTTGGGTTTTAATCACCCCTAACTCTTCTTTCTCCAGAAATTTTGTCTAGATGCTAATAGACTGACTGAATTTTTAAGAGCACATGAGAAAAGCCAGTCTTGTTTTGAAGAAGATGGACACCACCATAGTTTCAAATGTACTATTAATTGGAACAAAGGAAAATTTTAGCCATCTTTCTTTTAAATTACCTCCTTCTGTGACATGGCTGCCGCTGTAGACTCCTATTTCTTCTCACAGGTCTGACACCATAAAATCTATTGCAAGATCTAAGACAGAAACAGCAAATTCCTAAGAGTTTGTTAGTTTTGATATTAATTTTTTCCAATTCTTGTATTATGAAATAAGTATTATAAACAGGGACTTCAGGATTCCATTCCCTAGCCACCCACATAACAGTATGTTCTGACATATTTGTGTAGCAGAGTCTTTGAAGCTATTTTTTCCCCAGAGATACCTAGACAACAGATCACATACAGGAAAGAAACAACAGCCACATACAGGAAAGAAAAGGTAGACTGTATACATTCACTGTTCTTTTAAAAAAAGTCCATTCCTTAAATCTTGGTGAAGTCTCCCCTGACTAGATATACTTCAAGTCTGAACTAGACATCTAGTCTAGTAAAGACATTTAGAGGGATGATGGGTGTTTCCTAGTCCCCATTCATCTGTTTTAATGTAGGTGTCACAGAGAGGTCAAATGAATCATGCCCTGAAGTTTCCTATTTCTAGCCACTAATTATAAAGACAGAAAATGCCTTTGACTTAAGGTGGATATTTAGATAAAAGGAGCAGCATATTTAATACAGTCCGAAAAGTCATGGAAAAGCAGAGATCACTTCCCTCTTATTATTCCACTCTACTACTCTTTTAGAAGGTAAACCATGGTCTATGAAAGTCTGGATAACAAATTTTAAGAGTGAAATGGCTTAAAAACTGGTGGAACTGAAAAACAATGTAAATTCTATCCTTTGAAATGTTAAGCTCCATTTTGTGCCTGCTTTTGTTTACAGAAGACACCTGCACAAACATTTCAGGATTTCTCTACTCCACTATAAATGCAAAAGTGGTTCAAACATCCTCTGACTTGAGGTGACCTGTGACTTGGTCCTGGAACAAGCCTTCAATGCAGTCTTTAGAGAAGGACCAGCTAATATGCATGGTCAAGCTTGCAAATTCATAGTAATTTCCTGATACGTTTGGGATGGAAAATGCCTTTCTGGCCTGGATACCTGATTCCTCTTGTCCAGGAGACTCCACACTCGCATAGCACACAGCTTCACATCGCCAAGGGAGTGCACAAATAATCTACAAGTCAGGTTTTTTTCTTGAGCAAGAACCAGCAGCCTAACCTCACCCAGTCCAGTCCCACACTTCTACATGCAGTTATTCTCATGAGTCATCCTGTATGATACGTGTTGTTTATAAATAGGGGCAGAAATTCTGAATGTGTCCTTGTGTAAAACTGTTTGCAGAACAGGTCCTACATTAAATGTTTTCTTGCAGGCAGTATGAGGCCTGACAAGGTAATGGACTCAATTTTAGCTATAAATGGCCTTGTTTCCTGTGTACTGTGATTTATCTGGACCAAGTTGTCTGAAAAGAAGTTAATTTCAAAGACTGACTTTAAAGAACCTAGGGTTTTGGTACATCAACCAGCTAGTTATGGCAGAAAGAAGGCAGGAGAACAAAGAAAATATGCCTTAAATTTGTTTAGCATCACAAGTTCCACTAGGAACACAAGATCAGGTTTGTGCTGTGGGTTCCCACTGTCACCTACATAGTGCAATAAACTTCAGGTTGTGCTCACTGACAATATCTTTGCTTTTCCAATAGTTTAGAGAGTATATTGGCTATTGAGAAGTCACTTGAAACACATTTCCTTTTCTGTCCTCAAATACTTTTAACATATAAGGCTATTTGTGAGATACACCAGCATCCTGAAATGGAACCTGTCTTTTCAGGCAGAAACTCTGCTCCTACCAGCCAAAGAGGAGGGGGAGCTTGGATGAATCATACTCTGCAAACAGTTAACTCAGGACATTATGTACCTTCTCACCTTTCACTAATGACTGAACATTACACCTTTCAGGAATTTTAGTAAAATAAATTGCATCTTAAAATACTAATGAAGAGTGAAACTTGCAGTCTGACTAAAATACAGGCAGGCTTTTTTATGGTGGTTTTTTAATTTGTTTTGGGTTTGGTTTTGTTGGATTTTTTAAATCTAGAACAAAGAAAAATAAATTGAGAATGAAAAAACAGTGGATTAATGATTCATGCACGTTTTCTTAGAGATAATATTTTACATCCATGAAATTAATATTTGAAAATTTGAAAACACTTCCAGTAGCTTATGATATTATACTGAAAGATTGCAATGAAATAAAAATATCAAATCTTACTTGTTATTATAAGTCACTCTTCTTTTAAAGTCATCATGAGTATAGATTTATAGGGAGGAAATTAATTCCACACTTGCTGACAATACTTTTTTCAATGTAAGAGTACAATAACAATAATGATTTCAGTGAAAGACTATAAAGAATCCTCTAAAATGAAATGAAATGCCAGTGTAAGATATATTGCTGTTCAAAAATGAAAAGGAAATTAAAGCAAATAAAATCCATGTAAAGCTTATTATTAGGATTTACAGGCATATCTGCATATAAGTTCCATTCCTATTTTCCTGGTTATATATCACAAAGCAGAAGTTTACCATCAACCTAAGGAATAAGCATTCACAAACTGAACAGAAAACTTCTACCTCAGCCCTCTGGCTGGGGGCTGCACCCTTTCACAGGTTTGTTATAGACTGTGTTGTTTAACAGTGTCATTTTTTAGATCAACTGGATTAGAAAGAGTTCAATGTTAAAAGAAAATCACTGAGAAGGCATTTGCTGGTTTATGACTGAGCCTAAGTGCAAACAGCTTTCAAAAATTAATTTCTCAACTAAAACATTTATGGAAGATAGTCACCTGTTTGTCTTTGAATGAGATTCTCTTCCTGTTTACTTAACATACAGTCTACAAAAATATGGCAGATTTTTGCTGCTGCTGGCCAGGCAAGTTTTCCTCTTTTGACTCTCAAGCAAATATTAACAGGGTCAGTAACAACAGGCTACAGGTTTCAACTCCAGACAGAAAAAGTGTTTGAAGGGAGCATAAAATGGAAGATTGCAGCTATGCGATGTTAATTTTCAGCAGGTGTTGAAAAGTTCACATAAACATCCTTTAAACTGCTTTAGTTTACATTAAGACCACAAAAACAGCACTTTCTGAATGAGAAGGTTGCATATGGCTTTTAAATTGTGATTGCTCCATCTTCAAAATTAAATGACACCCAGTGAAACAGACAAAAAAATGTGATTATTTGTCTTCCATAGTTATCTGCAAAAGGTTCTGCAACTGAATATGTCTGACACCTTCAGCTTTGTTTCCGGTTTATATTTACTTTGAATTTGTTCTTACACAATTGTAGTAATTTAATATGATTTCTGCTGACATGAAAGGCCAATGCATTACTTATAGAAAAAAGGCATTGCTATCTCTTTTTCCCCCCACAAGCACGTAAAAAATATTCTAGGAAATGGTCTAAGACGTTCAATAAAAAGTATTGTACTTTCAACAACCAGAAAAAGACCCAATCTAAGAATCTATGGGGTCTTACCTGCCCCTGATGGACTTGATCAAGAGTAACCCAACATAAGTTGAAGTGGACCACAGCAGCAGAGGAAAAGAGAGGAGGTACCTCAGCATCCTGCTGTAACATCCTGACTCATTAATGGGTCACACCCGCCTTGAGCTCCTGCCCTCTGTATGCAATGGAATGACTGCCTGGTGCTGTTTTCCTCCGACAGGTCTGGGACAGCTCTGCATTTGCAGACTCACATAATTTTCTTAGCATATATTGTTTCAAAATAAGGAAGACCCACTATAAATAACACACTGAAAATTAATTGTAACTATGTAAATGATCTTGGAAAGTCAGCAGCATCCTGTAAAATTCTCCAGTCTATGGCAATTGTGATATGCATATGGAGAACATGCATTTCACATAAAAAATGAAACATCACTAGAAAAATACAAGTTTAAGATTTTTTTTTTAATACCACTTGATTTTTTTTTTTTCAGTTCTTTGCCTAGTAAGTAAATTCAAAGTGTATTTGAGATGATGCTGTATTGAATGTGTCCAGTGGGAATTGGGCCATAAGCTTCAATGGGACAATACTATATACTATCCTTTTAAACTAAGATATTTACAGTGAGCTTGATTATGAGAGAAGCTGGCATGTAACTTTCCTTAAACAATCTTCTTGGTCCTGAACTCCGATAGTAGCAACAAGATCCAAGGAAAGTTCAGTAAAGTAGCGGCACCTATGTGACACCACAGAGCAACCCCTACAGGCACAGAGACTTGATCTTGAAAAGAAAAATGTCAAAAAAGTATAATGAAAGAGTAACTTAGAAAAAACACTATTGCCTTCAAATGAATATGCTCAAACATTTTACATCTTACCCTTATGTTTCAAGAAATCTCAGATTTAAATGAGTGGAAGATTTTATTCAGCATTATATTTTCTTGCAAACACTACAAGATAATCAGGAAAACAGTAAGTGCACATAAAAGGACAAATCAAAACCAAAATAATCCTGTTTCCTTCAACTCAGTGAAGTCGTGATATAATTAATGTAAAAGCAGATGTAGATAAGATTCTGTAAACAAGTACCTACAGACCTGTGTTCCATTTCCTTGGCAGAAAAAGGTCTGGAAACAAGAGCAGCAGCATTAAAATCTAATGCCAAAAACTGAACATGGAACTTGTCAGGTGCTAAGAACCCAGAAGCATCCTGCAGAATTTTCCACTCTATGGCACATGAGATACAAAGGAGGGGTGGTAGTGTGCTCATTTAATGTAAATACAAAATTCCTAACAGCAAATGTTATACCATTTACATGAAATACTGAATGCATAATAACATTGAAGAGGATTTCTAAGTATTTTTAAAATTTTGTTTATACTGCTCCTGAATTATTTTTAGAGACAGTTTTGATGAATGCAGCTAAACAGGCAAACCAAGAAAACAAGAGCCTCCACTGCTCCATTCTGATAATTATGACTGGATATTTTTTGTGATGAAAAATATATGTGATTTCAGCTTTTTATAATATTTTTGCTTCCAATTGCTTAAACTACAAGTTTCACAGGGGCATGCCAGTCCCCTCTGAGTGTGCTTGGACTGTATTTACCACAACAGCTCTTTCCCATTTTCTTGTGCTGCACTACTGAAATATATGGCTGGTATTTCTGTCCTGGAGATTCATTTGAAGATATAGCTGTGTCATAGCTTCCTGAGTCTCCTATTTCAGAATACAAATGTAATTTTATTTCTCTCAAGAGTTGGGAAAAAACTCTAACAATAATTATAATTTTGGAAATACCTGTCTAGTCACAAATTATTTCCTAGTAAGTGTAATTATTTACAAGCACATAAAATAAATACTTCATTGAAATGTCTTATAATTTTATATTTATGAATTGACTTGCCTGCATGGCTACTGCTTATGTTAAAATAGGTCATTTTTATGTGATGTTCTTTAAGTATGACAAATCCTTACTTGCTGCTAAGGACGCATAAGCGTGAAAATTCATTGTATTTATGATATTTAAAAAATTAACTAGTTTGAAAAGGAGTTTAATTTAGGGTGGAAGATGAAAATTCCAAACTCTCATACAAAGTATCCTAATCAAATACAATGAAGAAGAAGAAGAAAAAGAAGAATTAGAAAAATCTTAACTATCTAGAAACAGAAAGTAATTTAGCAAATGTATAAATCACAGTTTATACCAAGGGTCGCAGTGAGTATTTTTACTTAGTGATTCCAAACTCAATATTTTTCAAAAACTACTCTATGGCTCATTGTAAGACACATTAATATCTCATATACCATCTACTTTAAACAAAAGTTTTGCTTCTAATATTTATAGTTGTTAAATCTGACATTGACTTTCATACTTATATTTTCATTTTCATCCTCTTGACAAAAAGACAGACCCATTCCTATACTGCACTTAGACCCATTCCTATACTGCACTTGCATAAAACCTCCTTATTCTTCTTTCTTAAAAGGAATGATTCTCTCTAACCCTGTGGCTCCTAAATTGATATTATCCAACATGACACAGAGGCTTTTCTTTGCACATACATGTACAGTCTCAAGTAAATACTCAGCAGTTACACCACAGTCCCTTACCTTATTATTTTTTACCTGATCATTATCATCAAAAGCCAAAGTGGAAAGAAGAAAAAAAAAAGAAAAGTCTTTCAGCTGTGCAGTTTATTAATTTATTTAATTTGCAAGTTATTTTACTTAAAACAATTACAAAAGATATCTTAAACTCTGTCTATTTAATCTTGCACTCTATAAAGAAGCAGCTAGTAACAGAGGAAGAAATGTGGGAGTTTGACAGACACCAGTAGATTAAACTGAATGTTTTCCTTAGTGAATTTTTTGCTTATAAAAGAGGTGTGGATTCAGAAGAAGTCTCATTTTATGCCTTCAAGGAAAGGTCCTCAAAGACATGACTTGAGATTTCTGTTGCAATCTTTTGCCTAAACCCAGACCAAATTCTATTGCATATGGTGGAAAAATCCATTACTAATAAGTGAAGCACAGTGAAAGGTTTGCCTGGAATGAAGAAATTAATGAAAGATCTAATTAGGCAGCAATTTCCTGCAGATTTCTTCCCTCAGGAGTTGGAATATTTTTCTGACTGGAACAGGACAAGAACGTTCAATTAGCATGATCCAATCCTTTTCTCCATGTATATTAAACACATACATCAGGATTGTACTCACATTTATCTTCCACATATATTTCCTCAAATACACAGAGGAATAAACACAAAATGCTTATAGAAAGTTGCATGTTCAGTCAGCTGGGCTGCTGGAGTATTGCCCTTGGTTCACAGCCTAACCCTGTCTGTGATAAGTAGTTTGTCACAGGCTGAATCACCAGCCACAGGAGTTTTCAGAAGTAGTGTAATCTTGGACAGTCAAGCTATTCGCTTTTCTTTTAGGAAGTCAGCACCTCTTTTCCAAATTAGGTCTGCTATCCTAAGAGAAAGACATTATGGAAAGGATTGACACTTAAAATGTGATTTAGATCTGTTGCTGTTGGGCTTTGTGTCTTGCTATTCAAACCTCTCCAAGAACAGTTGCATTTGCTTAATCACAGTCGTCCACAGCAGTTCAGAGTTTCCATGCCTTTATGTAGAATGCATTTTTTCCTCATCAACAGCTAAAATTGATCACTCTGTCAACACTTAAACTTTCTTAAAAATTTTTATTGGACCAAAGTCCCCACTTCTAAATATTTCACTGGACAGTACTTTACTACAGTGTCTACATTAAATTACATGTAGGTGAGAGGCAGAAACTGTTGTTTTCTAAACATTTCTCCTCCTTACAATGGGGAAAACCTTCCATCACTTCCATCATCTCTAATCCATGTAATATTTTCTTTCACCTGCATGATGTAATACATCAAAGTCACTCACAATTTTTTTTCAAAGACAAGCATACTCTCCAAGTCAAACCCAGGACATTTTTATATAATGTGAAATTATTTCAAGGGATTTTTCCTCCATTTCAATATACTAAATCTTTCAAGACACTCATTAATAAGAAAGGTTATAATTATGGATTTCTCAAAGGGTTCACTAGAATTCAAAGATGTTTTTAGAAATGGATATATAAAGACGGAACAGTAAGGATAAAATCTTACAAATATACTTCTTAAAGACTGGTAGCAAAACTTACATCTTCAAGACTCTTCATTCTTTGTATGGTTATTTTTTGTCTCTTGTTTGTATAGCATTTTGCTATGTTAAATTAACTAGTCAATGCCAAAAAAAAAAAAAAAATCAAAACAGACATGGCATAAGAGCTGTAATGGAATGATTATTAAAGCTTGCAGAACTGGAAAGGCAATGTTTGAGCCTACAGAACTTCTGAAGGGATCTCTATAAACAAAACCTTGGTCAGCCTTACTTGTTGCTCTGTTTGGAACACAAGATCTCCTAGTGACAGACATCATCACAAACACATGTTATCTGACACTATGACGCAAGTTTCATCAAAAATAATGTTTAGCATGCGTATTCACTGTCTCTCATATCTCATCTGCTAGGAAAGACTATCCCCAAGAGCAAACATTAATTGATTTTAATTCTTTCTCTCCCCTCGGTTCTAATAGCATGGTAGGAGATGCAGTAACTCAAATCTACCTGTTCAGTGTCCTTGCACCAGCACAACATATTTTTCATATTAAAATAACTAAGGTTTTTGTGCCTCAGAAACAGCTCTGCAAGAATTGGCTGATGATGTTGGTTGAAGGAAGAGGTGTACAGATTTATATATTTATATATATATCTTTAATCTTGCGTTCTTTAGGAAGATGACAAATATGTGAACTTAGCAATTTCTGCTAAATAAAATCTACTAAAATCCTTTGTACATATTTCAGTTATCTATTAAAACTTCCTAAAATTCAGCTAAAATGTAAACCTTGCAGTTTTAAAAAAATCTCAAAATAGCACCTTAGAATGTCTTTAAATCCAGTGCCCTATCTCAAAACCTTAAGGCACCACACTGGTATTACTTTAGGCACCTCGTGATGCTGTTTTGTGCTTTTACCAAGGCAGTTTCCAGTAACTCTTTCCTCTCCTTGCCAGCAGGTGTATGACCATTTCAGTTGCTGCTCATTTCCCCTACTTATGCCAGGAGCACATGGTTTAACATTTGAAGCGAAGCAGAGACTGATACCACTGCCAACAAGAAATTAAATGAAATCTGAACAGGCTAAATCCTGCTGGTAACAGCAGACAGATTTCCCATTTTCTTCAATGGAACTGTGAATATCTGTGCTTTGTCTAGTACTTGCATTCATTATACTTGTAACCATAGCTGCATATGCTGTAAAACTAAGAATATGTATAGAGATGTTTACTTAGAGACACAAAATCTCATTTGCATGAACATCTTACTTGCCAGTTTACAGATTTAAGCACTTTGCTCAGTACTCACAGAGAATTTCAAAATAAATTTTATTCTAATACTGTGTAAACAAATTCCACTGAAAAATAATTGTTATACCAAAATAAAACTGACATGAAAGATTTACCAAAGCATGTAATTCATAATGTATTTTTCCATTGTTCCTGCTTCATCTTTTGCATCTACATCATTGCTGACAGTCTGCTGTTCAGCATAATAGATCTGACAGTCCTTATTCCTACCTTTTTTGAGTCAGTAATTTTAGGAAAGGTATAGAAGGATCCATGCCTTAAATTTAGATTGTGTACTTCTCTGAAAAAAAAATCTGGGATGAAATGGAGAAGGAGCTAAAGGAGGTAATAAAGGCAACAGAAAGAAACTTAGTTAGTTTCTGCATCAGAATGTCTACATTATGTAAAATAATTCTTTTTCCTTTTTACATAGCATTTTATTCGGCTGAAAATGACACAACTATCCTTGTTTTGCCCAATGGAATAATTTTCAGCAATACTATTTTAATGCTAAGCATGTCTTCAAGTTACAAAAACAAGCAAAAAAAAAAAAAAGTGCTAGGTTTTTTAAATACCATGTGGAATCTAAATAGGAAGAGTTCAGATGACTATATCATTCTACAGCCAAATTCTTCTCTGTGATGATATAGCCAAACACATAGAGGGAAAATGAGTAATTCCCTTATTTATCCTTTTTAAATATATGTGTAACCAATACGTCTTTCATTTCACATTTTCATCTTTCTTTAAAGAAAGCTCTTACAAGTTTAGCTCACTATGCTAGGACTACTTTTCTCAGAAACAGTTTCTTAACCACAGTCTTCAGTTATTAGTGATCATCATGACAGGTCACAGATTCATAACCTTTCTGCTCAAAACTGGAAAAGACAGAATGAAATATTTTATGTACTTTCCTGTGACTTACAAGCGTGATATGGAAAAGTAATATCAAGTTCATAGATTAATATTTACCCATAGATCACTCCTGGGACCACAACACTTCAGTTTTAAGCAACACATTATAGTAAGAAAATTAATACTGTATTCCATCTATTTTACGATCACTTTACATAGATCTTGTCAGATAATCAGGATGATTATTTTAATTTACACTCAATATGCAAAAAGATCTGGCAACAACTACATTTGAAGTGTTCTGTTTTGCAATTAGAGCAGGGGGAAAACCACAACAAATTTACTTTAATTACTTCCTCAGACTTAAAAATCAGTGGGCCATATTCTGCATTTTTCCTTCTACACCAAATAACTACACCAAATACGTCTGAGGACTTAGTAAGTTCTCCTTCTAGTATATAACATCTGGTTTCCATCCCCTCTTGCCTTTGTAATTTAGGGAAGGAAATAGAGAATAAGAAAGAAAGAGGAGTAAACCCCTTTCTTTTTTCCCCCTCGGCTACAGTTGGTGATGTATGACAGAGAAAGGAGCTCTCAAGGCTTCAGTTTCTCCTTACTATTTCTCCCTAACTACCTGCCTGCCTCTGCTGAAGAGCAGCACCAGAGAAACAGCTGCTTTTCTTCCTCCAGGATTCTACTGGGAATAATGGGAGAGACCACAATGGATAGAAATCAAGCCCCACATAAGTAATGTACTACAACTGCCCATCGTCATAATTTCTGTCTTAGGGTATATCCGCCCTGAAAATGGCTCTACTGAAATTAAAGGAGTTCTTAGTGGCATAAGGTAGTAAACAGAGTCATTAAAAGATGATCAGTACTGAGTTTCTGCCTTCCTCTGAATCTGTCTCCACCTGGTGAAACCATGATCCCTCGTCTCAGTTGCCATATATTTCTCCAGAGTATTTCTCACCACCTCTCTACAAAGTAGGCAGAAATTATATTAATCTATGTTGGCTGATTTTTGCACAAAAACATATCAAGAACACTAATAACATCCATTCCACTGGCTGCACTGTGAAGATACTAATCACCCCCGAGAGAATACAAACATTGTAAATCAACATGGCTGTTTGTGAAATAATCATTAGACCATGGCTGAAGGGAATGATTGCAGACTCTGGCCCTGTTGTTATTATTAGTGAAACTGGAATTAATTTAAAACCATTCTCCAGCAGAGTTAGCTTGCTGGGATTGTACATGAAATGCAGACTTGACCTGAAAAGTAGGTTTTGTCCTTTTCTGTAGAAATGCCATACATGCTTCAAGCTGAAGCTGGAATTGCAACCAGCAGTGTGCTGAGATAGCCCCTTTCACCACATATTGACAGGGTGAAGAAGCTTTAAAGAGCTAGCTTGAGTGCTGAGGTAAATTACTTGCAGTGGCTAGTATACAAGTCAAAAATCAAAACTGTATAGAAAGGGAATGAAAGAAAAAAAAAACCTGAAAAACCAAATTAAAAAAATTTAAAGCAACTTTTGTTCCAGAAAGAGAAAATTTCATACATTCTGAGGAAAAAATTAAATTAAAGCAAAATTAGACAGACTAGAAAATAAAATAATATTAATTCTTATCAGCATTTACAACCTACTTGAATATACAAATTTATGACCACTATTCAAGATTATATTTTTTAAAGTCTGTTTTCACAGTCTTTTCACCTCCTGAAGTTTATATATCAAATCAGAATATTTGTGACAGATTACAGTCCATTAAATATGGGTTTTAAATTAGATTTACAATAATATAATCTAATCCAAGTGATATATTCATAAGTACCCATGTTCATTTTCTAAACAAATCTTTGTATCCACATCTAAAAGAAACAAATAATTGTACATCACGGACTAAAACCAATCATAATATTTTTTCCTGTTTGAGGAGTCTTTTGTCATTTAGGACTCTTTAGTTTTATATCTATTTAACAAATCTGAAGCCATTTTGTTATTGATTTATCTCCACTTTGACAGAGTTTCTTAAACTTTATATAATTACTTGCATTTATTATGCTCTGTCTACCATCTATGTAGCTCTCACAGAAATGCTAAGACATCATGCTGGGCTGCTGTGTTGACAGCAGGTTGCCTCCAATTTCCACCTGTTACACTGTATTAAAACAGATAAGGGAGTATTAAATACAGTGGCAACACTACTGAGGGTAATTGCTGCGGGGATGTTATTCCATCATTACTGAGACAAACTGCAGTGCAGGAGATAACCCTAGGATGCAGCATAAGCCAGGAAACTGGTTCTGACACGTTCTGTAGCTGAAACTGAGCCTAACAAAAACTAAACCACAAACAAGAACCTAAGTTAAGTAACAAGTGCTCCCTGAACCACGTTTTCATAAATTTGAGCTAACACCACTTACTGGTTGAATTCTGTGGTTGGTTTCATCCCACAGACTGTGACTGAAATGGGAAAAATTGTTCAAAATATTTTGAAAGCATTTAAGATTGCTACAGTTCTGGAAGCTTTCTCACAAATGCTCCAAAATTCTTTTTTGTTTAGTTTTTAGACTCTATTAGGCTCACCAAATAAAAAAATCTATTATTTACACAGGCTCATTTCTAGTATTTCATATAAATTTCTTGATACAAAATGAAGTTATGAAATGTACGTATATAGTTATGCATACATACACAATAAACATCTAATCATCAAATTGTGATCATGGTCAAAGAAATACAAACCCTGACTGACTGAGAAACACCCAAGGTCATTGAGTTAAATAATATGGAAAAGTTAGAAAAAGAAAGATCAGGCAGGTTTATTAGGAAGACTATCTATTTTGTGGGGTAAAAAAATAGACACTTAATGGCCACAAAAGTAATATCTATAATTTTCTTGATGAAGTAAAAGGATGTATTACCTATATTATGAAGTTCCACATTTCAAAAAAACAAATGTAAAAAAGCTGACTAGACATAATCTAGTAAACCAAAAGCTTGAGTCACATTAGAAGAAAAAAGCCTATCAATTAATGCAATGTCCTTCCTTTTCTACTCCAGCAGAAACTAAAGACTACAAGATAAAGAGAAAGGAGAAAAATAGAGACTCTAGATTTGGACATACAATTTCTCTTGTTTCTGTTTCAGTCCTTTCTTAAATCAAGGTTTTGGTAAGCAATTTAAGCAAAAGAATGTGATTTATTGTCCCAAAGTTGTCCCCTTCCCCTTGGGATCTGATATATACAGAAACCTATTCTTAATCTCCCTACAGAGAGGAGTGGAAGATACTTTGTGTGATGATAAACAATAAAGAACAAAAAGAAAAACAACTTTGTGAGAGAAGTCAGTGTGATAACAAGGCCACTTATCAAAAGAACCAACTTGTTGAGCAGAATTTAAAACCAGCCACTGGGACACAGAACATAGGCAACGGATTTGTCCTCTAACAAAATAATCAGAGCCCCATTTTTTTTTTCTTTTCTAAAAATGCAGGATTTCACTGTGCTTTTCAGTGCAACCAATCCCAGATGAGTGCTCCCCCCCACCCTGATTTTGCACGCATAGCACTGTCTGGTGAAGAAATACTGTTGTATTCAGGAGCCACATGTACATATGGGTATTTTCTTGCTGCAACTTTTAGAAACACTAAGAAGGGTAATTTCACTTTTTGCTGGTTCTTGTTACTCCTTTCAGCATTTAAAAACTATTAATAAGGAGAATATCTTTGTAGTGTTTTTTCTACATGATAATTAATCTAAATGTATCATCTGACTGTACAGGAAAGTAGAAGGTGCCTAGTGCTGATTCACTTTTGAAAAGCACATCTGACCTACCACTACAAAATCACACACAAAAAATGAAGAGGAATGATCCAGTAGTGATAAACAATTGGAGCATTTGGAGCTCTGCATGTCATTAAAGTATGTCATGGTCATATTTTTACTCAGCTCTATACCAGAAGTTAGACATGACATCACTTGCTGGTAACTGCAATTGATTAAATAAACGTGTAATACATGCCTACTTAATGCCATGCATAATGCAGGACATTTAAACATTTCTTGTTCGCTACTAAAATCAGTTATCTCCGTGTCCTTTAATGGAGATGCAAAACCCTAAAACATAATGATACGTGATGTTTAGGAGAACTTAACTTACAACTCCATTTATAATGAATTGCCCACATATTTTTGTCTCTGCCTCCAGTTTTAAATTGTGTATTTTTTCAAAGCAAAAATGCAAACATGAAGACAAACTATTAAAATTATCAAAGGGTTTTCAGGGAGAAAGTGCTACCATCTACAAAATTTCAGAAGTGAATGGAACATATCATCACTGGAAGAGATAACAGGGAAAGGAATGGTTTTCATTGAGAAAACATGTACATGTAAAATATGCTTAAGAAATCAAATTAGTTAGTTACAAAGAAATACTCGGGATTCAAATTCATACACACAAAGAAGAAAATTGTGTTCTGTGATAAATCAATAATAGTAGGAAAAAATGAAGTTTCATTATTAACCAATAGTTAAGCAGAATTTTTTAGATTATACTTTTGCATTTTGATATGTTTATCATCTGCTAATAATACACCCAAAAAAGTTTTCATAGACTATTGCATAGACCACCATTACTTAACATCATGATTTTCAGAAGTGCACTATATATCAACTTTTTTCCTTAGCTGATTTACTAATAGTGCAGTAATATTCTCATCCAGCACTGCAATAGCTTAAAAGAAAATTATAATCTGTATTCACTACTAACAGTGTCTGCAAATACTCCTTTTTTTCTGTGTATTAACCATTCACTTCATCTCCTTACTACATCAGTGTGTAGCTGTGACAATTGGAGAATAAATTTTACAAATTTTTGTTGCATATATTTATCAGTGTTTCAAAAGGTTTCCTTAGAAGTTATGCTTGCTCATTCTTGTCACAGCCATACATTATTTATGAAATGTCTGTATAATGATAGATTATTTATACTCTGATATTTATGGCACATCCTGATCTGAAAGTGTGTATGAAATTGTTCAAGAAACAGCACAAACTTTAGCACGTAATATGAAAGCCTATTATTAAAAATGGATGGCAAACAAGACTTAAAATGTTGTTTAAAAAAAGAAACACCATATTTTCTCCTATTGTCTTTCAAATAAAAATCCAATGTTCACCATCCATCATTTATTATATATATTTTTGGCTGCACATAGGCATAGGAGTTTTTTAAATATTTCAGTCTGAACAGTAAGCTATTGCTGAGCTGTGGTGTGCTGTAGATACTTGTCCTTCCTCCAAGGGTTTAAATGTTAAGATTGAAATAAGCATGAACTTCTGGAATTTATCCCCACGAAAAAAATTATTTACTTTACAATTCAGAAGATATTTTTCTTGCTTAGATTACAGAAGACCTTGCTTTTATATGTTTCAAAGTCTATTTTTGGTGAAATCTTATAGAATATGTTAAGATAATGTGCCACCATTCCAGTGATTTATACACAAACAGTTAAAGAGTGGGCCTGGAAAAACTCATAGAGCACAAAAAAGGAGACGAGACTAAGCCCTGGCCCATGACAAGCTGGGAGTCAGCAGGGTTGAGTATACTTCTTCATCAGCCAGTGAACAATTAAATTCTTCCTAAACAAGAGTAGTAGATGTGATAACTGAACAACAGCTGGAGTGAGAGCCAGCTGTGCAGCTGGAAAGGATGAGGGCCATAGAGATTTGTGATCATGCTCTTCACTGCCCATGTACACCCAGTCTCTATGGGAAAGCAAAAATGACATTATAAGAATGTAAAAATACACTGAATATTATGAAATAAGTGTAAAAAACCAAAAAAAAAAAAAAAAAAAAAAAAAACAAAACCAAAAATCAAACCAAAACAAGAGACTTCCAGAAGTCAAGGAAAGGAAGAAAATGGAAATTCCAGGAACGGGCTTTCTAATAGACCCATGATAGTAGGATTTCTCTACAATAGATCCCTGAAAGAGCAGTATTTATGCATTTTTGTCTTAAGATTCAAAAGTCTTTAGTAAATAGAATCTCTGGTCTTCCAACTATTAATTTCTCTGATCTGTCCCATCTATGCATCACTCTAACTCCTAGAAAGTGGGAGTGGAGCATTCACACACAAAAAGGAAGAGAATGTAAGTACTGTAACTTTAAAATGACAAAGTACCTAGAAGAAAAAAAGAAAAGAAAATAAAATAAAAGAAGAATCCTTTATAATTTGTTTCTTTTTGTGATTGTGATTTTCAAAAAAAGTGCATTGCATTAATAAAGAATGGATAACTCCAATTGAGAAAAATGTGTAAGAAAACAAAAATAGAGTATTTGAGGCACAAAATAATAAGGAGTAATAGCAACATTATATATAAACTTTGAAAGAAACATGGAAAGAAACCCTTTTTTTACAACATATTCCTCTTTCAATTAATTTGGCAATGATACCTGGAGAACATGAAAATGCACAGATATCATAAATCTTCTCAAAACAAAACCAGCATCATAACTGAGAAACCCAAAGTTTTGATTAAGCTGGAGTTAAACAATATTATAGTGTCAATATTGTTCTGTGGGCTACATATCACAGCAGCAGCTGGAACTTAGGACAACCCTATGGCTCTGCCAAACAGGCATGGGACTTTCATGGAATTGGCCACTCACCCCAAAGGAGGTTTAGGTGGGACAAGAGTAAAAAATAATTTTCTTTTTTAAGTTTAATTTATATCTTTTTTTTGGGAAAAGATATTCATTTAGAGCAGTAAGCAAAGATAAAATAATAACAGTGTTAATGGATTTGGAAAATGAATACTTCCTTAGTAATTAAGGAATGATAGCCAATATTTGCAGATCATTGCACATCTTCAAGATGTTTTAAAAGCATTAAATATTATTCAGAGCTCCCTTGCAAGTTAAATGTACATGAAGTCTCATTTCAAGAATGGAAGAAAATTGATTTAGGGAATTTTGTTATTTACTCAGCCTTGTAACTGCCTCAAGAGCCAGAATGAAGGTATAACTTAAATAATCCAAAATACCACCTTTCTACTCAACTCTAGAACTATCAGATATCTTAATTTCCCCTCAGATTTGCCTTCATACCACACTCAGTCTTCCTACTTGGAAAGAATATAATTTCCTACATTTTTGTGCAGTACACTCCCATGGACTTACTTCTGAAGGAGGAAGATAGAAAGCACGGCCATGGGAAACCCAGAAATAGTGGGCAAAGCCTTTGCTGAGGGACAGCACCAATGAATGCAACATGTGCATTTATAACACAAAAATCAAAAAACTGCAGAAAAACGGTCTACTGTGCATATTACTGTAATCTCACTGGATCTGGATGTTGCTATAGGACATCATGCACACTATCGGTGATGCTTCCTGTCATTCCAGACCAGGAATGAACCAGGTCTCCATGCCCACTCTACCTGTCCCACAGATTGCACAGAATTAGCAGTGCAGTGAGTCCAGCAAATGTGAAACACGCCACAGATACCATACAGGGGTCACACACACATGTTTTGTCTAAATGAAAGGATATACAGGAGACCTATTCTTAGAATCATAGAATGATTAGGGTTCAAAAGGACCTTAAAGTTCCAACCCCACTGCTATGAGCTATTCAGACCACACCTCATTTTTAATGCAAACTCCTTAACAAGAGGCAGTGATGTATGTTAGTTTGAGTTAAAGTAATAATAATGTTACAAAGCACAGACATCAAGTATTTCCTATAAACCTGTGTATTTTCCCATTATGCAATGAAACATCTTGCACCGCTGCAAGCAGTATCAAGAGATGAGGACAACATTCCCATGGAAAATATTCTATCTGTGAACGATATGATCTGTGGAGTGGCATTTTCAGCCCTCTTTCCTTTTTCAAGTCTGGGCTTGCAAGTTCCTGAGGAGCAGTGAAGGAGAGCATACAGTGGCAAGCAGCCAGTATTTCCAGCCTGTGAGGGCTTACTCTGAAAAGTCTTATAGTTTGGTGGGTGCACAGAGCTGCTTCTGTTTACCAGGAAACAGGTTTTTTCCCTGATTATGACTATGACAGGCATTGTTACAGGACTGCTCTGTTCCACAGTAATCTCCCAAAGGCTTATGGGATTATGAACTAACATGAGGTAAGTGGCAAAAAACAACCCAGTCACTCCTGACCCACCTATGCTTCCTTTTAACCTAGAGTGGGCAGTTTCCCACGTTCATCTGTTTCTACATCTACTCTATTTACCTCTGCATTGAAAGCCAAGACTTATACGGGGATTTTAATTTGCAATTTAGTTTCATTAAAAACAGAATTAAATTCAGACCTAAAGTCAGAGCAACCCTGTAAAATACCATTCCCGGTTTTAATTTGGCACGCAGCTTTCAATACATTGCTCTGCAGATGCAACCTACTATTGGTGATAAATACGCCCAGTAGATCTAAGTTCAAATATCAATACTAATTTGGTTTGTCAGAAAGAAATTTTATCTCTGAACTGGTTTTGAATTCAATCACTGCAGCAATTAGAACTTGCTGTAATATACATACATATATATATAAATATATTTTAAATTAATTTATTTAAAATAATCAATATTCTTCAGTGATTGAACTTCATAACTGTGGCCTTTATGGCCATTTAAAGACAGTGAAAAAAGACCTTTTGTCTTTTTGACAAGACCTTTTGTCTTGTCAAATTTCAGGCATTTATTCTATACTTCTCTAATCAATGGAGAGAAGGACACTTTTCAGATGGTGAAAACACCATCTGGACCCGCCTGTCCCCTTCCTGTGTCTGGCAATCCATTTAGTAAGTGTGTTCCTAATAAAGACACTGAAACATTTGGTCCTCCAGAAGTTTCAAATTTTAGTTTAAAATTGACTTCATTCCTTAGACTTATCTGAAAATTACATTTCCAAGAATGAAGTCACTTATAAAAAATAATGCATTGCAAGCTATATATAACATGCTGACTCATCAGATATGGATGTTTTTGTATAAAATAAATTTGCATCTGTATTTTGAGATCTGTCAGGGGGACTTGTTCCTTATTACCCCATTTCTACACATGGAAATATGAATGCAGGCCAAAGCAACCAAACTGGAGAGTTATTTTTCATTGTTTATGATAAAGCTCTGGCATTTTATAATTATTGATTCTGAAGAAATATATAAAAGTATTTCTCTTCTGCTGATTTTTGTGTTATAAATGCATAACTTCATAACTCATCCTAACAGTGGATAAAACTATTTTGAAATACTTAATGGCATAAAATGTTATAAATCTATGGTTCAGTTTATATGGAAACTACTCTGATATAATCTTTACCGTTGCATGGAACGATAGAGAATGTAGTAAGTACATGATGTCCAGACACTGCATGCCAGACAATGCTTTTATTTAGAAAGAAATTGTTTTCATGGGGAAAACCACAAAAGACTGCATGAAAGATTTGGAGTATCGTGCAATGTGTGATTCATTGGCAATTACATTAGTGATTATTTCAGTATTTTAAAAAACCCAAACAAACAGCAACCAGGTTTTGATTCTAATAATAAAACCAGCTAAGTTCATACTCCTCCAGTACATTTTTAGGCAAAACCAAAACTGTATTCAGCAATATCAAAGATATTAAATAACTGAATATATACTCAAATAATGGTTTAATTATCAGAAAATACATTATGTTCATATTAAGACTGCTACCAATATCACTCATATCTAAAAAAATATTCTTCATATCCAGATGGGTTAAATTTATGGCTATAAATCTGGGTCTTTTCTCAAGTGTCAAAACTATCTCCAGCTGATTCATTTTGTGTGCTAATATATGATTTATCTGAAACAGTGTAAAAATTAATGTTTTTAGAAAACTCATTTAAGTGTCATTTATTTCTAAATTGCTTCAGGCAAATAATTTATTCCACTTAGGCAGTAATTTCTATTGATGAAATTAGTTCAAGTCCATCTGCATGGAAAAAAATGCAAGACAAGAAACTAGGTGGCTCTGCTTTTGATCACTCTTTCACTTTCTGCTTTAGTTCTCTTAAGAGGTGTGTTTCTCAGGGTGTTATGCAAGATCCTTCCATAAAAGCAGAAAAAGGCAACTCTCAAACATAATTGGTTTCACTATTTCCAGATATGAGAGATTTGAGAGGAGCTATTACAAGATTCTTCTTACTTTTATGCAGTTATGAAGGGGAGTTATACAGTCTATTTTAGACCTCTAATTAAAGTGCATCCAAGAAGCACTAAAGATCAGGAATGCAAGATTCCCTCTGCAGACAAAAGAAAGAAAAGCACTTTCCTGTACTCCATTCTGCAAATAACTTGGACCAGTTCAGCAAAGAAAAATAGTGCCACATTCAGCATACCTTTCAGAGGTATTCAGTGCTAAAAAAACCTCCTGTCTAAAATAGCAAGAAGGACAAATAGCATATATGACTATCTTCTGAGTATTTCGACTGATTTATTTTCTCCCTCACAGCAATAGACTCAGAATTAATGCATCACATTTATTTTAGGTTACTGAAGCCAAAAAAGCCTTAAATTGGAAAGGTTCAATACAGAATCAGTTAGGTGTCTATTTCAGAGTGTTCTAAAGGGTGATATTTGAACTGCAATGGATTGCCCATGCTTGCTGAATCTCTCAAGGAAGTTTTAATGTACTGCTGCTTTTTGTAATAAAGCAAACACGACTGAAGTGATTGTGTTTGCCATACACCTCAGATTCTTCTCCTATCTTCTCAACACTAAATCCCCTGGCTATTATCTGCAACATTTATCAGGGAAGAAGAGATACAATAAGTTTTATAAAACAGCCAGGAGAAAAATTACTCATGCCCCAATTTCACAAAATTTCAGTGTCAGCTTGACTGTTCTGGATTACAGAATATTCATATAGCAGCTCAACTGCAAGGGTAAACAAGGATTCTTTGGCACACAGGATCATTTCTTACCCCTTTCATATATTTGCAAGAGCTGAAGGGATTTTCTTTTTTTCTGATACTTTAGCAAATATTAAATGTTAGAATTTCAGCACTTTGTGAAATTAGGAAACAAAAACTATTAATTAAAAACAAAGAGAAAAGGATTATCCAAAGAAATTTGCCAGATGTCCCTTTAAATTGGTACCGCTTTCACTGCATACTAAAGGTGACCAGTCCATGGCTATGGTCTAAAGGTTTTCATTTCTTATCACTGATTTTATATTTCAGTTATGGAGAAGAACTTGGGTTTGTGCTGTTCTCACAAAACAGTTTGGAACTTGTGTATTATCTATGGAAATAAAACCTCCCAGTACTTTACAGTTAGCCTGGTGAACAAGGAAGCAACTAAATGTCCCCACACTTCAAGGACAACTCTCTTACACTTGGCAAAAGAAATTTTCCAACTGATCTGAGCTGGGTCAAGAACTGTCTTGGGAGAAAGTCGGGTTGGGTCGCTGGTATCCAGCTGGAATGGAAGGAATCGGGAAAGATACTACATTGAAGAAACAGCTAAGTGCACTTGGTTGAAGTGTGAGGAGGTTCTGGTCTTGATGGTTTGGAAAGCAGGAAAACACACCATGACACCTTAGAGTATTCATAGTAGTTCTATTTTTACTTTCAGTAGGTTGAAAATAAATTCAGCTGTCCCTCAGAAAATGCAGTTAATACCAGTAAAAGCCACTCTGTTTTTGATGCTTCCCAAAATGTGATAGAACACAATATTGCAATCCTGAAGTTCTGAAATAAAAACATATCAATGTGATAAAATACATAAATTTATTATTGCCACATTTTCACCGATGTACGTTTGTTTGGATTCCTCTTTTATTTTTAGGCTTTTTTTCTTTTTAAACATTTATGCAATTTGCTTTCTGATTTTGATCTGAAAGCTACGTGAAAGTTGTGTCATTATAACAACTTTTTGGAAAATAGAGTACATTTTTAGAAGAACTTTTTTTTCCTCCTGGACATTTAAAACCACATTTATATGAAAAGTTTTTGTCTTGCTGACTGAGCGTTAATGTTCTGAAAGATATGCATTGCAAGTAAAGATAGAGTTGCTCTTTATAGACGTGCTGTTTCATCATAGTGTAGGCTGTTACAAATCTCCTGTCATGAAAAATCCTCTTCATTTCTTCAAAGTCTGTGATTGAGACCATTATAAGATTAGAAAAAGCGAGATATTTTCTGTTTCTAATGCAAGATGAGTTTCTGTGGCCTAGATGATCTAGTCCCATGCTTTGTTCCTTCCTGTTTGTCATCAGTATAGCTTCAGCCAAGTTTAACATTTCCAGCTAGTCTGGTCTTGTCCAGATACCATATTATAAGAGTAATTTTGGAAACACAGGGATGGAAATATGCTTCTCATGTGCAACAACCCATTCATATAAAGGAGCTATGCTGGAAGGATTAAGGGTGTGAAACATGCCCCTTTCATGGCAAGAATAGAATAGATAAGGTGCAAGGGTGGTTTTTAGTGGTGAAAAATCTTGCATCCGCAACTCTCATAGTAATTCACGCTTCTGAAAATAAGATAGAGCCTTCCCTTTCTTTCCTTCTCTATTTCTCTTCTGCTGTAGCCCTTATGTTCTCTAGCACTGTATTTTAACAACAGAAATACCTAGATGCAACAAGAGATCTTGAAATTATTTTGGTCATCATGACATTTCTTGAGTAACAAAATATAAAAGTTTACTTAAAATTATTTCTAAAGCTTAAAACTTGATAAAATTTCAGGATTTATCCAAAATGTCAGTTAATTAAAAACTGAAGATATTTTTTCCTTCAGAAATATGTTTTGGTTTCTTTTCTGTAATTAGACCACACGTTTGATTTTAAGTGCAAGTATAAAATTCATGTAGGAGCTATTGAGGTTTTAACAAGTGTACAAACATGTCCCTCAGAGTGGAGCAGCAGTGCTACCAGAAAGAAATGAAATTTCTGTAGAAAATTTGATTTATTGCTGGGGACTATTTTACTTTCTTGATAATACAGAGAACAGCTCTTGACTCTTGCCTCATAATCCCAACACACAGGCCTGTGACCATCAGACAGTGCTGTAATTTAGACCCTTTCCTGCCAGGAGTCCACACTGTTTATGTAGATGCCAGCTCTGATACTTGATTTGTTATTCAAAAGGACTTATCTGGAAAAGAGGTTCCCAGAACAAGAGAAGTATTGATTCTTCTCTGCAGCAGAACAGCAAGCCCTGCAGTTGGACTGAACCTGGCTGAACGGCATATCCAAATTTTCATCACCAGCCTGAGATACTCTGCATCATGTGGCCCAAGATGGCATTATATTACGTGCCAAAGAAAACACTGGTCTGTCAAAAAGGAAGAATTCAATTTTTTTTGTACAGCCAAACTATTAGAATGCTCACTGCATTATTTTGCTGCCACAAACTTTGTTTGCCAAGCCCTGAAAACCCTATCAGGAAGAACCTGCTTTCAAGAGCAAACTATTCTGTTATTACATTTAGTTTATTGTGCCATTCACAGATTCTGCCTGGAAGCCATGAATTAGCCATGATAAATGAACACCAAAACATTCAAGTGCTGTGCAAACTGCTACAATACTCTAAACATTAAAACAGATGAAATAAAATCACTGTTCTCAGCACAGCAATATGTCAAAATTTAGTAGCTAGAAAAATAGCTACTATCAAACTGAGAAACACTGTAACAAGGATTCTTTCTCATTAACTTCACTTCAGAAAAATGGTTCATTGAATAAATAGCTATGTACGTCTTAATTAAATACAATCAATTTTATAGACTTTTGAGCATCAAAAATGTTAGAAGCTAATGCCTTCATTCTATAAATGTAAAAACCTTCCTTCTTCATTCTTGCTTCTCTTAGAAAGTCATACCATAAAACAGAATATGTAAAGTTGGCAGAAGATGTCTCATAACCTTTAACAGAGCACCTAGAAGCATTATTTTCAATGACAGTTCATATAAACTGACATATCAACCATATCAGGCTGGGGAAAAACCTAATAATATTCCCCCAATTAATTCTAACCTCTTAGCTTTACTTGTAATTATTTCACTCAGCTCCTAAAACTCAGCTTATTAAGATCCATCCATCATGGTGTGGGTCACACAGTATTTCTACTGTTGGGCTTTCTGGCCTTTGTCCTCCTTGTGAGAGGAAGTGAGAGGACCTTGCCTACACTGAACTCATAAAAGGGAAACTTGTTTTAAAATGAAGAATAAAGCTAAACTGCAAAATAATTACTATAATTCCAGATTATTTATTTATTAAACAAATTTTACTTCCCTGAACTTAGTCTGCTGCTTCCCTGGAAGAAACACTCCTCATGCTCATCACTTGTGAGTGCCAGTTGAAATATTTACCTGTACGTCACATCTGACTTACTGATGCATAAAGTGGCTGGTTTTATTTCCAACTTTTTCTTTGAGTAATCATACTTATTTATATAAAGTTATTGCTTCAGTAATTTGATATATTCCAGGTTTTTGAGATTGATACAATATCAGGTTGTGATTATTTATGTTTAAAAAACATACCCACAAAAAAACCCCAGCAGAAATTAGCAGCATTACAATAATTCACCACAAAAGACACAAACAGAAGGTCTGTAGCTCCCCTGACAGTTCAAGCAATCATTCCCAGGAGACACATATCAGCAGTAAAATTCATAAATGAACCGTTTATCCTATCTGAAGCATAATTTCTTCTGTAATTAAAGCAGGTTATCACCAGCCTATATGTTTCTCTATTTATAAGCTCATTTGAAATACTAAGTGTTGAAATGTCCAGACAGATAATTGCTTTTCTGAAGATACTGCTGGTGTCAAAGCACATTTCTGATACATAACTGTCTTATTTAATCAGAACAAAAGCAGGGGGAAAACCTGGAATTCAGATAGCTCCAACTGGATGCAGGCAGCAAAGTCTCTGCATTTCTCCAAGAGTTACTGCTCCCACTATCTAATTTGATTATTAGCACTGAGTTGCAATTGGAACCCAAAAATCCCAAATCCCCATCTGGATCCCGCTCGCAGCAGTACGAACACAGTTCAACACCTGCCTGTCTTATTTTTATAAGAATCACGACTGATGTGTTTAAATGTCTGCAGCAATTTCCACCTGTCCCTCCTGACTGCTGTTGATCACTGCCTCTGCTGCAGGGATCGATCAGCAGCGTGGGCAAGCATTTGGTTCATTCCAGAGCAATGCCTGCTGCTCACTCAGCAAGCCCATCAGTCAATCCATCTCTGCTTCTTCACAGCTGCTCCCTCCTTTTTCCTTTCTTGGCCAAACATCACTTGTGCACTTTACCACCCAGGACTATCCCTTACCTCTAAAAATCAATCACCACTGCAGTTCATTCCATAAGTAAACTTAAAAAAAATAATAATCAATTCTGTATTTAAGGTTGCTTATAATTTGGGTTTTTTAAGGGTTCTAATACATGTTAAAGGATAAGAGAGTGCTTTTTCAAAATTCAGACATCACTTATGGCTACTCTCTAAAGGTACAAATATTGGTTAATTAATAATTAACTGTAATTGCTAATGAATTTGAAAAAAAAAATCACTGATTCAGAGGGGAAAACGACAAGCTTTCACAGGAAATTGAAAATACTTGTATGCAAACCTCCACCCTACTGGAAGAAAATCTGGAAATAGCCTTTAACCTGTAAGTGTGTAAAGGATGAATCTTGTTCTTGGTCCCACACTGCACTGCAGTGTGTTTACATGACTGATGTGGGTAGCCAAGCCTCCCACCCCTTTCCTTAGTAAGAGTGCTCAGTGCAGTACAATGGAAGAGCATCACCTGCCTAATTCCAGACAGGAAGCTGCTGGCAACAGATCTATGGACTGTGCCTTGCTCTAACCACTCTCATGTGCGTGCTCCGCAAGGCAGCAAAGTCACTCTCCTGGTGAAGTCTAAACATCTCATACACATCAGCTAAAAAAACTCCAAACAAACCAACAGCTTTGAGTAAATATTCCAGTAAACATACAAAGAGGGCAGTCAGGATTTCTGATGCATCCTGGTTTCTGTTTCCAGCGCATAAGCAACTCTTGAGCATGATTAAAATGATAACTTAGTCATAGTTCTGCTTCAAAGAGGGCCATTAAAACCCCAAACACTAATTTACAGTAAGACCTTGAGAGGCCCCCAAAATATAGTGCATAACCACACTATTCTCTCACCTTTCTCCTCCCGTGCTGTCACCCAATTATTACAGCACTGAAGCAGACACAACTTACAGCTATATATATTCCTCTATAAATCAATGATCACGTTAATTTTCCTTAATCTTGGCAAATGTGTAGCTCAAAACCATTCATTAATATTTATTGACTATTCTTTTCTACATTGAACTTTTAATTATTTAAATCACTAACATATAATTCTATAACCACAGGTTTTATAAGATGCATTTCTGTTCCCACTCTTCTGGAAGAGAAAAAAATAAAATAGTAAGTCCAAATTCCAAATCTCAAGATCTTTCAACACAATAAGAAATAATCCAGTTTAATAAATGCAGTGAATGTTTTATCATCTCACAAACATAATTCATACAGTAAAAAGAAATATATGGATTAAAATACCATATATTTTGATTTCAACCATTAAAAAACACCAAAAAAAGTAGAGAAAACAGCTTATCACTGATACACTGTGATTATTATTGACTTTTGAAGGCTTTTTACTCTCCAAAGAGTCCTTTTGATCTTCCACAAAGAAGACTGTTTTTTCTGCAAAAATATTTTCCTCTGAAACAATATAGTTTCTCTATTGTTTTTCATATCACTGTAAATTCCTAAACTAAATTGTGAGGAATTCCTAACTAAAACGTGAGAAAAGGCAGAGCTTTTGCAAAAAACACACATCACTTGTCCAGGAGTTATCTGACATTTAGGGGGGAAAAAAAAATCAAGCTATTTGTCCAAGGACAATTTTCTCATTCTAAACATCAAATAAATGACAAAAGGACCAGCTCAGAATTCTCTTTCATACCTTTGGAATAGGAAGCCTAGTCACATATCATAACTAGCTATTGAGTGAGATGGAAGGCAAAAAGAAAAGGCCACCAAAAAAAGCTGTAACAATGAATTTCAGGTCTATTCAGGTCAGAATGAATCTTTCTTTATTTCTATAAGTTTAAAAAAGAGGAAAAAAGCAAAATAATCCTAGACTCCTAGTCATCAGAAATAAGGCCTATGGAGAAAGTGAATTGAGTGCTGGCACACTGGAAGCTGTTTTCTCTTCAAAAGATCAACAGGGAAGACAACATATTTTTCCATAACACAATTGTCTTCAGCTGTCCCTGAAATGATTGACAGCCAGCATTAAGCTTTAGGGATGCTCAGACGATATTTAATGTCAAGTTCAACGTTGAATGTGCTTGTATTTTAAGAACAACACCTGTTCTAAAGTCTTTGAATACTACTATCAGTCCCAGAAAACAGAAGGAGCCAGAAGCTCTTGGCAAGATAAAGTCCAAAAGAAGACTTTTTTATTTTTTTTACTGTTAAGGAAATCTCTCTCCTCTCTGAGATTTGAGAATATTGTGTTTGTTTCTTTTTCTTGCTGTGCCTCTCCTTCCCCCACCCCCTTCCCTTGCCACCTTTTCTTTTTTTCCTTGTTTCTTATTTATTTATTTTTAGATTGAGTGGGCAAGAAACAAAATTACTCTGTGAGCAGGTTGTTCCTTACCTGCTTTTTTCTTTTAATCACTTTAACACAAGGTAAGATGAGCTTACTTGTGATAATGCAAAACTGCTGTAGAAACTGCCTTTGTTAACCTTTTCCAGGCTACAGCATGAGTAATATATGTACCTTGCTTTTCTTTCAAAAATTCATTTCCTCAGACTAGTACTAGGAGCAGTGAATGCTCTGTAAACCCATATCTTGCCTGATTTGTTTTAATATATTCATGTACATCTATTTGTTTACACTCCTATATCTGCTTGAGGCAGTGTTTTTGTCACATTTCTGCTCTTTATTGCCCTGGAAAATACTCTGAACATCTTTCCTTTACATCCAAAAAGACTGGGAATGCATAGAAAATTGCTACCTGCACAAGTAAAATAAAAAATTATAAAATAGAAGTTGAATGTAATGATAACAATAAGAGAAGGCTGTTTTCAGGATAAACCTATTTACTCATTGAAATGCGTAGACAGAGAAAAAAGTATTGTATGTCTGGGAAGGGAATAAAGGGACATTTACAGAAACTCTCCAGTGGGAATCCAGGTAATCATCTATGGTTTAGAAACACTAAAAAATTTCTTCCATTCACACAAAGTACACGTTCATTCAAATATAGGTATCTTCAAATATACAGTTTTGATTTGATCACTGCACTGTGTATCAGGTTTCTACCCAAAAAGAATATAAAAGATAATATTCTTTTGTTAGTCAGGAAAAAAAATATCCCTTATGTAATGAATATTTTCACTTTTAAATCTCAAATGCTTGCCTTGAATTCAAATACAGGGTTTATTTCTGAAGTAATGATGTGTGCTATAAGTCCAACTTTATATTAATACTAATCTAAGATTAGTGTGATTACTGAATTATACAGCCTTTGAATGGATGAACTACAGAATTGTCATCCTGTCTTATTTCTGTCTAGCAAAAAATAAGAGAACATCACCCAAGAATTTGAATACATAAGTTTTTTTTTCTAGCAGTAACATGGACTCTGAATAAAACATACAGTAATGACCATTTTTCATGGTTTAAAGTGATTGCACATTAAAAATAATGCCTGAATACATTTTTGTTTGCTTGAATCAGGCCCTTAGGACTAGAACTGAAAAATTAAGCAAAATATGATCTTAAGATGCCTTGAAATCCTTCCAATTCCATCTTTCAGGTCCAATTTTAGCTCAAGTTAGAATCAGAAGTTACTCTATCTGCTGAAAGTGAAGAAAACCAGATAAACTGACCTTAAATTATGAAGTTCTACACCCCCAAAACATGTGCCAATTGAAGAGGAAAAGATTTTCCAGTTAGCTGCCTAATCTAGGGACTTGGTTACTTCCAGCAAAGAGCAACAATACAAAACAAGTTCCAAGATCCAATCCCTGGTTTATATTAAAATCATATTTGCCCTTTTTAGTAACAGAACTACAGCGAGGTGCAGTACTGGTCACATCTTACAGAGAAAAGCAGAGAGAGGCAAGGTCTGCTTTTTTGGGGCTCTGAGCTGAGAACAAGCAATATTCTTTCCAGTGTTGACTGTATATTTTTCCATTGACAAATTATTGATTCACAACACCCTATTATTTACTTGTTGAAGGACATGAGAAAAAGCACTAAACAATTCTGCATTAACATAGGAGCAACAATAGAAGTATCTTTAGAAATTTCCTTCTGGCCAATTCAACCCATCTCTATGACAAAGAATTTGACCAGCTTCCCTGCTTTCATTCCTTCAGAAGGACAGTTTGAAAGACCACCAGATTTTCCACTGTCACTGCTTTGAAGTCTCTTTGACTTTGATCAGTGCTTATCACAGTTTGAATCACCCTTCCTTGGTCACAGGATTTTACAGAATCGCAGAATCAACTCAGTTGGAAGAGACCTCTGAGATCATCAAGTCTAACCCATGACTGGACACCACCATGTTTACACCAAGTGCCAGCCTTTTCTTACACACCTCCAGGGACAGTGAGGAATTTCTTTCTAAAGTCCAATCTATGCCTCCCCTAGGACAGCTTGAGACTGTGTCCTCTCGTCCTGTCACTGGTTGCCTGGAAGAAGGGACCAATCCCCACCTGGCTGCAGCCTCCTTTCAGGCAGCTGTAGAGAGTGATAAAGTCTCCCCTGAGCCTCCTTTTCTCCAGGCTAAACAACCCCAGCTCCCTCAGCTACTCCTCATAGGACATTCTCTCCAGACCCTTCACCAGCTTCATTGTCCTGCTCTGTACCCACTCCAGCACCTTCCCGAATTGAGGGGTCCAGAACTGTATTTAAGGTGCAGTCTCACCAGTGCCATCTATGGTCTATGATCACTGTCCTGGTCCTACTGGCCCCACAATTCCTAATGCAGGCCAGGATGCCAGTGGCCTTCTTGCCACCTGGGCACACACTGGCTCATGTTCAGCCATCTGTCACCCAGCACCCCAAGGGACTTTTCTGCTGGGCAGCTTTCCAGCCACTCTGCACCCAGTCTGTAATTGGAGCATATTTTGTCTTTGTCAGGTGGACCATTCTGATCCTGGAGTCTGATCAAAAGCTTCCTCCCCCGGAAACTCAGTTGTTGCTTCTCTACATCTGACACTGCTGCAATTCCTTGAGCCTGTTTGAGGGAGAACACCCCAGGCAGCCAAGAAGCACTTTTCTGCCTTTGAAGTTTCTGTGATACTATTAAGCAGCACATTGACTGGTGTAGAGAGGATAGGATTCACCCTGAATGAGACAGAATTTGACAACAAAGTTGCAGAAAGTGTTAGTTCATTGGTTCAACTTAGCAGACATCACCAGTTTGTTTGTGAGACAGAAAAGCAAGTGCTGGGGGTAGCTGGGAAAGAGTGGGGGAGGAATCTGACCCTGCAATCTGGAAAGATCACCGCGTACAAAGGCTTTCAGCTCCGTACCAACTGACAGTGATGCAAAAGAGACAACCTGGTTCTACCCACAGTGCCAGCAGAAGTATGCTGACATCACTTTTGGTATGCTTAAATCTGTATGTTCTCATCAGGTGCTTTTCAATCATATCTCAAGGGTAACTAAAACTATCATAAAACTGATTCCATTTTATCAGGAAGGAAAAAAAAACCAGAGAGTTATGAAAATTGCTGTTTAGGTGCAAAGATCCTTCTGTGAGTACCTGAGCACGATTTTAATTGGAAAATATATTTGAATGTAGAAGATGTTCAGTAAATAGTGAATTAACAAATTATAACCATTGACACAGAGCAAGAAGGAATTTACTCAGCTTGATCTTCAGGTTAGATGGGTAGTGTAAAATTGTCAGTAAGAATGTGAAGTACACACTTAATTTGGAATCTGATCACATACGACAGACAATCATAGAACTTCAGCTGTCGTTTCATAGTATAACCATACACAAAATTGTTGTTCTTTTTAAAATACAAATTAATAAGGCTATTTGCTGAATCTCTGTTAACTTTACTTCCTAAAAAAGTCTCAGAATTTTTCAGAAACCACCTCCTTGGTGTGTATTTAATCAATTTAAATAAATAAATAGTGCATGCAGAATATTTATGTCCATATGTATACATATATATATATGAAAACAATAGAACATAATTTCCTACCATGCAACTATTTCTGAATGCTTTGCCTAATCTAAATAGGGTTAAGAAGCAACAATATGCAAATTTTCCATTCAAAAGCTTGAAGTGAAATGACTCACTTCAGACATTCAGTTTCATAATATTTGGTGGTGGGGTTAATAATAGGTTTATATTTGAAATATTTTCACACTTGAAAATGTTATTTTGTCTCAAAAATATAAAAAGCAAAACAAGACTAAACCAACCACAACCCTTAAGCCACACACCACTCATTTGAAATGTTTATGTTTGCTTTCCACATAGGCAATAAACACATTGTTAACAGAGAGGGCAAAAAGTCTTTGGATGACTTGGTGTTTACATTTTGGATGGAGAGGGAAACATTGTGAGAAACCATTAACTTAAATTGTCAGAAACACAAAAGATATTTTTGAGTAGGAAGAAGGTGTCAGTATAGAAACACATAGGCAGAGCCAAGAGCTCTGCCATGGAAATCCAGAGAAGCAAACCTTTAGTGCTGCTCTTCCACATGTGCAAAACAGGTAATGGGAAATTTGTAGGAGACTTCTGCAATCTCCTGCACAGCTAATAGTAACATCAAAATTAATCTAATTGCTTTCTTTAGCACATATTATTGGTTTTATATGTAAAGAATACTGATGTCTAACATACTGAAAAAAAAATCTACTGGGAAAATTCTGAGCAGCTGAAGCACCTGCCAAGAACTTGTTTTTATATATTTTTGAGATATGCAGTATTTCACAATGCAATTTATAACTGCTAATTAAACATAAGTCACTGCAAAAGTATAGTTTAAAAAGTTCTGTCAATGAAATTTTGAAAATTCCGTGCAAAGCAAAGCATATTTTCTAATATTATCTGGAATCCCTTCTTGCACTTTTGCCTGGAATTAGAATTATCCCTCTTTTGGATTAAAGATGCATTGGTGGATTAGTCTATCACTGATGACAACATAATATATCCTTCCCAGAGGCTTAAACTGAAAAGACGTCTGTTAACTACAGACTGTATTAAAACAACAGGGGGGGAAAAAAAAGGGGAATTGGACATGAGACAGTATTTTAATATTTAAATATCAGCATGTGGGAGGTTAAAGTTTGTGAAACATAACCTCAGGTTCAGTGCCATGTATCAATCCTACTCTTTCCATAGGCTGTATCACCTGTAAAACTAGTAAGGCATGGGACTGATTCCTGTAAGGATTAGCCATGAGTACTACTTCTAGCTTTAGCCACCTGAGCAAGCTCAGGAATACCAGCCACACAGGCAATTTAAATTTAATGAAAAATAAATTGGTTTTAATTTTTCTACTTGATGCTCAGATATGCACACATATTTTGAAAAATTTTGCTTCTTTATTTGAATATTTTTTGGCCAGTTAAAGAAGTATTAGTTTTATACTTAAATTTAGCATTTCCAAAGCAACAAAGCAGATGAGCTGCTTCTGAACTGAAATAATTTCTATTTCTGAAACTTTGTTTCAGATGACGTGAAGTTGATTCACCACTTTAACACTCTAAAGGAGATGTTACATTATTCTGTATTTTAAGAGACATGCCAGAAGTTTTCCATGGAATAGTATCTTCCTGCAAAGTTTTTCTAGGTGTAAAACCACATAGTACATAAAACATCTTTCCATGTGAACATCCTGGAATATTTCACATGCCAGTAATTGTACAATGACAACTTCTAGAATACACCTGTTTAATATTTAAGCCAGATTCTGGAAAGCTAACTAAAAAGAAATATTTCAATGACTCTAATAAATAGATAATGTGCTGTACTTTCTGGTTAACTCAAACACCTAATTACATTCTTTTTCAATTATATGCCAGGAAAAAGTAGATGAGCTGTTAGCATTCAATTTCAATGTAAGATGTTGGGGTCTGTTTTTTGTTTAAGAAAAGGTCAGTCCTTCACTTTGTGAAAGTCAGTAAAATCATTGGCTGAAAAAAGTAGCTCAATATGGGTGTAGAATCCATCTAAGAAATGATCTTTCTACCTCACTCGCCTGTTTGTGGCACTGAGAAGATGGGGATTAGACATTTTTCTGGTATTTTATTTAACAAGAGATCTGGATGTCATCACTAATGTTGCTTGTTAAATTGAATCTTTGAAGAACAGTATAGAATATGTGAAGTGTTTGTGTGTAAGCTCACGGGCTGTGTGCTCCATCCTTTAAAAGGAAACCATTGTGAGGGGGAGGGTCCTGAGCACAAAGAAGGGAAGCACTGCTTTTCTGGCAAATGGCAGTATCAGCAACAAAACTCTAATAAGAGCCACATGCTTCAATACACAGTAAATAATACCCATACACTTTGTAGAAATAAAAGGTTGGAGGATGGGGGGAAAGGACTTTGAGTTCTGCAGTCAAAGGAATTTAAAGGTACATCTAAGTAGTCTTACGAGAGATTGCTTTATAGTGAAGTATCAGTTACACACAACCCTGGATCATAATTATCTGTGTATCCTCAGACTAGCAGAGCAGTTATAATGCAGTTCTGTGCTGCTCTGCAATTGATCTCTGTGACTGCATCATTTTCCTGACGTTTTACAACTTGCTGATTCAGTAATCACAGTTCAGCTGTCTTAATCACGCAGTAATTGAACCATAGAGGGAATGCCAATAATCAAGAAGATATCAAACCAATTAGATAGCAATGTTTTCAGTCAAGAAACAGCTAACAGCAACTCAAATCTGACTTTGCTTATTCTCCACTGTCGATGTCTAGATTTCTTAAAAGGGAATTAAAAGGAAGACAGCCCATTTTGGCCCAAATCCGCTATCTCCCTGCTCCTTTTATTATGCGCTAAGGAAGAAACAAAAGTCCAGATACAGGCGGGTCCTGCCGCACGGCCGGAGGGGGAGCGCGCCAGCCGTGCCGGGGAAGGCAGCGCCTGGCCTGGAGCTGCCCGGCGCGGGGGGAGCGGAGCCGAGCCCGGGCCGGGACCCGCCCGGGCCGGACCTGTCCGTGGTCCTGCAGCCGGCACCACGCTGCCAGCGTCACCGCCGAGGGGCCCTCGGTCCCTGCCTGCCTCCACCAGCGCCCTGCAACAGCTGCTGTCGCTGCTGAGCCCCATTCACAGGGATTCAGCTTTTGGGAAGATTTTGAACCCCCTCAAGGCTGGGGGTACTAAACAAAATAAATTCCCCAAACCTTCTACCAAAGTCCTGAGCTATGAGCGTGCCTTTCCCCGGAGGTCTCTCGGCTGCCCGGGCAGCGGGGGAAGCCCCAGTCCAGCGCGCAACTTTCCTGCGGGGAGCCGGGCTCCAGCCCCTCGGAGCCCCCGCGCAGGGGATCGAGGAGCAGGGGACCTGGCGCCCTCCTCGCCTGCAAAGCTGTGGAGAAGCCAGGCAAGAGAGAGACGCTGGGAGCTCCCTCGCCTCGCCTTCCTCACTGCCGGCTTCTGGCACCGGGGAAACCCCGGGGGGCGGAGGGAAGAGGAAGCTCCCACCGTACGCGCAATGTCCCCCGTGCATCCCCTGCTCCGGGAGTCCGGAGCCCCAGCCCGCACTCACGTGTGCCGTCAAACCGGGTGGCGATGGTGTCGAGGAAGGTGTTCTGGGGTGCCAGTAATCCCTTCATAACCGGCATTTTTCCAGCGCGGTGCGAGGTTCCCCATCAAAGTTTGTCTACGAGGGTGGCTCGAGAAGAAAGTGCAGAGGGCGCCCGGGGGAAGGTGGGGAGGGAGGAGGCGGAGGGATAGGGAGGAGGAGGACGGGGATGCCTCCGCGCCGCCTCCGGCGCCGGGAGCCCCCCGCTCGTCAGCCCCGGGAGCCCCCCACTCGTCAGCCGCGGAGCCGCGCCCCCGGCCGGCAGAGCCCGCGCCCCCTCCCCGCACCCCTCCCTAGGCGAGGGGGAGGGGGGCCTGTGGAGAGCCGCCGTGAGGAAGGACGGGCTGGAGGAGAGCAGGGAGCTGGGGAAGAGCCACCTTTATCCACCTGTAGCGGAGCCGGGTGGGGCGGGGCAGCGCAGGGACCGGCGGCCCCCCGGGGCTACGGAGCCTCCTCCGCCCCCGGCAGCCTCAGACACATTTCGGCTCCAGCACCTGAGAAAGGTCCCAGGCATCTCAGCTCACAGTTCTATGAGTAACAATATCACAGGGTAAAGCACGGGCTTACTTTGCTGCAAGGAGAAGAAACACCCTTGGTAGATAGGAAATGCCTCTGGAGGTGCTCACTGGAGACTGAGACTGGGACATGGATAATTCTCCACCAGTTGTGTGGCCTCAGACATCATCTGCATGGTTATGCTATTTCATTTATTTAAGGAATAGGCATTTTTCTGTGATTGTTAGTACATCCTATAACATCCTTTCAACATTCTTCCCCGGAAAATTCCTGAAAATTTCTTTTTCTGCCAGCCAAAGAGAGAATTAATACATATCCTAGCCCAGAAGGTCTATTGTGTAAATTCCAATAAATAAATATGAAACAATAGTAATAAAGAAGTGGCATTCCACCTTCAGATGAGTAATCTGCTCAGACTGGTACCATGGCTCTTTAAATACTGCCAGATAACTCTCCGTAGTACAGCCATTTCACTTACTGTAGCAGTAATGGCAAAACTGCCCCATGTTCTTTCAGGATTAAATGACCCTAGAGAAATGAAGCGGGAATACACTCCCTAATCTACAAAGTCACTGTGCAGACGAAGCCTGTTGGGTTCTTGCTATTTTACAGTAATGCTATTTGTATTTTTTGCTATTCCTGTTTATTTATGATTCTCTCTTTCTCCAGATGGTTAGAAGACTTTGATTCCCACTTTTTAGCACAAGCAGCACAGAGAGGTTACAAAAGAGAAAAAAATGATCTTTCTTTACAATAGATAATGAAACACAAAAACCCCTCAGAACCTCAGAAAATGCTGATACACAGGGTTTCTAGCACAATAAAAAGCCATGGTAACCTCACCTTGGCTCTGGAGAGTGCAGCAGTATTTTGCTGAGATCATGAATCTGTCCAGTTGCCTTGTACTAAAAGCCTTTCTCAAACTAGTTGATATAGAGCTGCCAGATCAGTTTTCAGAAGTAACACATGAACTGAGAGACTGCCTGTACAGTACTTTGGAAGTCTTCAAGACCTCAAAGTACTATCAGTTTCTCACTACCTGATAATCTTCAAATTCATGTCAGCCTTGTCCTTAAAGTATATAAGCAGCAGCCTTGTCCTTAAAGTATACAATTTTTAACACCAGCAATTTTTAATTTTCATTATTATTCTCATATCTTCCAGATCAATATAAGCAGAGTCACAAAATTAATTTCTATTTTTAGTTTTCCATTTAGCCTCTCTGGCTAGTTGGGTTTGATGGTACATGTACTTACTAGTGAAATAAAGAAAATCCTGTTTCAATACCTGAAAAATTCTGAAAAACATGGTCAGGTTTTCACTTCTGCCAAAGTGCTCCACAACAGAGGTAGTTAAGATAAATCCAAAGCTTTGAAACCTGACAGAAGACTTACCTATGTTGTAACCTGTGGTGCTGCAATTGTGTTTCAGTTTGCATTTTTTTCCATGACCTGTCCTAACACCATTTAAGTAGGGATGCAGTGAAAGAGAAAAGAATGCATTCTTAGTCCCAGACAGGCAGTCAGGAGAAGCAAACCCATACATACATTGAAACATACAAATGTATTTCTCAATTTTGGTCATCACAAAAGGGGAGACAAGTTGTTACCTGATAAGTCTGTAAGTCCATAAATGGCCACACCAAGTCTGAGCTCCAATCATAGCCTTTTGAGGACTGTAGGACTTAACAGCTTCAGTAAGTTTAGAGCTTTATTGAGAGCTCCTGGAAACTTCTTAATTATAAGAAAAAAATTGTTTTAATAAAGCCTTATGAATTCACTTGGACAAAGAATGCCAAAGAGTTATGCAAACACACAGCTTAGAAAGGATGGATAAGTGCCAGAGGAGTTACATGGCATGTTCCATGTTGATAGGGGTGCACACAAATTGGTTATTGAAATTCACCACTAGCCAGGGTGATGTGATAGCAATGGCAGTGAAAGCTTTACCAACAAGGAAATTCTGATGCACAAGAAGGAAGGATACCAAATGCTGCTGAAAGCCTCTTCATCTCTGATAATTTCAGGAAAGAGGAGGTTTGCAGTTCTTCACAAGCACCCACAATCATTCCATACTATTATAAATTGCTTGTGGAAATGGCTACATACTATGAACAATTAGTTACAACTAAGCTCCTAAAATTTTTGTGTTTGTGTTCTGTGTATCACAAAGCAACCACCCAAATGCCTTGGAAGTTGAGCTAATAAAATATATTACAGAAATAATGTACATTAAAAGTCTCAAACTACAAAAGCTAAGAAATTGAAGTGCAGTATCCTATTTTGCACTTGTATTTAGCATATTCTAGAGACTTTTACTTATAAGAGTAATCCACTTTAATATAAAGTTGTAATTCAGAGAGTTTACTGCAAAACACAGAAAACTCTTAAAGTTGCTCAAAGTAGACAATTTTTAGAGGCCAAAATTTTGGTAAGCAAAGAAGAAATGGTTAAGAAAAGCAGACAAGAGCTGAGCATATGTAAAAGACAGGTAAAAGGAGGAGCTGAAAGTTTGCAGTCAAGTCCTGGAAAATTATTTTTAAGCTTTAAATGAAAAGCAAAAGGACTCTGAATAGTCACACACACACACACACACACACACACACACACACATATATATAAATGTTTAAGAAAAATTTAAATAAAAACCCAGGTGATTTTTATCTTGTTTCAAGAAACCAGCTTTCAGTTTTCTGTATCAATTTCTAATATCTGGAATATGTGGACATAGTGCCTAATATAATACTTATTTTTGCTGGCAAGGACAGGTAAGCGAGAGTTAGAATCTAACACTGACTTTTTGTATATAAGTCTATATCCAGTTTACATAAATAGCCCACTCCCCCTATTCATTTCTTTTTCATTGTGGAGCATTTTGCTGAATTCAAAAGCATAAATATATGTAAAAATATATGGATAAGAGTTACAGATAAACAGTACCAAAGCTGAGAAATTAAGTACTGACAGCACTGCTGCTAGTCTTCAGGACACCATTAGCATCCAGAGATTGCAAGTGGAGTTTACTCGTGGGCTTAGAGTTTAGACTAGAAGGACTACCTAAGACAATAAGGTTTGCCACTTCAAATTACTCAAAAAATCTCAGCCATACATTTCCCACTACTTATCCACAGCTACTTGCACTCAGCATAGCACATTACATTGTGAGCTTAGAGTTTAGACTAGAAGGACTACCTAAGACAATAAGGTTTGCCACTTCAAATTACTCAAAAAATCTCAGCCATACATTTCCCACTACTTATCCACAGCTACTTGCACTCAACATAGCACATTACATTGTGAGACATGGTATAATCTATATTATTGCTTGTTACCCAGAAATGTGAACATGGGCAGAGTTCTGCACAAAATATAAGTAAGGAGCAGCATGTAGTAGCCTTTTTGCTCACAACGTTTCTTCATTTATGATTTAACCAACAGAACTTTTCCCAAATTTCGTTATTAACGTTCCACAGTATCATGAATTACCTAATGAAGCAAGAAGTCAGGAGTTGCTTCCCTGGCATGACCATTTGACCTCAACTTACCTGCTACAATAATGCAAATGAAAGCAGATAGTGAAAATCAAATTAACAAGGACTGCCTGTAGCTTACTTTTGTGCTTGAAATTGCCACCCACTTATTTGATTGTTAACCTTGGCATCCAATTAAAAAAAAAAAAAAGAAATTATGAAAAAGCCTGAAAATGGCAAAGAATGGCAACCTGCTGTTCATCTGCAATGAACAGGCTAATTTAGTCTGAAGTAGCGCGTGTTAAGAATATTATCCTGATAAATGACTGTTGTACTTCGAGAAATGCTGGCCCCTGCCTTTTGTTGTGCATAAGCCAACAAGAGAACTTTTTAAGAATAGAGCTGCATGATTAAAACTCTGACAAACAAGGAACAGTTTGGGTTGAAGTTTTAATGCAAAGCCAGCACTTCTGGCTCAGGAGGAGACTGAGTTCCTACAAACTGGATGAAGTTGCAAGCAAAGAAGAGAATCCACGCTTGATGATACTTTGAATGAAGTTAAAGATTTAAGCCTCACTTTTCCTCTGCTCCTGGCTGACACCAGGAAACATTTTGGCAAAAGCTATTTTTTAGTACTGGTGTGCGTTAAAGGATGTTCAGAGACATGACATTCACTAATGTACCAAAAAAACACTGTGATAGATGCACAAGGTTCTATTTTACTAATATCATCATATTAGGCTGCCATTTATGCTTTTGTTTTCTTTTGAAATATATAAGTAATCATGGATAAGGTTTAATTCCATTATGCATGTTGCTCAACTAAGTAGATTAATGATTTATACAATATTGATTTGTGTTTTGTATGGTTAGAAAGTTCTTCATGCATTCACAGACCCAGGTTTCATGTGTCCATTGGATTTACAATGAGAGAAGATGCTGTCTCTTGTTTTCTACAAAGTAGAAAATGAATTAAGATCTAAAGGTTGCTCTGTTGTCAAACCAAAAAAATCAAAGGTGAATAGACTAGCAGATCTCAAAATTATTGAGACTATAAAATTTCTGTTTTCCACTTTCCAGTCTATAAAAGCAGAATCATAATTTTCAGCTCCAAGGATTGTGTGAATATGGGTTAATGTTCACAAAACAACAAAATTTCACAAAAACCTCCAATAAAACTAGAAACAAATTCACAGTTGATATTGAAGAGATTGGATAGCATTCAGAAAGTTACTGAACCACATTTCAAACAACCAGGAATTAAGAAGACACTCAATTGTTCTAACATTAATTGAGCACCATCATGTGGGGAAAAACTCATTGCTTATTGGAAAAAAGTACTGCATAAAGGAGAAATGTATCTCTGTGCACAAAATTAGCATCTAAAGCTGAAAAACAATATATTTTTCAGTGGAGTTTGGTTTTCATCAGAAAACAAAACCAAACCCCCAGCAAACTAAAGCCAAATCCCTCAAAAATAATGCTACTAATATTAAATAAAAAGTAAAATAAAATAGCTACACTACAATTCTGGTGACAAACCTTATAGTTAACTAAATAGGAACAGAATTTTCTTCTTAAAACTGTTGCAGTAAAATAAAGATAAAAAGAAAGTTGAATTCAGAAGAGGCTGAGCCATTGTAATGGCTTATCTTGCATTTCCTGGGTATGAAAGACATCATAAGCCTTTCACCCTCACTGTGGCATTAAAGGCAATGCTGGTGTTAAAGGATGTTGTAGATTATTCCGCATTTCAAAAAATGTGTCCAATTTAATTCACTTGTTAATAAATAGTGTTAATTTTCTTCCAAAATCTTTCTTTTAAAAAAGAAGGAATTCACTTACTGAATATCAAAATAGCTGTTGACAATATTTTTATAGTAATATCAGAACTTCACTTTTTTATGACCTGGAGTTTAAAATAATTTCATTATAAAATGCAATCTATTACCATTTATCTGCTTGGATTCAAAGAGTACAGTACCAGAATTATTTGCAAGGCAAGATTGTGCTCAGAGGAAACAAAGGAGAACTCAGTCCAAAAGTTTAAGAGGTGATACTGATTGTATAAGAGACGTAGAAGGATGCTTTGAATACAGATTAATCACAAGCATGGTTCTAGATATGGGATTTTCTCTTAAGCCTTAAACATCATCTTCCTACATGGAGGTGTAAAAAGTGATTCCCTAACCACAGATCCCTCCAAGTTAATTAGAAATTGTGCTACCATGCTTCCACACAGATATCCCCTGAACACTGGGAAATAGCTATCTAAATTTCATGATCACATTCTAAATACCATTATTGAAAAGCAACTCCAAAGACAGAACAAATCCCTCGATAAGTACACCTATTTTAAAATCCTTAAACCAGATCAGGCTAAAATAATTTCTTCTCTTCCTTACCCCCTGTTTTTTGAGCACAATTTATATTGCTCTTAAGCTTCTTCAACATCACCAAAATAACTCGCATGACTCAGCCATATTTTTCCTGACTTGCACCAGTGCAATAAAGAGGAGGCTGAGGCACGCCAGCTGGTTTGACTTTATTAATTTTTCTGACCTGCAGAGCACGGCAGATAATGCTGAAAGAATTAAGCAGTGCAGCTATGCTGGTTCCCAGCGCTGTTGTGGAGCTGATGTGAATTAAGATTTTGGTGACTATCCATGAAGTGACAAGGGAGAAGGAAGTGAGAGCAACATGGTTTGTTATAAATCACCACAAGTTACAAAAAACTACCAAGACACAGAATACTCAAAAGGAAACAGAATAGCACTTCACTAGATGTCATCTTCAGATTTATCAGTGCAATTGCCTTGACAGAGGATTCATTAATAAAAAGCCTGAGTGGCATTACTGGGTCTTGTTCCTTCTTTTCTCTTAGATTTTACTGCATTTTAAAAAGTGAAAATCTAATATTAAAATATAAAGTTAATGTTTAAAACGAGTTAAAAGCATTGCAATATTCCAAGCTCATAATGTACAAGTATTTTTAATTACTTCATAGCATAAAGACACAGAAATTAGTGCTATGATATATGTACTTTAAATAGACCTTTATATTAATATATAAATTAGAGCTGACATCTAATTTATCTACCAAAAACATCCTCCTAGAGAGACACAAGTGAAAATTCTCTGATATTTAGGGGTTTTGATGGTAAATATGAATACCACTCAATTATATGGCTTGTTTGGGTGTTGACAGTAATAGCACATTTTCTGTAAGGTGCAATTGGCAAGCTTTGCAGAAGTCAACAGCAGTAACTTGAAGTCAGATATTAAGCTTAGCTTTAGAAAGTTCCCAATAAAGAAAATGGAAGTTCTCCCTGTTATGTAAGCATAATCAGCGTATTTTTTAGTACCTTTCATAATGTCTCAATAACTGGACAATGTGAACTTAATTCTTTTAGCATTGTTTTACACAGAAATAATTCAGGACCAATATTTATGGCAGATCAAATGTACCTTCTACTTCAATACAGATGTAAGTGACCTTAATTTTCACATATTTTAAAGGTATCTTGAGGTGTTTAATCTTTACCATAGAAGATTGCAAATACAATGACCACAGAGATAAAAAAGTGCATTTAATGCATCATTAAAATGTCATGAGCAGTAGCTTAAGAAAATTCCCAAATTGTTAGAGAAAAATGTGTTTAAATTATATCACTATAGTTCCAAAATACCTGTCTATAAAGTGTAAATGGACTTTAAAAACCCCACGATGATTTATTAGTATAAGTACAGACTCACCAAGATCAAAAACGCTTTGCCAAGAGTTAGTTGAAGCAATAATAAATTTGTCAGACCACTGGATATAATAATACTTTCTCTTAATTGAAGAAAGAGTGAGGGGGACAAGAAAAAAGAAAGAGTACTGGTTAAAAAAATATTTGAAGTGGGTTAGAGTTTTTTCAAGAATCCTTGCATCAAATAGACTAGGTAAAATTGGTTAAGATGCTGCAATACATACATCTTTTCAGAAATAGAAGAAAAGTGCCATTTTCCACAGATTTTAAATAAAACCTTTGCTAACTACAGTTCAGGTTACATGACTTTTTGATTATAACAGTGATAACTGAATTTTTTTCTGCTTAGGTCAATTGCATAACTGTTTAAAGATAAATTGAAAACCCCTAAAACACAAGAAATCCTCCACAACCTTTTGTTTTGCAGTAAATCTTACTTCTACATAACAAGTTCTTCAGAAGACAACAGTTAAACAGCAAGTAATTAAGGAACAGGAGTCTATCTTGATCCATCAAGGTTGTAACAGATCAGCCTTAATACTGATTGATTTGCTTTTTAATCTTCTCCAACTTATCAACTTCGTTTCCATCTTAATAATAGTTTCTTTAGTTGCTCTTCTCATGAGGCCATTTAAACAGAAGAACCAGTAGATACTTCAGTAGAGAGAAGTCATGTTTCTCTACCTAGAAGATACTCCAAATCTTCACAAATAAATCATGCAAACTGCCCTGTTTTCACCCTTATAAGAAAAACATATATCTTACTCCCTTATTTTGGAGAGATTTTCATAAATGTGTCTTCCCTGAATGTGTACTTGGAGTTAGACATTTGCAAAGAGGAACACTGCAAAAGGATAGAGGTGGAGAAACAAGACTGCAGGAAAGAAGTTTCTCTGTTCAGAGAAAAAGCAACTCAATGACTAAGGCAAAGAATTGGCAAAGAAATCCTATGGAAGTAGGTAGTTAAGGAAATGCCTAATAGGTGAAAGTTACCATGTTTGGCACAGGACTCAGCTTTGGACTAAATCTGTTGTGCAACACTGGTGACAACTGGCAAAACAGGGTTTAAGTAGGAGGAGATGAAATCAAGGGAGAGGAGAGTGGGCAGCACACCAGGTCTAAGAATGAACAGCAAGATTCAAGAAATGCTTAATTGTGCAGAGGCTTGTGTAGAGGCCAGGAAAAAAAAGAAAGAAAAGGAAAAAAACCCACAACATTTTTGCGTGTAACTGAAAGAGTTGTGAAAACATGGAAATCAGGATTAAGGGGAGTTTTATGCTGCAATCACATCCATCTAGTTTTTGTGTGCTCTTCTTCCAGCAAACCCCCAACAGGGCAGAAACAGGTTACTTTTGGACTTTGTCTGAAGAAATGAATCTTTAACTCGTCAGCTCCAAAATATACTGCAAAATAATCTGCGTGACACTTTGAACCTGGAGAATTCTTGTTTTTATTTAGATTTTGATCTGTCCCATTTTTTTCAATATTTCAAAGAATTTGGGATTTCAGATGTGTCAATCCTCTATTAGCTTACCTTCTATATAGAATATTCCTTCTACTTTTATATGTTCCATCTATAGGCAGTGCTCTGATCCCACAACGGATCCAAGCAAGTAAAGCCTCAGGTATGCAGAGCTCTCTGCACAGGAAAATTAGTGTGGCATAATAGGTAGGTGTAAGGATTAGACTGAGGATCATATTACAGGATTAGGGCACATATACATGCAATGGATTTTGTAGGAAGTTACCAGCCTTGCAGTAGATGCGGCCTCAGAGTTCTATTTATAGTATAATCTACTTCCTAGTCAGGTTGAATTAATATCCTTATCCTTTTTGCATTGACTAGCTGGTATATTCTTGGTACAATTTTCAAGACTAATCTTTTATCTAGGATGGCATTTGCTGTTACAGTGCAGTTTAAAGCTCAGTACAGAATTTGTGTCAGCACTTTTTGTCCCATGAAGAGCCGAAATTAAAACATTTAAGTAGATAATGTAGCCATGGTCCAGAAAAAAGCTCACAGCTTCTTCCAAGCTCATAATAACTGAACAATATAAAATCCATGGGCACTTTGTAAGCGCTGTTTTGAGATTTCTCAGCCATGGAAAAGGTTTCCCAGGTGTTCTTCTGAAGCACATTTATTTTACAAGAAATAGCATCTTATTATGCTGCTTGTACTAAACCTCCTCAGATTAAGGTTTAAATTAATTTGTTTCATACTAGGGAACAGAAACCTGTGATCACGTTCAAATATTTGATCTAGTGTCAAAGAGCAGAGGTGGGAATTAGTCTGTCTAGTGATTTAGTGGGATCAAATAATGTGGAATCAAATTCAAGGTGAGCTGAAACATTCAGTTTGGAATTCAAGATTTCGACAGAATTAATTTTCCCACCTTTTGGTACCATTTTTTCTACTTAAGTTGTTCTACCAGGCTATCCACAGGAAACAACAATCAAAAACCTCACAAAAATGAGTATCACAAATTTACTCAAGTGAACTAAGAAATATATGAACATTATGAACTGGTCTTTACGAATATCTCCACTACCTGATGATCTGTCAGAAGATGAACATAGAAAATTAAGGGAACCTCTACCACCCAATTTGTTTGAAGCCATATATACACAGGTAGACATGTAGATGCAATTTATGGTGTTATCTCATTGGTATTAGCATATAATTTTCCTCAGTAAATTTAATATTACTGAAATATACATGCCAAATAAACTTCTAGGCTCCTGAAATCTAAACAGCTATTTTTTTTCATTAGAAATTTAGGTCAGATGTTTACTAGACAGGTTAAGAGACAGATATTGTCTATGCTCTGTAAATGGTTGGAAAGATGAATTTACAGCTGGAACATTCTAGAGTTTACTGCCCTGGGCAGAGAATCATCATTCACAGTAGTTTTATTTTGTTATATTCTTTTAGCAGTTGGGATAAGCACTTTGCTGTTTTTCCCTAATTGTCAAAACATATAGTTTTTGTTTATATTTTATGATAAACTATGTGCAGAATAAACGCTTGAACAACTTGTAAAGAACTGAAATGTGATCATAACTATAGCAGAAACCAGGGTTTAGGAGGTTTGTTTCAGTTACAAGACAAAAGGAATTATTATAACAAATAATAAGAAAACAGTCCATGAAAATGCCTGCTGAAAAATCCAAGGATTTTAGTGATATAACTGATATAATATACAGTAAACAACACCAACAACAACAAAAATTTGGCAATCAACAGGCCATAGTAGGTTATTAGATAAGTAAAAGGAGAGTCCTATTGCCTTTTTCTATAATTTTCATTCAGTATTTTTCTTGTATGGAACTGAGAAAAACAGAATGCAAAGTCTAAGTTGTAACCTAACAATTGCCAATCTGCCTTTGGAATTAATTCTCTTTGACAAGACACACAAGTTTATGAATGTATACTGTGGTTCTCAGATTTATTGTAATGACTTGTGAATAATCCTGTTGCTTATCACAAGCATTTAATTTCAAAACTATGAATGTGTCTTCCAAATCTGTAATATTTGCATATTTGAGTACACTTCCAGACTCTGGAATGAATATTCTACATTTCTCATAGCTACTAAATATTGATGTTCTTCTCTTAAAAGTTCATCTTATTCAATTTCACATAGTAAAGAGCTTGTTCTAACACCTCTGATATTTGGGACTCTTATCCTACCTAAAATAGCACAAAATGTAAGATTGCATTTGGATTTTCACATTCTTTAAACCAAAACATGACAACCATTGCATTTCACATTAAGTATTACCACATTTTCTTACTCTGAAGAAGACATGAAATAATTTTTGCAATTTACTTTTTGTTTATCTTTGGAATACCTGTATCTTTAATAAAGAATCTTGGGACTAATAGGTGAGAATACAAGAATCACAGCAGAGAATCTTCTCATACCACAGCTGAGATTGCAATATCACATTGACTAAAATAAAGGGCAAGGACCAGCTTCTGCATATTCAAACTTCAATTAAGGTCAGGTAAAACACTGAGTTCAAGGTACTAACAACTGAAGATCAAAATTTTAAAGACTTCAGCATGTTCAAACTTCAATTAAGGTCAGGTCACTGAGTTCAAGGTACTAACAACTGAAGATCAAAATTTTAAAGGTTTTTAGGTGATTAATAAGGAAGGTGGGAAAGGTAGAGGATTTACAACAATGTTTGTTTTGTGTAATTTTTCCTCCTGAGGATCACTTGGTTTTTTCTGGAAGTCCCCATGAGAGGTTGTTCTCACTTTCTCCTCCACTGTACATGAAGCAAATGATTTATAGCCATCAGGATTCCCATTCTCCTTTTCCCCAGTCTTAATACGTCCCTGTAATCATTCCCTCACCTTTGCTTACCCAGCCCATTTTGATAAATCTGAGCGAGGGAGGCTGCTCCAAGGACCACCATCCCAGGCAATGCTGGACAAGTCAGCAGAGAGCAGAGAGAGGTGATTAGGGGCAGGAACCTCTTCAGCTGTCCAGCAGCAGCTGCTGGAGGAGGATGCAGTCAGACCCCGAACACTTTGGAAGCCTGGCCTTTGGATCATATGTGGTTTGAGCCCTCATCCTCCAGTGCAGCTACATCACTAAAAGAGCAGCCTTACCAAGAGGAACATGAAGCAATTTTAATGAGTATATAAGAAGCACATGAAAGATTCTGGAAAAAATTAACTTTAAATATATGCTTTGAAATATTAATTTGGACCAGCTGCTTCCTCAGGTGAAAATACAAGCTAACAATCCTTTGATTGATGACCAGTTCCACCATTAATGTGGTTTTGGGTTATAGATATGTGGTAGAAGAAGGTGGATATTATTTTCACAGCTAGATCTGCCTCCATTTCCTTAGTTTAATTGGGCAATATGCTACTCTGATTATTATAACTAGCAGAAATTTTTTCAAATTAATATTTTTACTGACCACAAGTTGAATTACAGGAAAGGAGCTTGTATGTGCATATTTTGGCCCACTTCAATTCAGCGGTATACACTACTGCTGCAAATATTTTTAATACAACTTGTACTCAAGTAAGTACATGCTTTTTTTTCTAAACTTACTTTTCTGAAAAAGAACTTTGAATCAATGCTCTAGTAGTGTAAGCACAAGCTCAATGTTCTCCAGAGCTAATCCAGCAAAACACTTAAAACATATACTAATATAGGACTGGTAATATGCTTAACGTTAAGCTCTATTTGAAATACCCTTACCACTTGCTGCACTGTATTTTGTAAGATAAGCATACTCAAGTATTAAACTCTCAACATGCATTTTTCCAGGACTGTGGTCAATGTTTGCCTCCAGCCACAGCATGACCTGATTACTTATATGTTTTAAAGTTCCTGAATAGACAGAAAGCCTAGGACTCTGCTGGTGTAATTGTACTGATGGCACTGGAGATACAACACAGCTTCCAGTCCTTGGCTCTAAACATTATACAACATACACATTTTGTGAGTTCCCACTGGAGCTATTGCTTTCACTGCAGGTGTCAAGGACCCAGAGCAGATGAACATTTTTAAAAAAAAACCCAAAAAATTGAAACAATACTACCCAGACATAATTCGTTAATTCATTTCGCTGTATTTGATGTGGCTTTAAAAACTAAGTTTTAGATGTACACAGAATGACTTTTATCAAAGAAGGACCTTTTCCAGCAGTTCCATTTAGATTTTGTTAAGTCAACAATCCATTCTCTTTCCTTAAAAACCTTAAGAAAATGTTTCAACAACTGTTATGCAACAATTGAAATTGGCAAAAGGTAAACACAATATCTCCAGCTATGGTCTAAACATAAAATTGACACTAAAATTGGGGGAGGGGTCTTCTCCCTTTTATGCTTTGCATGTGTTGTCTCACAGCAACTCTTTCTATGTTTCCTTCATTATTATTCTCACTTTTTAAAGAGCCTATACATACTGAAATACCCATGTCCTATTTCTAACTATATTTGCCTATTTTGTAACTAGATTATGGATGGTAAATTAGTAAGAGCTAAACATAAACAGGAAGATATTATTTTATTTGAGGAGTACCATTCCCATTCACAAAACACTGTTTGTAACATTAGCAAGGCTTCATCTGCAATACAGGACTGCATGTAACTCAGTGTTATTGCTTATTATTAAATGGGCAAGTGATATATTTCACAAAAACATCAGTAATGAAGCAGAGTCTAGAGACAGTAATACCCAAGGTGCATTGGCCCATGACCTATCATGTTACTGTAATATTTTCCTTTCAGAAATATAAATACTGAGATGAAAATGTGTGCCATAAAAATTCTTTCATAAACCTGTCTCTCCACAGCCCACATTCAGGTGGTTACATAAGTACATGAATGATGTTAAACAAATGAGTTATTATAATGAAGTTAAATACACAATTCATATCAAACTAACGTTTAAACACCTTTTATGTCTTTGTACATTTTCATGGAACATTTAACAAGGCTTAAATCTCTTACCACTTATTAAAACAGAGCTGCTCTCTTATGCAAAATCTAAGTGATCAGCTTAAAGAGAAAAGATTAGACAATAAATGAAATATTTTTTTTTGTTGAGCACCCATGAGATTTTGAATATTACAAAAGCTGCTTATTTGCATCACAAGGGCCAGATACACAAAAACATTTAAGCTCTGAGTATTCCTCCTTTTCAGCATGATACAATTATCATATTAGAAAGAGAACAAGCATCTGTTAGGTAAATCTGTCCTAGCCAAAATCCACACAAAGAAATCCATACTAAAATAAAAGAGGTACCTCACCCAGTTCAGGACACTGAGTGTCTATTCCTGGTAGTTCCCATTCAAACTTGAGTGAGCACTGATATTTCAAAGAATGCTCTCAGGGATACTTCAGCAATCTATACTTGTACTGAAAGTGTATTTCTACACACAAAATCCTCAGGCCAGGGGAAGGGGACTGGGAGGAAGAAAAAGAAAGTTAGGAACCTTTTTGGAGGCTGCTAAAACAACCTTTTTTAAGCCTGAAAAGAGAGTAGCTAATCCAAGTCACAGGGATTCTGGTGAAGCTTACTAAGCTCTGACAAAACCAGCTTCAGTTACTGACTGGTTTCCCTGTCATCCACCTCCCAAGATTCTTACCACCCCCAATTTCCTTCTGCATTATCACTTAGAGCCATCACTAACTCTTTTCCTTTCAAAACTTTGTTTTAGATTTTTTCCATTAAACACATCTGAGTTATATTTTTTCACTAGCTTCTACCTAAGCACATAATCTGACACTTTGCGATATTGAGTGAGATGACTTAAGGGTAGTGTATCAATACTAGTAATTAATTTCCTTCCTTTTATTGCTTTGAACAGCCGTTCAATCTAATTTTCAGGATTAATTATTTTCACTTCCCACTGGTACTGCAGACAGAACACAATGAGCATTTGAGAAAGCCGAAACCAATCCAGCTTCTCATAAAAGCCTTTAATAATTTGATTTTGCTCATCTCTCCTGATTTAAAAAGTCTGCTTCAAGTCTTGCAAAACAAATTCCAATTTCAATTTCAACTAGGACTTTCACTGCTTGGTATTAGCAAGCTTCCAGTATATAGTACCCACACCAGAACTTATACACATTTCTGTTTACTTTTAAGCCAAAAAAAGTCTTCCCTTGGTAATACTGCACACGAGTAGAAATAGAGAAGAAATCTAAGAAATTTCTTTCTAGACTGAGTGAAAACACTTGCTAGGAAGTCTACAGTTCACTGTAATCTTAAAGTAGGATGCCACCTACTGCTAAATAGCCTGAATTAAAAATAAGAGAAACCAGTTTCCTAATGACATAAAGCAACGTGGAAGCAATCATGACTAATGTTTCATTATTCTGATGCAAAAGTCCAGTTCTCAGAATAGAGCTTCACAAGCAGCTCTTCATGTAAAAATTGGTACTCTACTGCTGGAAGAGCAGAGTTCTCTACAGTTAATTGGAAGAGCACATACACGCAAAAGGTAAGGTTATACTTATGGAAAATAGCCTTACTTTGTGACATAAATTTAGGTTTTGCCTGCCAAGTTGTTCTCCAGTTCACTGAAGTTAGCAGAGGAAGTCTTTGTCTCAAAAACTCTGGACTGGTTGCTCAGTGGGCAACTCGCTGATTATTGCTTTGATACATAAGAATTTGTTACAGTTTGGGGGAAGAAAGGGAAAAGGATATAAGAAATAAATGTAATCTATCTGCTTAGCATAGGCAGTTTACTTTAAACTTCAAACCTGGCTAGCAACATATCTAGAAATGTGTACATAAATGGTTCCAATGTTTCAACCTGCAGAGTATTTGGTAAGTCTTTGCCTTCTCTCATATAATCCAAGAAAAAAATCCCATTACTTCTACAACCAGCAAGCAAACAAACAGAGAAGCAGCCTAAAGCAAACAAAACCACCTTAACAAGTTCCTTCCTTGGTGCTGCTAGCTTCCCTGGAAGAGTTTCAGCCTCCTTACTTTTGGCAGTAGAATTTGTTTAATAGGTGCTCAATTAATCAAATCAGCAAATTCTTCTAGATTCAGAGTAAACTTCAAGAATCAAATTCCTTTTCCAGTCTATATGTTTCCTCTGATTCAGGTTATGTTGTAGCCCTGCCAAAATCTGTGCCAGCATGATGTGTGGGACAAGGCTCCCTAGCACAAGGTCTGGTGACACAGATTTCTGAAGCCACCTCTGCTGCCAGAGGCAGAGCGCAGTGCAGTTTCTCAAAGTTGCCATCTGCTCACAAATTGAAATGAAACAGACTAATTGGACAAAGGTTTTATATTTTTTACACAAGAGAGAAGTATTGAACAGAGAATACAAATAATGCAGATAACCTCCACTCCCATTTGTGGTTCTGCATGCAGCTCCTCAGTGCAGCATTTGCATTTTCCAGAGATGATGATTTATAACAGGAAAACATACTGATTTAGAGGCTAGAGAATGAAAATATGGATTTTCCTGGAGTGTTGGGACCATTTTGAGTTTCTTGCACACCTTAAGGCCAGCAGGAAAGTACTTTGCCACTATTCTCAACTAGTTTTAAACTAGGTTTGTGCCACCTCTATATCAGAATCAAACAGATTTTTTTTATTTGAACTTTTTTATTTGAATTAAAATACCACAGTCAACAAATAAGGGATCTTGAAAGAATGGCTTTAATCCATCTAAAAGTCCTATCATTCACTGTGCAAGCTAACTTATGAGATACAAGAGGATGAAGTTTTATTAACATACCATATATTAACATAACCAGCTTGTTCTGTGTGATGAATCAAGACCTTAAAAGAAGAATGCAAAGCCTCTTTTGGGGAAAGAAAGGCACCAAATTACAGCCTGGCTGTAACACCAAGTACTTCCTAGCCATCCAACAGCTTGGTTCAGGAAATCCAAACACTGTCTTATCTCCTACATTATACAAAAGCAGTGTGTTAAACACATGTCATAATCTTCCACCTATTCCATACATTAATCACCAGGCAATCACACAAGTTTCAAAAACATGCAGCCAACTGTGTGAGGATCAAGCTGTACTGCAATGCCTAAGCATACCACAATTTGTAAATGCAACAACAAACACGGAGTCATTCACTTTTCAATTACTAGCTCTCTAAGGAACCAAGACATGACCATGATTAGTCTAGCATCTCATCATGTACCCACCAAACCCCAAATCCCCCAGGTCATTTAGAGAACTTTTTGTTTCAGGTGTGTAATTGCAATAATTAAACTTTATATTTCTGGATCTTTACAGAATTACTTTAGCCTACAGTGGTTTCCTTCTGAGATAAAGAGGGAACACTTGCATAATTCCAGTTCTTACTCAGACACAGCCTGCCCATTTTTGTGTGAGATGGGGCTGGCCATACGTGTTTCCTCAGAATCTACTAAAAAATGTGACTTCTGATGATATTAATAAGAAAACACCATTATAAGAACATGCATAAAGGGACGAGAAGTGACTTACATGAAAACACTGCATGAAACAGTTCAGTGAAACAACTTTACCACTCTGACGTGTGACAGAAAGAGTTGACCAAAAAGGCACAATTCTGTGAATGTGAGAGTTCAAAAACTCAGCACAGGCCTCCTGTGCTTCACCCACTTTTGTGGGTAGTTATGTGTTTTGGTTTTGCGTGGCCTGGTTTTTGTCAGTAGGGAGGCTGTAGGGGGGCTCCTGTGAGAAGCTGCTAGAAGCTTCTTCCATGTACAGAAGAGGCAGTTGCTGGTGGCTCCAAAGTTGGATAGGCTGCTGGCCAAGGCTGGACCAATTAGAAATGGTTGCAATGCCTCTGTGATAAAAGATTTGAGAAAAAATCAAAACAAAAGTTGTGGTGCGGTTTCAATTGTGACTAGAGAAGAGTGGAGTGAGAACAATTCTGCAGACACCAAGGTTAGTGGAGAAGGAGAGGCAGGAGTTGCTACAGGGGTGGGGGCAAAGGCATTTTGAAGGGCTTGTTTCACTTCTCACTATCTTGCTCTGATTTTGTTAGTAATAAATTAATTTCATTTCTCCAAGTTGATCCTGGTTTGCCTGTGATGGTATTTGATGAGTGATTGCTCCTGGTTCTTATCTCCACTCATGAACCTTTGTTAAATTTTCTCTCCTCTGTCCAGCTGCAGAGGGCAGTGAGTGAATGGCTTTCCTGGGTGCCTGGCATTTGGCCAGCATCAAACCACAACATTATGTTAATCCAAGGAGTGAACTTTTTGAGATTACAAGTAGGACAATTCTGAATATTGACTGTCAGACTGAAGACTGAGAGAAGAAACCTAGTAAGAAGCTTAATCTCACAATCCAAATGAGTGAAATTGACAGCAATTATGACAATTAATTGTTGCATTTACTTCCAATGGACATTACAAACCATTTCCAGGAAAGCCTCTGGAATCTGATTTTCTGTAGGAAAAACTCAAAACTTTAATACTTGGCCTCATTACCTCAAAACCAATTATGTCTCTTAAAACCTATTCTGTTTCAAATGTGAAAATTTTAGATTTGTCTAGTGTTAGATGTCTTTCCTGGCAAAATTAGGTATTTTGAACACGGAAATACTCCATAAAAATTTTTCTAGGGTTGAAAAGAAGATTTTCAACATTGCAGCTCTTCAGAGACAGAATATTTCACTAGTATTTATACTTTGAATCCTTCATTCAAAACCTTCTTTGAAGGAGAACTCAGAGGAATTTTTTAGATGGCTATTTAATAATTCCTTCACTGTTTTATTTTCTTTCATATCCACCCACCTTACCTTTTACTCAGCATGGCCTTTCACATATCCTACAAACAAAAAGAATGAGCCCAAACCAGAAATTCATATTTGGATTTAACCTCTAGAAACATCATTCCAGCACTTTAAGATTTTGACTCACTTCAGACATAGCGTTAACTCTGTTCAAAGGTACGTCAGTGTTGATTTTTAAATCAGAGGAACAAGTGTTTTAAATAGTTTTGTTGTATCATTCTTCGCACAAGCTTTATTTAATTAAGAACTTTATTAATCAAGAACTGACACATTTTATTTCGCACTGTAAGAGCAAAATCAAGCCAGGAACAGAAACAGGCTGTTGTGCAAGCTTAACACATACTCAAGTATCTCACTCAGAAATCCTGGGTTACAAATTGCACCTCACAAATAATAAATTCCTGTTGCACGCGCCTGAAATCTTTTCTCAGATAATTTTTTTGCAACACTTCTGGTTTAAGCAGCGTTAATAGGGTCCACAAAAAAAAAAAAAAAAAAAAAAAAAAAAAAAAAAAACAACCACACGCGGATTCTTATTATAACACTTCTGTGGGTGTTCTTTCCGCCCTTTTTCCCCTCTCGGCTGCTTCCAAGGACGGATCCGTCCCGGATTTGGCAGGGATCGCTCCCGAGGCGGTGACCGGCGTGGCACGGCCGCCCCCTGGCGGCCGCTCGCCCGCACTGCGCTCCAGCGCGGCCGGGAACCCGCGGCCGCTCCTTTGGGACGGGCAAGGGAGGCAGGTGACAATTCAGCGCCATCTGGCCTTTTAAACGTCTTTCCTACTAGCTTCATCTAGCACCACAAGTTTAGACAGGGAGCTGTCTTCCTCCTCCTCTCTGCTATGGGAAGGATGAGGGAGTCGTACAAAAAGAAATGGCTTGACGTTAAGGTGGGAGTAACGGGAACGGTGACAAGACAATAACAAAAACCGATGCTGTGTTTTGCTGTTACACCTCCCACGAGTTACTAATAACAGAGGCCGAATTACACAAATGTACTAACTGGTGAAGTCTGAGAGCTCAGAAAGGTCTGTTGTGCATCTCTCTCTGCACAGAAACTGTATGTGGTACAAGTGGAGTGAAGGAGGATCCAGCAGGGCTTTCTTTTGATCTTTATGGGATACTATGTATAATTGGGGTTGCATGTTTTGGAAAGCTGAGAATGAGAAAATAAACAGACATAATAAGATCTTTTCTCTCTCTCCTTTTTTTTTTTTTTTTTTTTTTTTTTTTTTTTTTTTTTTGTGGTGGCTTAGAAACTTAAAGAAAAATAAAGCAGTTTAAACTGTGAATGATAACTGTGAATGATAATGTCTGTCTGTGTGAGTATCAGAAACAAGCCTAATCTTAGGATTAGCAGTGGTCTCATTGGAGCCCTGTCGCTAGAAGACCTAAACTTTCACCCTCAAAACAGCACACAATTAATTGAGCTCCCTCTGCCAGCATCTCACAGGCAGTATGGGAGGTATCTGCCATATTTATCCATCATTTCTTGCTGCCCAATGAAGCCAAATACACTACATTAACCTTTAGTTATTTAATTAGTCCCTAATTCTACTTCTATTTTCTCTTTGCCTAAAATATTCCCTTACAAGTCTTTCTCCTCTGCAACCCACATTTTTTTTCCTGTCCCACAATATTTCTTGTACTATGCAAGTACACTGGCACACATTTTCTACTCCACTAATCATATTGGTCTTGAATGCTCCAATTCCAGTTTCTTCAGCATTTCCAAATTTTAATTCTGCATTTAGTCACTATTGTAAAATACTTTCCAAATTGACAACAAAATTATTTGCTTGAAAACTGACCCCTTTAATAACTATTACAAAGGCAAGTCCAACAGTAAAGCCCAGAAAACTGCAATTGGCATGTTTGTGCAGCAGTTGGAAATAACATATTTGATTTATCACTTAGTATCTGACAACTCCAGAATGAAGCAAAAGTATCATAGGAAAGCAGCAGGATCCCCATTTATGTTATTTAATCTCCTTTTTGTTTCTCTTAATTACTTGTGCTTTGTTCCATATTAGACTATGTTTTCCTTGGAACAAGGGTGTTACTCATCTAAGTACTTGTGAAATACTTGGACATTCAGATAAGAATTTTTTTGTGTGCATAGAAAAACAGCAGATGATAATGAAAACAAAAGGTAACAGGTTACTGACTTGTGGTGAGCTCAAATTTGTGGCTCATGTTTTCAATTTAGATTAAGGAGTGGCATAAAGAATTATATAAGCTTTATAATTAGTGTGGGGCTTTTGGCAGACTGTTAGAGTTAGTTTTTGGGGTTTTTTTTAAGCCTTGATACTTCATTCATTGTGGACTTTTGTCTCCTGCAAAATTAATTATTATCTTTCATTGTAGAGACTTGGAAAAGGCTACATCAGGACGTGTACTTACAAATTCTACCAACTAAGGCAATGTACTGTAAACAGCATTCACATTTTCGGGGCACAAAATAGCTCTTGCAAACTCAGCCCTACTAGTGTAATAGTATGGCTACTTCAGGATTGATTTTAAGCATGAGTCCAACCTTATGCTCGAGTTCATACTTGTCTGATACAAGCTATGTGGCCATAAGCCCAGACTGTGGAGAGGAGCAAATCCTGTTTCAGTGGCACCAATTAGCACAGGTCCAAGCAGGCATTTGTCTGTTGTGAAGAGCAGTGCACAGGAACAGTGGTAACTTCTCACTCCGCATCTTCCATGCCAGCTCCAGGAGTGTCCATACATGACTGAGGTAGGAGAAACGGCCCAGAAACAACGCATCATTGAGGTGGCAAAGACAAAGTTGCTCTGCCTTCTCAATAGAAACATGTGCCATCAGGTCTTTGCACAATGTCACTCCACAATACATATTGTGTCACTACACCAAGACCTGGCCACCTGTGGGTGCAGGTCCCAGAGCAAGGCACACTTCTGCCATTCTTGTGCCTGTGCTGCAAATGGTCATACTGGTTTGCCAAAATGGAGTTGCTCAACATGTGTCTGAAAAGGGTAGGAACTACCAAAAACAGATTTCTGGAACACGTACAATAGAAAACCACAAGGTTGTGAACTATTAAAAAATACATTTAAATCCAAGAAAAGTTTATGAAATATATACAGAAGAAGTGCTTACACTGGCAGCAGTGGTTAATTATGCCCAATAGGAATTAGTGGGGGTAGAAGCAAGAAGAAAAACTACATGTGTGCTGGAGAACATTGGAAACTGTAAAATGAGGCTTCGTAGGTCTAAAGAACAAACAGAAAACTGCTGTTTTTTACATCTGTTAAAGGCTTATCAGCCTTCAACTTTCCCTTTACTGCTAAAGGCATGCAGCACAGCTTTGGCACACCTAAAATACCATATATATGTGTGGGAAAAGTGTATGGGTGTTTGTCATTTTAGGAAGATAAAATATCAGTAGTGGCATGTGGCCTGATAGGAATCATATTGTTCATGACTGGAAGGTGTTCAGAAACAGGTGCAGTGTGAAAATAAATATTTTGTTTCCTCCTTTCATAGCTAAGGTAAAACAGAAAACTTCACTGTTATTTTGAAAATACTGGGGTTTTTTTTTTTAGCTTCAGCAAAATGGTGGGGTTTTTTTCCTCTATCCTGACCCTGTCAAGCTTAGAGTTTGATTCAAATGAGAGAAATGGAACCCAAAACTTGCTACCTGGAGTCTCATTGAATAACACACTGTAAAGAAATAGGGAGAAATTAATCTCTATAGCTACCCCAGTAAAACATTGATCTTCCTAGATGCTATCCTTCTGTACCTCAGTGGTAGAGCAGTTTTCTCAGTGGTTGTTTTCGTCCCTATCCACCCTTAGCACACATCATATATGTACCTAAATATTTAGTTCCTGCTTTGATCACATCTACATAGATATTTTAAAAAGAAGTCTTACTGCATTATTAAACTGATATGTTAGCTCCCAGGACAAGAATAACAAGTATTCATCCTGCAGTAAGAGTCCCTGCAAGAGTTGAGAATGATTTACAGTTAAGCTGTGCCAGTGCACTCTATCACCTTCTTCTCTCCAACAGCTACCTGAAAGAATTTGGAAGAACTGTCCTGAACACAATAAATTTTTTGTTGCAAAACTGGAGTAAAAGCAACAGATGAATCAATATAAATTGCACCAACAACAATTACTTTCAATCCAAATCCAACAGTTCCTGCAAAATATTTCAATCTAGCTTCTAGTAGCATACACACACAAAGACATCCTTGTGTTGCATTACAACATTCAAATCAAGCATTTATTGCTGTAGCCTGTTAAACTGACAAAAGTTGTCCTCACCTTTATTTGCCTTCACGATGTTAGAATATTTAAAGCTGCTGCCTGCCTGCCTCCATGATGTTCCCTGCACACTCCCACAGAGATCTGCAGCTGATGGAAGTCAATCCAGCTGCACCAAGGCAAATGGAGCCATATTGACAGACTCCACTGGGAAACCGTCCCCTCTATTACATGGTGGCCACAAGCAAGAGGCATGTGCAAGCACAGTCTCAGGACTATCTTGCACTCAAAAGACTTCAGTTCCCAAAGGTCAATCAGATAATGGAAGTGGTGGTGTTGCTTTGCCTGAAATGAAGTTTTCTGAGAAACAGGTTTCTGCTATTTCATACCTTCTCAAAATTGAGTTTTACTTAATTCTTAAGATCTTTCTAAAGGCTGACATAACCACAATATGTAGTGTGAAGAAGCATAAAATATTGTAAACATAAAGAAAAGATCATTAACAAGCATAATTTCTGAGCTAAATTCCATCTAGGAGCACATTGAGCTTTTAAGTAGTATTTAGTATTACTTAACACATTTTTAAACATCTCAACACAAACTGTAAATGCAGTCTGAATGTTTTCCATAGAGAAGAGACTTGCTATTGCATGATAGCCAATTTAAGTATGTGTCTGTGGGTTTTTTTTCTTTCATTAAGTGGCAATTCAGCTCTTCATCTTTTCCGATTTTCTTTACTCACTTTCAAGCAATTACTGCTGGGGGCTCTGATGTTAATGAGTTATACACAGCATATTTAGAAATGAAATACGCTTTTAGAGTATGAAGTTAAGTTAATGGAAGCATCAACCTGAATAGATGTAAAAGCCAGACATCTTTGATATCAGTGCTTGATTGATTTTATAAGTCAGGTGTTCACATGAATAAGTAACCCTTACTTAGCTCAAGGAGCATTTTGACAAGAAATTTGCACTGATGAGCTATAAAGACAGCCTTTTTATAAGACTCTACTTTGCATTGTCCCTCATATTTTTGATCTTCTTTGCTTTCTCTCTTTAGTAATCTAAATACTTATCAACATTGCAGATCTCTATATTATCATAAAAGCTGTCATACAGCTACTTATAAAAATCCCTACAAATTAAGAAACATGAAACGACTGATGTGAAAAGCACTGCCTTGCTTCTGCAAATATTATATTTTTTGTATGAAGGTCTGTTTATTGTATTCTCTTAACTTTTGCAGTGGAATACAGCTTGTAAGTGTTGACCAAGTTTCTTTTTCCATGGAGTTTAAAACAGTTAACATTTAAAGTCATGTAATTTTTAAATACTCTTATATCTACTGTTTATTCATGTTGACTAAAAACTTTAGAAAATTTCAATAATGAAAATCCAAGAGGTATTTTAGGTACTATAACACTTAAGAGCATAGAAACTTAATAATTCTTACTAACCATAGAAGTTGTCAGAATTTTAACCACATAAATACAAGGTTAACCAGATTTTGCAATTTATTCCCTTGTTTGTGAGCTTCATTTTCTTTTGCTTAAACTAAATCCTTAATCTGAAATGCAATTGATTATATTAGACTTATGATACAGAGTTGACCTACTAGGAATTGTTGCTTTGCTCCTAGTGACTATTCATGCATCACATGAAAGAGACACCTAGATCTGCTTCAAATGTACAGCCACATAGACCAAATGTGAAAAGGGCAACCCCCAAAATTACATTTTATTATTAAATCCTTTCTTCTATTGCAAGTAGGAGGAATTCTACTCTTCACTGAAAACATCTAGCAAGTTCTCCTTCTCTGCAGCACCCCACCACCTCTTCACCCAAGGACCTTTAAAAGAAGTATTATCTGAGAAACTCACATGATCACAGCTATGCTCCAGAATTTTTAGCCAAAACTAGAAAATTTGTGGAAAGAAAAAATAAATCAATAAGATACATTCATTTGTTAATCACAAAATTATATAGATAATGGAAGAACTTACCCATGGAAGCTGCAGGCTTTCTACACCTTGGTAGCTTTAATCTAACAAAACCACAACAAACAGTATAGAAAAGCAGAGACCAGAATAGTTACCTAGATCATTAACCATCCTAGGACAAGGGCACATTAATTCAATTTATATACTTTCACAGATACACTTTAACATATTGAAGGATTCACTGGGTTTCCAGGTGATGAATGACATTGTTTCACTAGGGTTGTGCTAGACCAGAATCACCTGAGGAAATTATGAGACCTGTGCTAATTTCCAGGTGGCTCATATTCATAGAATCCTTCTGGCCTGAAAATCTGTTAATCTATCACAGTATGCGTTACAAAGACAATCTTCTATGCAGCCATCAGGTGTCACTCTGTGCAATCAAACACTAAAAATGAAAATTAAATCTCTGCCTCTTAGGTTTCAGCTTATAGTTGCTCTTTAAATAATAAATAAATAAATAAATAAATAAATAAATAAGGAATTAGAGCCTAGCTCTTGTAAAGGGCAGATAAAAGTTTTTATATATTACCATGAACGCTTGAATTCTGCCTGACTTCTGGTAAAGGTGAATTATACAGCCAAAGACTGGTTCATTGTCAGAGGCAGCAAAGTGGGGCTGAATTTCTAGATTATAACTTTGCCTTTGAGTTTATTTATTCTAATTTACATTGTGTGATACAGTAAATCAGGTTTCAGAGCATTACAAAGTAGAGCAGAACACCACAGCCACAATATGAAGACCAAAACTAGAATATGATTTTCTTATTAATTTTTTTTCAAAAACACTGTGGAAGTACGTCTTCCAGGCAGGCATCATCCCTACACTAGGTATCACCAACCTACACTATTCCACTGCTATGCTAAATGTGATTTTTTTTTCCCTCACAACCAATATTAACATTGGTTTATGTATACTGGACAATTTATCTCTAACTTTAGTTACTTTGGTGTATACTGTGAAGTAATCCCGCAGTTCATAGACCCAAATCTGTTACCACTCAACTGCAGCTGTAAAGCGTGTATAGATCCTGGGTAAGGCAAAGTGAAAAGCAATATTTGATCTAATTTGATGGCAGAGCATCCCAGCATTTGCAGATAACCAACTAGGATTCCTGCAGCTGTGTCATAAAGACCAGAAAATGGCTTCAAGTGCTCATGCCATTTCAACTCCATCTCATGAAACAAAGAAAGGTTTGTCTGCAAGAAGCAAATTAAAAATACTTCAAATATTAGTTTGACAATAATCTTATCTAGTTATTTAGGTATAATGCTCAATTCCAAAGTGTTTCATTTTCTGGTTTTGCATCAACCAATAAATCCTACCTGAAAGTTTCAGCTAAGCAGCGTTCACACATTGGCTCTGGTACGGAAACCATCACACCCAGCAGTCCTGCTCTCATGTGTTTTCAACAGTTCTGGACCAAAAAAGCACAGTTAGCAGCAGACCCTATGAACTCTTCACCTGTCAACAACCCCATTGCACCTCTGTCCTTCTGCAGCTTCAGACGATCAATAATCTGGAAGACTTTTCTTGGCATAAAAAAGGATAAAAGGCAAATAAGGATGCATTTTCAGGGTACGGGCAGAGGGAAATCTGAATTCAAAGATATTCTTTGATGAGGAATGTCTATGCTGTATCTGCTATGCAACCCCAACACGGGGGAACAAAAGGGCAGCTGAGCATTACAAAGAGGGATTGCTCTCCATCTGCACTGCCTAGCAGCAGCAGCAGCACCTGATGCAGTCTCTGGAGCAGCATCATTGCCACAATTCACCACTGCAAACCAGGGTGAGATGCTGGCACATCTGGGTCTAGTGGAGCTCTGACTTCAGCAAGACCAGAATTCAGCCCAGGTTCTTGTTGCCTCAAGAGACAGGAAAGTGTGCTCACAGATATGAAGTAGAGACATTTATACTACCACAAGCTGTAGTTTGTATTTTTATTTTCAAGGCAGAGTCTTATGGAGACCTATTGGTTGCTCATGCATTATTAATTTTCTTCAGCTATAAAAATATAAAATGGAGCATACAATAACATGTTGTTTATTGCTTATGCCGGTATGAGGCTTAGAAGCTCGGATCTCCTGCCAGACACTTACAAGCAGAACTGTTCCACTTCATGCTGATGACACTGCTCCATCAAACAGCACTAACCAAATTGCCCAGGGCCTTCCAAACAAACTGTTAAACTGCATTATCAAAAAATAGTCCAATAATACTGCCCATCTTATTCTTATATTGAAAGTGTGGCTTGGAAAGCCTCCAAATATGTTACAAAAATATAATAGGTTCTGCAGATTTGCTTCTAAAATTCCAGCCATTTTACATCACTGTCCTTAAATGAATGACAGTTGATAGCTATCACAATATTTAGAGGTTTATAAAGAAAAATGTTCCACTTTAAAGGTAGCAATGTGTTTGCATCAAATTTTAACATGCTTAATGACAAAGACTCCTGTTTATCTGGAAAAGTTGCTAATACCGGTCTGCTGGTTTCTCTAAACATTTCACAATAATTAAAAACATTATTTCTTTCCATAGAATAAATGCACTCTGGTTTTCTCAGTTCTGTACCACAGAAAAACTAGATTTTGTACTATCAGAAGGTCACCTTCATACCATTAATTTCTGGGCTTGTTTGATTTCCTTTCAAGCAAGCACTTCAGTCAACACCACTGAATTAGTAACGCTGCCCTTATGTACCTGTTTTTTTCAGTGATGAAAAAAGAGAGGGGCCTCCTTTTAGTTAGTTAACCATCTTACTCTTGGTAGTTGTCGGTCTTGTCCATGTCTTCTGCTTCTTCTTACAACTTTACAGTGTTTTCAACATGAAGGAGGAGCAGCTGGTAGGACCATGTCATCAGAAGCAGGCAGCTTTCAGACTGGGCAAAGGATCCAGAAGCATCATGAGTTGTATGTTCTCCTAGAAACTGGGAGATGGTCAGTGTTGTCCACTTTGTCTTCTCAAGGATCACCGATCCCCTTGGAAAACAGCAGAAGGTTAAGAGCCTTTCTGTAATACAAATTTCCCACTTGGAGTGAGTGGCAAGATTTTGTGCTCATGACGTTCTTCTTTCCCACAATCTGTGTATCCAGTTGCTAGCAGATCCTCTGAGGTATACGGTTGGCCAACTCTGTTTTGGCAAATTGTGTCATGTATCAGGAACAGATCTGTGAAACAAAACTGTAGCTGCTGAGCATCTGACATGAATGCTCTTGGTGATTCTTCCAATACACATGGGGGAGGGCAGCTTCCACTTGAGTTTCATCTCCAAATTTGAACCACTTCAAAATGCAAACATCACTGCAAAAGCATGCTCCTGATCTCAAGAAAAATACCTTTGGAAGCTTCTTCATGCTTTAGCCTCCAAAACTCTATAAGCTCTTAAGAGGCAAACTGATGTCTCAAAAATTGAAAAAACCGGTTTCTTTCAGATTCACCAACGTCAGAAGACTTCCCAGGCCTGAACTTGTTTCTTTCTAACGCTTAATTGAGGGTTGTTTTTGTTTAGTGTGGTCAGTAAAGTAAATAAAACCAGCCATATTTAGATGGTAAGAGATGGCTTCTATGATGTAAAATACTGGAAGGTTCATCTGTATTTTTTGCCTTTTTATTTTCACCTATTTTCCTTGGTGAATTTGATGAATACAATAGAAGAAGCAGCTACAGAGAGGTCTAGATAGGTCTTAGCACACTGTGAGCATTTTGAGTAAGCTTCTGCAGGTGGTTTTGCCAATGTCCTTTGATGCTTATTTGCAGAGCTTCAGTTCTTCTAGGGCGGGACACCTCTGTGCAGAGGCTGCCCTCTCAGCTCTTGTGGTATCACAGTGTGGGTGTATGAGAGGGGCTGGGCAATCATGTCCTGGTAGCAGGTAGTGACATATAGACCATCAGATTTAACACAGGAAAATTAGACCTTTATTAATTTAATTATTTATTTGTAATTATAAAATAAATTAAAATAAACCCGTAACTATAAAATAAATTTTAAAAAATTTAAAAACTCAAAACAAAAAAACAAAACAAAACAAAACCAAAACCAACAATAAACTCCCCAAAGCCATGGATAGCAGAATGATAAACCACTCATAGTTATTTTCCTTCTGAGTCATGGGCACCTGGGCTAAATTATAAATTGGAACTCCACTAACATATCTCTAGTACCTCACACATTTTTAATGAAACACATGTAGTAATTATCTTTGTTAGGATTGCAGATAGATTTTTAAAAATTATCAATGCCTTTAGAGAGCCTTTTATTTGAAAATAAGAACAATAAGCTGAATAAATAAGAGGTTAAATAGAAAACTTAGCTTCCCTCATTACCAATGTATCAGTAGTTCAGCAGAATCATTTGGAAATGGAAAAGAAAGAAAATTGTTAATTGCAGTATATTTTAAAACACATCTCATGTAGAATTAATTCCCCAGGTCACATCTAGATTTGTTTTGAGTATTCTAAAAATGTCACATGCTTTTTATTCACAGGCCAGTATGATCAGATTCCCACAGAATGCAATGAGGTTCACTAATTTAAATGTCCAACAAGGAGATCCTCTTTCTATCATTAGATGTGAAATACAAAACCAAATAATACAATGTGCTTTCCTATAGTGACAAATAATTTCTCCTTTCAAGGAAATGTGTCCAAAAGACTTTGAAAATGAAACTGTTTCTTCTTCTCATTCCATAGACATAGATAAAGGCTAATTAAGAATGTCCTACATTGCAATTCCATGAAGCTCCTCTGTTTCCATATACTGTCTTACGGACTAGATGCAGAGACCTGCCACTGCAATTACACATTTCTCTGGACCAACTCAATCCAGCAATATGCACAGAATTACGACACTGTTACACAGGTTAAGTCTTTATGGTGAAATTTTATTTTCATTCTGGTTATTATTTTTTCTCATTCCTCAGTCTTGCTTAACAAAAAATCTCATATGTTTTCTTTAGCAACTGTACCACTCTAGGATGTGATTTAGCTGATATTACAAAAGTCACATAATCAGAAAAAAATACACCAAGAAAATCTAAGATACTCACAAATATGTACATGCTTTAAATACTTATATACAGATACATATATATATATATATATAAGTATATACTTGTAAATAATTAGGAAGCCGGAAAAAGTTGAATTTGCAATTTTTATAATTGTAAGTATATGATTAATCATCCAGCTTAATAGCATAAATAAAAATATATAACAGGCATTGTTTCAGAACAATTAAACAAAAATAATCCAAACAAGCCCCCTGTATTCATAGGGACAATTCTTTTATGACAACATCACAGGAAAAGGTTGTAATTAATGCAAAAATAAAGCAGACAATCTATTAACATAATCTGAGTAAAATCCTTCCACTGTTAAATGCAGGCACTAAGTGCTAGTATAATACTTTATTAATTAACAAAGTATTTATCCACTGGGAAATGAGGATAAAAGACCGTACACTTTGTCAGACTGCAGAAAAATATGTTAGCTCTTCATAAGTAATGCATAAAACTCAAACAAAAGAATTATTATTTCTTTAAACCAATTATATTTAATCTCAGAAGAAAGAATGAATAAATCTGCTCCTTCGTTTACTGTAATACACCACCAAAATTATGGAGATCAGAGTTCTTATAAATTTCAAGGCTAGTATCCAGTTATTCGCTTGAACTGTTAAAAGTATTAGTATACCACATGTAATTTTAAATTGCAGGATTTTTTAGGAGGATGAGGAATAGTTTTATGAATGCAATACTGCATTAAATGGAGCTAGGTTTTAGGTAAATTAAAGATTTGGTTTTTTCTAAATGAACAGTCTTTGTCACACAGCACAGTCATTCTAGACACCTTTATACAGTGTATCATTACACTTGTCGTGTGCTCTGGAATTCTTACTTTTCCTGCACTTAAATTTTTCAACTGTTATGTTTTTGGATAATCATACTTCAACTAATTATAAACAATTTCTTACCCCTTTCCAGTTAAAAACAAGGAATCCACCAAGACCAGTACAAAAAAAAAACAGGCCTTCCAAATTAAAAAGAATTTACAGATCAAAGCAAACACAAAGGAACATTCTACTCAGAAGAGAAAATATTTTACATTAAGCAAGGAAAATTAGAATAGTAAGGATAAAAGAGTATTGCTCAGTGGAAGAAAATGCTCATTGTAACCTGGCAAGTATATGGAATAAACTGGTCTGAAATTACCAGCGGATGACTAAAAATTTCTAACTTGACTATTTACCAATGCAACTGATTTTCGAAAATTTTGAAAAGTTTGACTCCCATAAGACATTATGGGAGTCTCAATCATTATATTTTCTGCTAATGATTCTTATCCTTAAAATTAAGATGCTTCCTAGTACCCTTAAATATCAATTGCCAGCCTTGAATTCAAGGGAGAATTTTGGAGGCTTACAAATACAGAATTCTCCACAAAACTGAGTCACTTCCTAATACACCTTTGTCTAAGGTCTTGCATTATCCCAGGAATAAGGAATGGAGAACACTGAAATCTGTTCCTATGCAGATAGCTACTGCATCTTTTCAGTCTTCCTGAAGCCTTTAATTCACACTGTGTTATCATGCATTTATACATATCACATTCTTTTAGTAAAAAATGCAAGTCAATTACCACCAGATTATCCTTTGAATTTTTTTTTAATAAAGGGGGTTGTAAACCTAACCAAAAAAAAAAATCTCTTCTAGTGTAAAAACCATCAAATGGTTATTTGAAGTGTATATTAATATTTTCTGTTAGGAGTTCTAGTTATGATCCTTTGCACTTCCAGACCTTTTCTGGACTTGAGTCTCAGAGAGACTGAATCTTCCTCATTGAAATAAAACATCATAGGATTGTATTGTAAAATACAAAGTCTGCTTACAGCATAAATACTTCGGAGCAGAAGTTCATCATCCGTTTATGAACTTTGAAGTGTTAAAAAGTCTTGATGTGGACACCATTCCATCCTGAGTGTGTACTGTGAGAAAATCTTATTCCTCCCCTCAAGGCAGCTCTTTCTACCTGGTGGGGTGTTATGAATACCACTTACTGTGATAAGATGCAAAGAATTCATAATCAATAAGAGAGAACTAATTTGTTTACTATTCATGTGTATGCATTGACTACAGATTACTATCATTTCCCCTTTATTGGATAACATTCTAAAAATAAAAGGACAAAAATAAAACACATTCAGATAGGAAAGATAAAACTTTTGTTGCAATGAGTAAATGCTTTTTTTCTTACATCGACATTCCAGTAAACTAAGCAAAGCTTACTTTTACAAAGGCTGTCAAAATGAACATATAAAGCGGTGAATAACTCAAGTTTCTAAAACTGAATAAATTTCTATGAAATTCAAGATTGTCTGAAATTTATTCTTGTATTCATAAAGAATCCACATATTCAAAATGACTGATCTAGTAAACAACTTGATTTTTTTCTGCTTATTTTTCATCTCTTATTATTTCTATTGCTCCATTTCACAGAATAAGAAATAGAAACTTTCACAAAGTTTCAGAATGTCTTGCTCAGATCCAGAACTAAAAGTCAGAAGTTCCTAACTGGCCTCTGCTCTTCACATGCAAATCATTCTGTAGCAGCATCAATAAATTTAAAAATATACTCTTGGAGGCTCAGATGTTATGGAATCACTTTCTTTACCTGAAGCCTTAATACAGAACAAAAAGTTCTGCCTATCAGTGCTTCTTTTGTGCGGCACAGTCATGTAGCATGTGCTACTGTCTTTCTCTGAATGTCTTTGCATTTTCAATATTCTTCTGATACACTCTGGTTACATATTTAATGTTGTTACAGGTGCAAAATTTTAATTTCAATCTTGAACGCTGTTGCACATGTGCCTCAAAAACACTGAAGGCCAAAACTCTATGCTGCTAACACAGATTGTGGGTCAACAACATTTTCCTTTGCTTGCTAATGCTTTATTGTCTCTTAGTATACATTGAAATAATAATGGTAATTTATGCAGATATTTTGTATGCATAGCAAATAATGAGAAACACCTGCAGAAATTTCCCTCTTTCTCTGAGTTCAGCAACTAATTATATTTTTAAATAATGGCTACCATTGAACACAATTATCCAAATCACTTTAAGTAATGGAATCTTTTAAAGGTGTTTTTGAAAATTTTCACACAGTTTTTAAACACTCTTTTTATATAGCAGATAGGAGACAAAGAACATGGTAAGCAGCTTAGTAACCCAAAAATGTTTTGGCAGCTACAAAATCACTCTGTGTTTTTTCTTCTGCAGCTAATACTTTGCTGATTTAAGGAAAGGCTTTCCCCAATACTTTCCTGTCCTGATTAACATTCATGGGTGCTATAAAGAAAAAAAACTACGGGGAATAGTCAAATACTGAGCCACCCCAGTTAAAATGACTGACTCAGCAAACCTTGCCTTTCCAAAGTTGAGATTTGAAAGCATAAGCGGGGATGGAAAATGGCAATCTTATGAATAAGGAATGAGAGTCTAATTTAAGGAAAAGAGTAGACCCAAAGTCTCTGAAGACTGAAGTAACATCCACTCATTTGAGAGATACTCATATCTTCCTATCTGGCAGGTTGAGCATTCCTTCCAAACCCCTAACTAAATAGGACAGAGGTGCCATTCTCCTGCTATATTCTGCATTGCAAGTAAATAAGTGAAAAAGTGTAAAAAAAAATCACAAGACAACTACAGCAATCAGTTCATCACATGGATTTTATTCTTTATATCTGCTTGTAAAGGAGGGAAATGGATCAGTTTTATTTCAACATCTCTTTCTCCTGTTTTTACTTCCAAGCTTTTCTGAATTATATAACAAAGTACAAAACTGCTTTAAGTACATATGAAACTAAAACATATAAATACCCCAAAGCAATAAATGAAAGAAAAAGATTACCCAAAATCTCTATAGCATTTTCTGCCTTATATTCAGATATTTAACTTAAAGTTTCTTGCATTTTCCTGCACCTGGATAAGTATGCATCTGTAATTGTCATATTATTCACACCAGACCCACCACCAGGCATCTCAGCAGTGAGTTAAAACCAATTTTTGCAACCCCAAAGATGACAGATCAATATTAACTCAAAATCAGGATGCTCAGCTATGGAAAAATAAGCCCACAGATGAAAGCTGAGGTGGTCCAAACAGGAGATTACTATGGAAAAGCCAACCCTACAGCCACAGGTCCTAATCTAATCCATTGTAGAAGCACAAGAGCAGCTCAGTTTTCCAGGGTACTGCTGCTCCTGTTGGTGATCTGTGACCTGGGTCTACTTTGCTTCGAGGCTTGGTAGCCAGTCCCTGACTGTACAGGTCACACTTGGCTGCTGTAGACTTTTGACTCCAGGATTGATGGATTTGTGTTTTCTGTTGCCGATTCAGCTTACCCTTCAACAACATTGCATTGTACATGAGAAATCTCACCTGACAAAATATGCAAATTCCCGTCATCTAACAATACAAAAGTTGAGGAAATCACAGCAACAACCTAAATTTGAAATATATCAGGAAAGTGCTGAATTTTAGAACTCATTGGGGTCGCTCCAGCTTGGTCACTTGGACAAGATCATGCCTATACAATGTACGGCTGTATCAGATTTGCAATTCATCTTTTTCATTTTCTGTTGCTAGTGGAAACAGACATCTTCTGTTGCTCCTTGAAGTGGACAGGGATGACAAAAATTACCATTACAGCCTCAAAGAAGCTTATTTATCTCTAGTATTACAGGTGCATAGCACAGTGAAATGGAGCAATTAGAGTTAAAAAGGAGGGAAATTAGGATTCTGTTATATGTATGATACTTCTGTGTGAAATGAGCTGTTATTCTAACTCAGCTCCCTGAAGCCAGGCATCCCCATCATATAAATGTGTGAACTGATACTTAGAGCTCACCTTCTGAAAAGAAGCCAAGAATTAACTTCTAATTTTGAGTTAATCAGAATAAGAACAAAGCAGTTTGGAAAAGCATTGACACACCTTCTTGCATGTTCTATAGACAAACAGTAGAAATTATTCCTGAAGCCTTTGCATCAATACCTTCTGCGTGCACACAGCCCTGTGATGTGACTTTCAGAATCATGTTTCTTTCACTATTATTTTCTTATTTTGTACATGCAGTATATTTTTACAAACATTACATTGATTCAGTAATGACATTATATCACAAATGTCAAAAGCATTTGAGTGACTGATTTTAAAATTGTGTCCATTACTTCCATTTTGAAATTCACATTAAATTAACTTCTTTTCCCTGCAAATTTCTTGCACTTTGGAAAATTAGCAAAAATATTTTCACATATGCTGCAATACAATCCCCCCTTACAAACAGTAACATTTTGTGTTGGATTTAAAAAAATTTTTTCCAAAACATTTTAAGATGCTAAAATAAATCAGTAGATAAATAATTTCCGTTTCCATCTTAATTCTAAAAATTTCATTATGTCTTTTGCAATTCTGAAATTGAGTAATTTTTTTAGTATTTTTTTTTGATTTAAGAGTAATTTTTGTTAACATCTGAAAGAATGTCTTGTACCAAGATAAATTTGGAATCTTAGGAGTAGCATATCCTGGTTGTCTTGATATAGGTCAAATGCTGAAAATTGTATCCAAGAAAAATGTCACTTGTCACCTGTCCTCAGCCTTTTGTATAGGCATTTGCTAAACTGGTTGATCAAACTATGCTTCTGAAAGAGAGATAACTCAGGGATTTTGAAACACATCTCTGCAAGAGTGCAGTTCCAAGCTGGCCTTGATTTCCAAAATAAAGCAGGAGAATGTTAACATTCAAAGCCCAAATAGATCTGCAGAGGATTAAAAGGCATTTAGTTAGGAATACAGAATAAATAATACAGAAAATAAACTGGCAAATTCTCTCCTGCTTTCTGTGTGATGTCCAGTATGGTCCTTAACTGGAAAGGGAAAAAGCAACCTAATGTTACAGAAGTAGACAGCACAAGAATTAAATAACACCAGTTTAAGGAAAAGTAGATAACTTTATCCTGAAATATTGCAGAGGGCATTCAAGGGAGAAGGAGAGTGCTGTGGAAAGAGAATTCTCATATCCATGCAGATCACTGGTATTACTTTACATTTCCAAATTCCAAAGGGAGATCCAGGCTCTACTATCTTGCAGGATCAAACCCAATCTCAAGATATCAAAGACTGATCTGAAGTATAATTACAAAATAGACAAATTATCCATTATAATCTCATTTGACCAAGTTATTTACACTAACTTGCACTTTATTGAGATAAAATGCTAAATTTTTCTGTTATGTGAGGAATGAATAAATAATACATAATATTATTATAAATTTCCTGGTAAGTATTCTCTCAGTTAAAATACCTTGCAGAAAAAGAAAAAAAAAAAAAAAAAAAAAAAAAAAAAAAAAAAAAAAAAAAAAAAAAGAAAAAATGCATCCCTTTGCACAGTGTGAAAAAGATCTTGCATTCCCACCTGCCTTAGCCATAGACTAGGGTAATGGTGAGTGTTGTAGGGACCATTTCTCCTCCCTTCTGGAAGCAAATATATCATGTTTGGTGCATGGAAGAAGTAAAATTTATTTTTTTTTAAATGCTGCCACTCTCCAGCCACATTTTGCAAACTGTGGTAGCTCCCACCGTCCATGAGAGGGAACCATTGTTTAACAGTTGAAGATTCATATCCCCACTTCAGTTCATTCAGAGCAATTTCCCTCTGCTTATCTGAACCCTGCCAAATGGGGTGTTCAGAATGTAAAAGGACAATCCCGATCCTCATTAGAATGCTATTTTTGAAAGCTAGACTGTTTTTACTTTTAACAAGAAGGGTACTAAAGATGGTGCTACTAATGGGATTTGGTGTGCTATGCAGATGGAACCAAGTGACAGGCGCCTGATACCAGAAACCAGAGACATGATAGCAATAGACATCACAACAAGAACACATTTGCTACATTCAGTGCTTTCCAGAGAAAAAGAAAACTTTTCCTAGGGATATAATAATTTTAAAAAGTGTCACGGTAAAACACAAAGAATGGCTCGGTATTCATCAGATTCCTGCTTGACAAGTAAAAATAATGATCCGTAACTGGTACAATGTAAACATATGCTATGAAGTACTTGTTTTTACAGTCTCCCAGGCCATTTCAACCAGCAAAATCCAGAATATTGCACCAGAAGATATATAGAGTGGACTCTTTGAGATTACACAGTCTTCTCCTATTCTGCTTAGCTGCTACAGTGGCAGAACTACAAAACAAATTAGAAAATATATGCTTCTTTAGGGTTTGGTGGTTTTGTGTGGGTTTTTAAAAATTTTTTTGGAGCAAAGGAGAAGACAAATGTGTTCATTCATCTTGACAGTCTCCTGATTTATTAGAGCATTGACATCCATTCTCTTTGTACAATTTGGCAAATGATCAATAGAATTATTCTTTGTGCAAGCAGTCTCAGATTGACTGCGGCAGCAGGTACAAAAGGCATCATACCAGATTAGGCTTTGGGATGAATTGACAGCGTAAAGGGACTTCAGTTTTATAGACTAGGCTGAAAAGCAGTAAGTGGGTTAATAATGGGGCTGAAATTTATGGAAGCAAAGCCTTTTTGTGAAATTGATACTATTATTTGTTTTTTGTTAAATACATTTTACAGAGACATGTAAAATATATATTTATTTTCGAATAAAGATTTGAGAATGGCTAAGCCAAAAAGAGCAAACACTGTTGTTGACTCTGCCTTTTCCTACCTTCCTAACTTTGTATAAGCGAGTTGTCCAGCTGAATTTAATGAGGGAAACTTGGAGAATTTTGTCTCTAAAGTTAAGAAAAGCTTTGCAGGTTTAAGTAAGATTTTTTTTTGGTGAATTTTTATAATGTAACTATTTTTCTGGTGTATAAAATGACTCTGAAATAAAGAGAATACCTCCAGAATTATTTAAATATATGTTGATTTAAAGTGTTACACATTTTCTGGCCTTAATTTTGCCCTTTGTTTGAAACTAATAGTCATCAAAATTGTAGTGGCTTAACTGCTGTCTTTAAACAAGAAAACATTCCTCATGTGATTAACAGAGAAACCTCCTCATCAAGACTTTTTTTTTTAATATTCTATTTCTTATTCCTTCATTAAAAAATGCAACTAAATAAGATGTCTTATAAGTAAAAAAACTATCACAATTAAGCCCATTCTCAAATTAATTAAATAGCAATGTCCTGCAAACATTTTGTTCAAAAATGTAAAATCCCTCAACTTAAAATGCTCTGAATTAACATTTATTTTTTCTGTTAAAAAGACTCAGCTTCTCTCTGTGCTTCAAAACTGACATATTGTGCAATAAACAGCAATCAGCCTAAAGATGCTATATTAAACAAACCAAGTTTTGTTTTGCTAAACTAAGCAAAATTAGTTGAATGCCCTAAGTAATAGTTGCTGGTATTTTTTTGTAAATTATTTCTCCACTTGTTTTTGTGTCTATGCATAAATTAAAAATCTGCTGAAATTTATTATTCATCTGAGATGTAATTAATATGCAAAAATATGCAAATTAAGATGCAATTAGGCTTCAATTCTCTAGTGGAATTTTCCATTATAATTTAATACAAAGTAATAGAGTAATTGGTGTCACGTGTAATTACGGTTACTCACGTGTACTTGCAGACGTGAAAATGGTGTGGTATATGTTAGTTATCCTATGCAAATGTACCGTACTGGCTCTTAACACTTGGGAACTAGGTAAACAAAGATTGTTTCAAAAAAGAAGTGAGCAGTGGTGACCCTTCTTGCTTGTCATTTTCAAGATGTACTGTCATTTTCAAGAACATGAATAATTGTAATTAATTTTTGCTGTGTTTCTTCCTTAGAATTTATAAATAGGTGGCATGATGCAATACTAGGTTTTCTGGTTTAAATATCTTCTCTAGGAAATCATGTTTGGCAAAATAAAAAATGGTCATCAAAAAGACAAGGACCTGGAGGATCAGCAATATGCATAACACTAACTTGTCAAGTTTTTAATACAAAATATATTTTCTGTCTTAATGTGATATAGAATCAGTTTCATTGTTTTATAATTTGCTACTTCTTACTGCATAGCTTTACACTACAACCTAAAATGCAAAATCAGATTCATACGCTTTGGCTGGAGGGAGAACCCCCAAACAGTCATGGATATGAGCACATGTACTGGGTGAGCAAATCACACTGAATTCAAGTTTTCTGAAGTGCTAACATCTGCAGGATCAGCCTCTGAGTTTATATGAACTTTCAATATAAGTGGTATCTGTGATACTGCAGATACAAGATTTTTTTAAGTCTCTTTCCCGTTGTGAAATATAATTCTTGCTTTGCACTTACAGAATTTTGGATATAGCAATAAATTGTTCAAATCACCCAAGCAGTCAAAATTTCATAATTTGGCTGATAACCACATATTCAGTTGGATCAAAGGGACAGATTGCCATGCATGTGAATTCACAAAAATAATTAAAAAAAAAAAAAACAAGGGAAAAAACCCTCAAGCAAAATCAGAAAAGTCTTTCCAAATTTTATTGTAACAAAAGATGAAAACTGAACAAATGTAATTTTGTGCTTATCTCTGACTCCAAACTCATAATTCCTGCACAGCATCATACACCTCTCATTTTTAACACCCTAACAGCAACACACATAAACCAGTAGTATGTGTGAAAAAGAATGATTCCATTACAGACTGGTTATTTTTGAAGGTCTTTTGGCTGTTTTTTTTAAGAGTTCTAAGGTATATTGTACAACCATGCTTTTGCTTTAACGCTATCACATTCTCAAAACCCTTTTCCCCATGCAGGCTGGAACTTCTTACAAGTTTAATGTGGATGAATCAATGTCTAGGTAGGTGGGGTGAAGAGAGGGAAATTGGAATGATTTAATGTAATGAGTATAGAGCTTCAATGTGCCAAACTAGTCTCCTTCTCTTTCTCTTCATTTGCTTCTACTGCCGCTGGCTAATTATTGAAAGGAAAAGCCATCTATGTGAGAAAATAAAATCTACCATTAGTCTCTTGTGCTGCGCCCTTCCCCAGCCCCACCCATTCATCCATATGTAGCTTTTCCATTCACTCCCATAATACCACCAATTACTATGCAGTCAGGACCATTCATATTCATATTCACATCTCACTGTGGACATTTAAGCTACACTCTGAGCAACACTCATACCTTAAACTACACCTATTATACAGCTGTTGTACAATTACTGTAAATGAAGTATACAATATGGGGCTCAGCTTGTATAATAATTTGTAATCAGTGATAGGGGAAGAGGGTTTTGTCTACTTCTGCCCTGCGTACCTTTTGGTCTCCTTCTTTCCATCATTCTTCTCTCCCTTTCTCCCCTTGGGCTTGGTTCAATAAGGGCTTATTCTGAGACACACAATAAAGAGATTCTCACCTAGGGTAAAATAACTTAGCCCTCCTGCAACTACGCCAGTTTATGCCATCTGGGACAGTGAGTCTGTCTGTCTCAGCACATAGCACTGATCTCTTTTGTATCACTCTTTGCTGAAATGGACTTAAGTTTGATTTATATCTGGGACCAGAACACAATACGTAACCTATGTGTGATAAAATAATCAGAAGAAAGGTTAAAGAGAATCACTACAGGAAGCACTGTTAACTAAAATAATGGCCTTTGATCTGGTTATTTTAAAATGTTTATAGTGTATTAACTCTTCCTACAGGCAAAAGATTATAAATTTGATGGATCCAGTGGTCAATCTCAGGCTGATAACAAAGAAATGGATATTAAGTAGGATATGATTTATGTAGGCCAACTATATCACTGGTGTGCTAAAGTTACCACAGTCTTTCCATCTTTGTGATTTTGTCTCTTGAACTTGGGATGGATTTGTCACTAATAACATCAAAGCCATGTTGTAATATCTTGAAACAAAAAAATCCTTCCCACTGCTACCCAGTGTATGGTCAACATGAACTTTATTTTGCAGAAAACACAAAACAATAATTATTATAGATGGTTTAACAAATTTTTTTCAGATTTTTTTTTCCTGTTTATAAACATGTTTATAAAAATACTGTCATAAAAACAAAATTTAATAATTATGGAGTCTTCACTTGCCTAGAAAAGTTCTCCAATAACATGGAAGTCCTTTTCAGTATTGGTAGATATTTTAAAATTATAAAAACAATTAAAGACTTTCTAATTTTTTTCTCTTACATAGAATATAGCCCTCAGACACTATTCAATATTTTTGCAAACACGTGTGTTCTTCTTCTTCATTATGTTGTCATGTCCTCCTCCTATGTTTTTTCTGATCTACAAATTCCATGTGATTGTTCTTGTGTCTGTCTTCACAAGACTGTATGGGGACTAGTCACAAATATTCTCCTCAGATATTGTTTGCAAGATTATAGCCTTACAATAGGTAGTCAGTCTTAGTAGTGTTTTAGAAGTCCTGCCATCTAACATGCTGTTCCCAAATATAAATGCAATGCTAACAAAATTTAGTAACATTTTAATAGACATTACTGTTCCAATTGCAGCAGGCTTTCTTCCTTTTTCCCTTAAAGCAGAAGGTCACAGTCAATATTACTGATGCCACCCCATTGGGTAGCCTTTAACTGAGTTCTTGTGAGTTTTCAGCTGAATAATTGCTGGTTTTTATATTTCTCTTCTAAGTGGATTTCCTGATAGAGAAGTGCTGTACATCCTTCCTCCATGTATGCCACGTTACAAGGAAATTACATGCCACTGTTCTTCCATCAACATTCTCTTTATGGACAGCACTGTCTCCCCTCCTTTATCTCTCCTGCTAAGACTCCTGCTGTCCTCTGTCATAGGTGGAAACTGTTTTCCATTAGAGATAGTCAAAAGATCAGTCTTTCCAATTCTCTCATTTATTGTAGTTCCTTGGGAAGGTAGTTTCTACCACAAAATTAAGGACCAAACAGAGATTATTTGTTGTTGCTGCTGTGGTACTTCTTCACCAATTCACTTTCACACAGTGACTGTCATTCCTACATTTGTACAGCAATACCAAGACTTTACACAATTCTCACAAACTTGCATGTTTCTGCAGTGAGGTAGGTTAGTTCAAACAGTTGTCAGCAAGACAGAAAACATTGTCTTTTATGGGAAACAAGTACACACGCCATTCAAGTGGTTAATGGTTCAGAGTTGCTGCATTTGCCAGGTATATCAAAAGATACAGCATGAAAAGAGAAAAAAACCTCATTCTCAGATAGCATTGAAGAAGGCAGATGTTCCAAACACAACACATACCCACGACATCTGCTATAGTTCAGCTGTCTCAGAACATGAGAATTAGAACCTCACATTCAGGTAGACACCTGACTACTTCCTTTATGCCTGTAGTAAGGTCTTCTAGCCCAGGTTTGAGATACAGCTTGGCAGAAGACTAGCTTATTCTGTAGTTTAAGGAAGGGCTGAAGAAAAATAAAATCACTACTGGTTAAGATAAGTCCTTCTGCAGGTAACAACTGACATATTAATATATAACTTGTATTAGGACCTTCTGATAACCTTCCAAAGACATGTAGTAAATCAGTAAGATAAATGTTCTTAACTGGAGTGGTATTTTGGACCCTAAGTTCTCATCAAGTGAGTTACCAACTCCAATTTTATCTATGATCCCTGTGTAGGTGCAGAGAAAGAATTGGTTTTAGCTGTTTGATCATGGAAAGAAATGTGGACAGCATCACAGCATGCAGAAAAGTTATTGTGTGATGAAGAGTGGTCTTGATAACAGCACCATCTTAAACAGTCTAGATCTTCCCTCTTATCCTTCTGGTCCCTAGCTTAATGTTCCCACACCCTTTATACTCTTCAGCTGTACACCCAGTAGCAAGGGAATATGATGAGCTGACAAGGATTAAAAATAATCTGTTAAAACCAATTTGTTTTAACCTGACTGTGTTAGTCATACTGCTGCTAAAAAGAATTTCTCAATTTGCATTCCTGTTTCCCCAGGCTCTTCCCCTTTCTACTGTATCTTCTAAAGTAACATAGGTAGTAGACTTAATTCATTGTCATTTCCATGGAATCCAGATGATGATCCAGATCACAATTGCTTCTTTCATCCTTCTTCAACAGCACGACATCTTGCTGCTCTTCTCTTTATCTCTCTGACAAATATCAGGTGCCAAAATGGGTTATTTGCAATATTCCATTTTTACTTTAATGATCTCCTACTCTTACCTTCTCTCTAGGAAGTACTGTCTGTCTTCTTAGTCATTCATTGCTGTAAAATCCCTCCCTTCACCTTTCCCAGCTTTGGCAGTACTCTACAACAGTAGAGTTGTGATCTCCAACTGCTTCCAATGACAGTAACGGCCTCACTGACTTGCTTTATAATACCTTATTTTTTATCACAAGCTTCCCTGGTTTGGCCTCCCACTAAATGTCCACAATTCAAAACTAGAATTAGGGAAGAATCTAATCTGTAAGAAGTTAAAATTTTCTGGAAGTTCCTGTGCCTTTTTAGTATGGGAAGTGCTGAGAGAAAGAGAGTGTGACAAAGAAGGAAGAGACCTCAATTACCAATAGAACAGCCGGTGACTCACATTTGCAATGCTGAGATAGGATAAAAGGCTCAACTTCAGGTGCAACTTCAATCAATATTTAGTTACTGATATAGAGTGGAACAAAATTCAACAAGAAACACAACAAATATCTACTGGTTGGGTGCAGCTGCCCCGTAGACAGAAGCCCAGGCTATGTCTAGTGTCACTCTATAGAAGATTTAATCTTGATTGACTGGGTGACTTTCTGCTCTGGTTGGTAATTCTCCATGGCAGAGCAGCACTGTAGGGCAGCACCTCTTCTTAGAAGAGAATTCCATCCTTGCCAGAGCTGAAGCTTGCATTTCAAGTGCAGAAGGGGGATTTAGAATTTTAAAAGCAAAAATAAAGGAAAAACCAAAAAAACTCCCCAAAGTTCTCTCAATTAGTTGGGAAATCTCTAGTCCACTTTACATAGGACCTTTCTTTTCTTCTCCAGCCATAACTAAATAGTGTGTAACTTCTATCTGAAGCCATTTTACTTATTTATTCTGCTGAAAATCTGTATTTTACTACATGCTCAAGACTATTTCCTCCTCCCCAACTGCTGATCACCACTACTATTCTAACAAAGATGCCATGTAACAATTAATTGCTTTGCTTTGTATTATAGCTCATCAACTTGTTGGGAGCTAGGAAAAATGAAATAATGGGGGTCACTTCTGGAAAATGAGTTTATTTTCATGCCAGCTGCAGAAAATGAGCAAGGTTGGCTTCATGCCAATTAAAGGGATGCTCTAAGAGGTTTCTTTCTGTTTGCCTGAAGAACAAATGCTGATGTATGGAGTTACATGTGCTAATACACACATGCATGTTACATACATGCAACATAAAACAATCATTATTGCACAAAATAGGCTAAATTTCACATCTTACTATATTTTCCCCTCACCTTTCCTCCTTTATATTTTTAACTTATAACAAGAATTCCTTGTGCATCAATATTTTTGAAAATCATTCACTAATTTAACATAAATACCAGCCAACAGGGACTTTGAAGCTACATGACCTGGAAACTAAATATTATTGAACTACTTTAGAGTTTGCTTAGAGTTTTTTGCTTTTTAAAAACAAGCCTGATCACCTGCTTCATCTATTTGTGAAACATTAAATTATTAAAAGTTTTATACAGATGGAGAGAACCATCTATATATAGATATTTTCAAGCACTCAGCACCTGTGTACTGATATTTTGACTAAGGTGTCTTAAATCCCCAATAAAGCTGAGCTCTATAGACTTAGCAGATTACTTAATGGCAACATTTGTTGAGATACTGCCATAAGTCAGTTTGGAAGTAACTGATGACTGGACTCATCACTGAGAAGAGAGAGGATACAGCTTCTTTCTAACAACAACATATTGCTGAAAATAATTTCTTCACTGAGACACAAATCTCTGTGTAGCACATAACTTGAACACCCTACATGGCAGTGCCCTTAACTTCCATATTTCTGTGTATGAAATGTCTGTTTCTTCTTATAAAATTCTGGAAATTTGAATAGAGAAAAATTATGAAAAGAGAAGAAAAACCTTTTTATTATTGGAATGTGTGAGCTTTAATAGCAAAGAAAAAAAAAGGAGATTGTAACTGATAAATAAATGAAACAAGGTGTAAAGAAGTATTAATGTTTTCATTATTTCATACCATTTCTACTCTGTTGCAACTGATTTCCATAGTAATATAGTTAGCTCAAAATCCGTCTTTGCATATAAGGTCTCCATAGAAAAAGCAAACGTGAAAATGGCAATATTTTCAACACTTCTTTTCTTTAATAAAACTAACATTTTCAAGCTGCTTTTATTAAAACACAATAAATACCATCAATTTTTGACATGAAATCTCATTACACACTGTAAATATTTATCACTTTGCAGAAAGAAGATTATACATTAGTTCTATTCATTCAATTCAAATCTGAGTAAGAATGAATTCATGTTTTATTTTTCTTTCTCTATTTAAAAAGGCCCAGTTGCTGTAAGAAATGAAAGAAATTTTCTTTGTTGCTGCTAACAGATAGGCAGAGAGAAATATCTCAGAGGTAAGTGCTTTGACACACTGTTCCTTGACCCTGCAATTACTCCCTGCCAATACCATTTATGATTCTCACAAACTCCCATTGATTTCAAAGGAGTCAGTCCATGAAGACCTCTTTGTTAAATGAAGATACTAACCTTTCTGTTACTAGAATTTAGCTTCAAACATGGAGGTTACAAGGAAAAAAAAAAAAAGAAAACCTGATTATTTTATTCTCCTTTTACCTTTTTTACAGAATCACTGTTATATTAACCAGTAGAGCTCAGAACATGGATATGCTTCTGTTCACAAAGCTCAAAATTGAAATAGCAGTGGTGTAACAGCAGGACAAGGTGAATAGATGAAATAAATTGTGGAAACCTAATATATGCCTGTCTGTACTAACCAAGATGAGGACTCTTTATTATTCTTTTCATTAAATCTAACCCCAAGTATTTTAAATCATTGTCTTAGCTTTGCATGTCTAGCTTGCATATATGGCATGTTTTCTGAGAAAATCATTCTTGCAGATCTGTTGCTCTTTGAGTTTATGGTTTTACCTAGATAACAATATAAACCATATCCTGTTGCACAGTCTTTGAAGAATTCTGCAAGTATCATAATTTAGTTGCATATGTTCCATAAGTCTCATTCAAATCCTTTGAAGAATGTTTTTGCTAACCTACATACATTTAAGAACAAAAAAAGTGGGCTTCCTCTCATTTTGGGGGGCACAGTCTTTGCAGAATAAAACAATTTCATCACATGTAAAGAGAATTTGACATATTGCTCAAGCAATTTGAAATTCTACAACAGACATTCAACCATTCTGATAAAAACCAAGAAAACAAATAAATAAAATTGAGGAGCTTTCAACCACAACAAACTCTGATGCCAGGCTCAAGTATAACTTTTCCCGCACAAGCTGGGAGACTGTGGCTGAAGAGCATTCCCACAGAAAGGCATCTGGGAGTCCTGGTCAGCAGTGAGTCCTGTCAACCCAGCAGGCAAACCCCATCCTGAGGTTCATCAGACACAGCACCACCATCCAGTCAGAGGTGACCATTCCACAGCATTCAGTGTTGGTGTGGCCTCACCATGGACACTGTGCAGTGGTGGGACCCACCATTTAGGGTGTGGAGGCCCTTGAATGCATCCAGAGGAGGTCAACAAAGCTGGTGATAAGCCCTGAGGAATGTCCTGTAAGGAGTGGCTGAAAACACTGAGTTTGGAGACATTAAGGCTCTTGATACCTTCCTGAGGAGGGGAAGTGGAGAGAGGTGCTGATCTCTTTTCTCTCATGTCCAGCATGGGGATAGCTCAAAGGTGCAACATGAGAGGTTCAGACTAAACATTAGGAAATATTTCTTTACAGAGGGAATGGTCAGACTCTGGAACAGGCTTACTAGAGAGGTAGCTGACAGCTGCAGTACTTAGGAGGTATTTGGATAATGTCCTTAAATACATGCATTAACTTGATCAGCTGTGAATTGGTCAGGCCACTGGACTAGGTGGCCATTGTAGGTCCCGTCCAAATAAAATATTCTATTCTATTCTGATGATATCTATAACTGTAAGGCAAATGTGAAAAATAATATCATTCTGAATGTGTGGTTGAACAAAAAACACTGCTAAGTGTAATTTATTTGTAGTCATGTGAGAAATAAAATGAACTGTGAATTAATTCAGTCAGAAGGGTATGAAAATATTTTAGCTCATGATTTCATGATTCACAGACTCATGGAATGGTTAGGTTTGGAAGAGATCTCTGGAGCTCATCTAGTCAAACCCCTCTGCCAAGGCAGGGTCACCTAGAACAGGTGACACAGGAATGCATCTGTGTGGGTTTTGAAGGTCTCCAGAGAGGAAGAGTGCATGACATCCCTGTGCAGTCTCTTCCCTTTGCTACTCTCAATGTAAAGGAGTTCCTCATGTTGAGGTGGAATTTCTTCTGGTTTTTTTCATGACCTTGTTGCTCCCTGTCCTGTCTCTGGGCACCATTGGAAAGAGTGGCACCATCCTCTTGGCATCTGCCTCTGAGATATTTATATGTATAATGGCATCCCCTCTCAGTCTTTTCTCTTGATTAACAGGCCCAGCTCCCACAGTCTCTCATAAGAGAGATGCTCCAGATCCCTAATAATTTTTGTGGCACTCGGCTTAATCCTTTCCTTGGCTTTCTTGTACTGAGGAGTCTAGACACAGATCCAGATGTGGCCTCAGTGGGGCTGAGTAGAGGGGGAGGACAAGCTCCCTCGATCTGCTGTCCACGCTCTTCTCAATGAGGTCCAGGATACCATTGGTCCTTCTGATTGCAAGAGAACTGCTGGCACATGGTCAGCTTGTCATTCATCAAGACTCCCAGGTCCTTCTCCACAGATTTGCTCTCAAGTAGGTCAAGTACCAACCTGTGCTGGTACTTGAGGTTATTCCTCCCCAGGGGCAGGCCCCTGCACTTGCCCTTGTTGAATTTCATTAGGTTACTCCACCGAACCTACCAGTCTATCAGGGTCCTGGTGAATGACTGCCCCAGCACTGATGAGTATATCCCCTCAGGGCCCATGGGTTTATGGTATAAAATTTGTTTACCTGATCTCTAACCCAACCCAGACAAGGGGAAATCATCTTTTCTTCAGCCTTCTGCTACCTCCAAGGTCTGGGACTCCAAGGGTCAACCTCAGCAGTAAAGACTGAGGCAATAAAGGCATTCAGTAATTCCACCTTCTCTGTGTCTTCTATTATCAGGATGGCCATCTGATACAGCAGTGGCCTCACATTTTCCCTAATCTTCCTTTTGCTACTGATGTACTTGTAGATGTCCTTCTTGTTCTTGACATCACAGACTGAATTCCAAGGGGGCCTTTGGCCTTCCTCATCACAGAAGATGACAGAAGGCCAAAAAAATGAAGTGCTCTTCTTGTAGAGATAGAGAAGAGTAAAAGATTTTTTTTCAGTCATGATCATCAGTTGTCTGTCTGGCTATTTAGTCTATTTGTCGAGATCTGTCTCTGATTTGTTTAAGGTCTTCTTTTTCTATTGCTAAAAGTTGCTCTTTGGAAGACATACAAATAACAGAACAATTCCTAGTTATTCATTTAAGAAGAAGTTAAAATAAGGAAAGGAAGAGCAAAAGATAATTTAAAACCTAATGTAGTGAGGATTGTGATACTCCCAAACTCCACTTTTGGGCTAATAAAAAAATTTCATCATAGTTTTATGTCCATTTTCCCTTATCTAAGCAATCTTAGTGTCAATTATACAAAGCATAACAGTACATTCCTAGACCCTAGAAAGCTGAAGATTTTTTTTTCTAGACAAGGAGGAAAATTTTAAAATTATACATTAGCAGTCTTAATTCAAGGTTTTTTCTTCACTGAAATTTCCCTAAAGAATTTTCCTTTTGCAGTTCTAGTTTGCACAAATGTGCAATCTTGCTATTCTATGACTTCTGTTGTCATCAATAAAATATTGAATATTATGGATGAAATGCAGACTTTTGCAATTCACCTCTCAAACAATAAGACTGAAAGAATCTTTGAAAGATTCTGAATATATGTAAACTCAAAATTTCTTTTTGTCTTCTGATGGGTGTTCCAAAGTTAGAAAGTAATTCAGCTGAATAAATGAACTTTAGTTATTGTTTGTGGGTTTGTTTTTTTAAATCCAGTACCCAGTGTTTCACAATATTTAAAAACTATACTCAACTTATACAGATAATGAAATTTCCAATTCCTATATGAGTGCTTCTTTGAGATGCAGATTTTTCTCATGAAATAATGACTCTTATTTCCAAGTAAGCCTTAGCAGTGCAAAAATAAATAAGAAGTAATTAAAATAGTAATTATAGTTTTAAAAACCTACCCAGAAATGAGAATAATAGAAGCTTACAATATAGGTTTGAGTTTTAAAAAAATCAATGACTATTTTTCTGTGTATTGATGAGTTTGGATTCCATCTGAACAAGTCTGTCCATCCTTATTTCTTTCAGTCTTGGAGAAAATTCACCTTCATTATTCGTATACCTAAACAACTGTTAACAAGTACTCCTAATTGCCATATGGAACCAGAGCTCTGCAAGAGATATTTATATGAAACAGAAACTCTAGAAAAGGATATTCTCTTCTTTATTAATCTGATGCCAACATTTTGCTAATTAAACCACCACATGTCTCATGTCACTTCCTACGTAGGTCACTGGAAGAGGAGATACATTTGGGCAGCCTTAAGGATGAATCCCAGGGGAGCATCCCACAAAAGCATGGTATTTAAGCTTGCAAGTTTATTAAACAAATCACAGAATACATTGCAGTCTAAATCACAGACGTGGCATGACACAATTAGAAGATTTATTGATTCTTTGGGCTAGAGATCTCACAGCTTGCAGTGGGGGCCCTACACCCACCCGAACCAACAGATTTGCTTCATCACAAGTAATATTTCTAAACTAGAGCAAGGAAGTTTATAAAGTTGAAACTGTCTGACTTAAACTTTGCTTGTTTTCAACTTTGCTTCTATTTTAGCCCAACTATAAACTGAACACATTTTGTATTAGTCCTATGTCTCACCACCCCAAATTATTGGCACCCAGCCTGCAATAGCAGAATCACTGTATGAAGCAAAGGGAAAAAAAAATTAATAAGCAATACTTTTTACAGTCTAGCTACCATCTTCTTGTATTAGAAGTTCTTACTTCTTTATGTACTCCTTTACTTATTGTTTAATGCTGATCAGAATAGTGGTCAGAACCTCTACTCAAATAGAAGACGCTATAAACAATTGGCTGTGTCATCTACATCATATTTCAAAAAAAAAAAAAAAAGATGGCTGATTATGGCTGAATTATATATCTCCCAGAAATCAGTTCAGGTGTGAAATGGCTGTTTCCAATCATGCCTTGGAGTTCACTACTTTACACAAAACACAGGGACATTTCCTTTAAAAGTCTGCTTTTTATTCTCCTTTGTGACACATAAAAGTGCCAATATTTCTATCAACAGAAACTCTGTTCAATATCCTATGGAGTTCACTGAAAGGTCACAAGGATGATTAGGAACCGGAACACCTCAATTTAAGGAAGGCTGAGAGAAGTGGAACCGTTAAGCCTTGTGAAGAGGAGGCTAATAGGGCACCTTACAAATGTATGTAAATACCTGAAGGGGCCATGCACACAGGACAAACCTACAATGTGCAGTGTCAGCACAAGAGGCTCCATAAATGTAAGGAAGCATTTTTTTTACTGTGAGGGTGGCTGAACCCTGCAACAAGTTTTATAGAGAGGTTGTGGAGTCTTCTTCCTTGAAGATTTATAAAAACCCCATCTACACATGTTCCTGGGTAACTGGCTCTATGTGACGCACCTGGAGTGGGATGCTGGATGATGACCTCCAGAGATGCCTGCCAATTTCAACCATTCTGTGATTCCGTGATTGCATGCTAAAATCTGTCTGTAGTGGAACTAATTACATTCCTTAGGCTCTTTGGATCTAGAAATCCCTTTCAGTTCTTCACAAGCAAGCAAGTAACATTACCATCAACTCTTCAGCTGAACTATTAACGTAAAACACTCACACTAAATCTGCACGTTGGCGCAGGCTTACTCACCATGATCTCATCCAAACCAGTGGTCCATTAATCACTCCTTAACCCTGAGATTTGTCCCAGTCGTGGCTATCATTTAACTGAAAGGAATCAATATTGCCCACCTTCCTTCTCTGAACCATAGAATCAAAGCATCATAGAATCGTAGAATGGCTTGTGTTGGAAGGGACCTTAAAGTTCATCCAGTTACAACTCCACTGCCATGGGGACATCTTCCACTTGACCAGATTGCTCCAAGACCCATTCAACACAGCCTTTTCATAATCTTTTCAGTACTCAACACTGGTAAGCTAGGTGAAGCAAAGTCACTGAAATGATAAAAATTTATGGCTTGAAGCTGGTGCCTGTCAAATATCTTTGTGACGACAACTGATATCTGACTAGAGAACTTGGTCTTATTGTCTTTCTGTAGAGTAGTGCATTGTGAGAAAAGGTCACTATCAAAAACACATCAAAAGTGCTAAGGACAACAGGAAAATGGCTAAGTCAGAAAACATCCTTACTTATACATTCTACTGATGTTTAAAATTGAGGCACCCTAGAATCAGTGTTAGCTCTAGGCTATATGAGATGCCTGACTGCCTCATTCATTCAGATCAGCTTTTGACCTCAGTATCCACAGGACACTAATAAAAAGTAGAGTATCTTAATTTTGGGCATAAGAGACTCTTTTGATTTCATTAGGGAGGAAAGGATGCTGCTCTGGAGGGAGCGAGTACTTGTGAGTGTGCTTAATTTTAAGCATGCAAGTAATTCTGTTACTTTCATTGGCTTTCAAAGTTAAGAACAGGTTTGAGTGCTTTACTAAAATGAATTTCAACATAGAATTTCTGATGGTTGCCTGAAGTCATAATAATGGAAATTATGAGAGGGAGAAGAAAAATAGAAGGTTTATCAGTTTTATTATACATTAACTTGATATTTACTTCACTAAACTGTTTTCTGAAATAATTAAACCAGTGTTCTCCAGTGTGGTTTTGTTTTCTTTCTTCTTCTCTTTTAGAAATATCACACACATGTGAAGTGAATCATATTTTGTCATCACATAAAAAAAAAAATAAAAGGGGCATATGTGTTTAGAAGGAGAGGATTAAAAGACTATTATTTTTTATATTAGTGGGGTTTTTTCATTAAATTTCTTTTTTTGTCAGTACCCATTTTCTGAAAATGTGAAGTGGCCATCTCAAAATTCATTCAATCTTTTCCCTTTTAAAGAGTTCAATCTATGCAACAAATATGTTGCTTTCTCCTGGGAAGCTTTTCCTTTTCATATGTCAAATTATATGTGAAGGGCTAATTTCCATCTGGGGACATCAGTGAGAATCTTTCTTCTTCACAAGCTTGGGAGGGAAATATTCTCCTCCTGAATAACTTACTTTTTTTTTTTTTTTTTTTTTTTTTTTTAAATCTGGGCCATCTCTAGAGCTGTACGGAAGTGTCTGATCCAGAGTGCAAAAGCATTTTAATTCAGTTTAGGTTTCACATTAAAGCAAATCTGCAAAAGTGGTCTCTAAATGTTGAGAATTGCATCAGGGTGCTTCTGAGTTTTCACACCACAGTTTTATGTGGGAAAATTATTGGCCTTTTTTTCTATGGTATATGGAATATAAATACGGTTAAACTACTTTTTTTCACGAAATATTAGTTAAGGCATATGTCAGAAGTCATATCTTCTCTACCCTCAGATACTTAAGACAACGTGATATATCAGTCCAAGTCAGAGAACATGGTTCATCAGGAATAGAAGCTAGATTTTAGTGCAATTTTCTAATTTTAGTTCAATTCTACTATCCTAATTTGGTAAAATAATGAAATACACTTCATTTTAGCCCCTATGTCTACCTGAATAGTCTGTGTTATAAAGGCATCTTAACAACTAATTTCACTTTCTGAATTGACAGCTAAGGTACATTGCCTTCTAGAAGTCATCCATGAAACATTTTAAAATCAACACATCTTTTGTTCCATTTGTAGTACAGCCTACTCAGAATCACCATTTTCCTTCTTTCATATTTCTGTATATTGCTGGGAAAATAGCCCCCAGCTTGGCTCCCTGCTCAGCAACAAAACTTAGCCAAATGAATTCACAGCAAACTATCTTTCTAGGTTTGCAGTGAAATAAAGTCACTATATTCAGGAGCAAACATAACACTTGACATCACTCACAGTTTAATTACTGGTCATAATGGTAATTCTAGAATGCTTTGAAGGTACATCCAAAAATACAATTTGAAACTTATAGTTTTTGGCAAATAAACTATACTTGTACAAATTTTAAGCTGACTGAGGAGGGAAATAATCAAAGAATTTACATTCATTTGGTTGTTTTCACTCCCAATAGAATGCTAGAGTTTGAATTTTTTACTTTTGGTCCAAAAGTAAATTTCCTATTAACCTTCTACAGCATATGCCTTTCAATTTTTGAGCTGCCACCCTTGGTATTTCCAATAAATAAGTGACTGGAGAAGTTATAAGGTGACTTCTCTTAGCTACTTTCTGTTCTGGATTCACATTCTTATGCCAAAAAATTATACTAGTAAATACCTTTTTTATTATATACATTGGTACCATGTAGCCAGAAATTTTGAGGTATATTTGTCATACCAAAATATGGTATGACAGCCATATTTTATGACATCATTTTATTTTTTTCTTTTCTTAAAGTATTTACCAAATATCTTAGATGAGAAAATAAACAACCAAAGGATTTTCTGTAACACAGTTTCCATCTTCTAGCTTCTAAAACTAGCTAATCAAACAATGACCTTATTTTTTAATAGAGGGGGCAATTGAAAATCATTGAACAGCCCTACCCCTTAATGATTTTTTTCTCAGACATAATTATAATAATTAGCATTATAAAGTGCTAATTATCTTTGGACACGAAGGACTTGCACACCAGAGACAGAGGTCCACATTAAGTAAAGAGGATTTTGCTTTCTTCTATTACGATTTTTTTTTCCTTTTGTAAAGAGGTAGAGGACATTCAGCCCATCAGACTTCCTTTCTGAATGTTCACATTTTGTTATTGCAGGATGATTGACCCCAGAAACAGGTATGTTCTTAAAAGCCATGTGGATTGATCCTCCACATGTCCAGTCTGTAGATCTGAGATTATCTTCTCATTTTATTAGACTTCATATTGTCCAGTAGTATTGCAAAGACCTTGGATTATTGTAAAGGATTGCTTCAGTCCTACTCAGCCCTGAAGGGACTGGATTAATTTTGTTAGCAGACAGTATAATTTTCTCATAAATTCTTTCTTATTGACACAACAGAAGGAAGGTTTCAGTCCCCTCAAGAAATACCAGAGTCATGTTTTTAAGGGCTGAAATGTACAGTGCATATGTTTGAAAATCAAGAATGAGAACGCCATGAGCATGACATAAAAAAATAAAAGATTTGGAGTTATTTTTCTTGGCTTCCTGTACTGAACATTACCTCTGTCCCTGGCTAAATAATCCTTCTCCTATCCCTCGCACTGGATATCATTCCTTGGAGCATGAAACATTTATCTCGCCAAAATTTTTACTCTTGTTTGCTCCTACAGGCTATAAATATTGTTTTATATGGATTTTCTCCTGCAAGTAGACAGAGCTTTTGCACCAAGCACTGCTATTTCACTCAGTTGTTATGCTCAGTCCTTCATCTATGTTCCACAGACTTCTTTCCAGTGCCTTAAAAACATATTTTCATCTTCCTTATTCTCCCTCAGAAGATGAGTGTCACAAGTATCACACTAAAAGGTGTTATCCACATATGTCTATTTCCTACAGTCATCTTGGTGTTTTGCTCAATCACCACAGATGTATATAAAAGGTTATTCCTTCTGTATGTGTATCTGAGCAGTCTTCACTGATGAACTTCTACATTAAATATTATAGAATGTCTTCTCCTTTAACATAAGCAGATTATGAATTCCAACAAAATTGGCAACTGCTCATAGCATGTGTGGCATGGATAGATTGTTCTGGGTATTCAAGTTAACAAAAAATAAAATGACTGCAAGAGTTTGCTCTTGAAAAATATGTTTTGTGTCTTCTAGAGAACACCTACTATCCACCTCTCATAATATTATCAGGGCTATCAGCAAGGACACAACCTTCCTCTAGCTATGATAGCATGAAAACATCGTTAAATGCCAGCTGAAGCCTTCTCCAACAGTATTCTTCAGGAAATTTCCACTAAATTCCTTCAGAAAAGACTGCTAATATTTTAGATTGCTATGTGGTTTCCCTGGATCTGAACCAATAAATCCAAATTTTCTATGAATGTCGAAAGCCTTATGTGAGTTCAGAAGAAGACATCTTTCTCTCAGGGGCTCTGGCTTTTTTTAATCTCATTTTTTTAAATCACAAGTCACTGGTCAACAGTGATCACTTTTGAAAATAGAACTGATGATGAGTATAATTACCTGCAAAAGTGATATGAAAAAATATTCTTTCTCCCACAGCAGGGCTAGCAGAATAGTTTTGAGTGCTGTCATACAGCTCTTCTGGTTGTATTGCCTTTGAAGTTTATCTTCCAATCAGCTGCACTGGTCATTTAAATTCACAGATACTATTATAGCTTTTGATTGAATGACTTTTGAAGTATTTTTGGTATGTGCATATATATATATATATATGTATACACATATACACATATACACATATATATTTCCCTGACTCTTCTGTGTGAGAAATAGCTTTGGGGAAAATAAATGGAACAGTAAATGGAATATAGCCAAACAGAATTTGTTAAAAAGGTTTATAAAATCTCTGCTTAAAATGAATTACAGTATGCTCAGATTTTGTTTAGCATATGCATCCCCTTTTAAGTTTCTTACTCTGGATGTCTGCTTGGCTAGCAAAGGAACTTCATTTCAGTTCTTACAAACTTGGAGTACTGATTGTGTGTTGGATCAAGACAATATCATTCATTAGAACAAAAAAGGCGTCTTCTAATAGCTGAAACTCCCTTTCTTCATATTTGTGTCAATTTTTTAATGGCTTTTTCTTTCCTATTTGGAAGGTTTTTCCTTTTAATAAAAATATAAAAATACAAACTTAGTGATAAGAGGGAATTACAGTAATATGATATGAATAGAATGCATCACACTAAGCACCTCAAACTGTATACACTCACAGGAGTAATGAAAATCAAATATAACGTCATCATCTGCTTCCCATATGAACAATCAAGGGAGTCAAAATCTAGCTAAACCAGCAAGAGTAAATAGTTTAGTGATGAAAAATTGATATAAAAAGTTCAGTGAAAATATAAATATCCTCTGGGCTGTCAAAAGCAATTGGTTCAGCTCAATCTGGTAAATCTACTTTTAATGATAATGGCAACAACTTTTCCTTTTTATTACACTTTACATAAATTTATGAGCTTTATTACTTCAAACCAAAAAGAATATATTTGTCTCTGTATCAAGTTTTAAAGTTATCGTATGGAAACCTACCTAGAAATACAAGAATATAATCGTGCTTGTAAGCCATTTCTGCTAGGATGGAAATAGAATTCTTGTATCATACAACTGCTACTAATTAAAAGGAAGGGGATGAACATAAAAAAGACTGTAGCAATTTAAAAGGTTTTCAGTTTTCTTAAATAGTTAAAAACCCCACATATCACAATTAATGCTCATGGAAAAAACCAGCACTTTAGAACTGAGATTTCTTTCTTAATAATGCCTTTTATACTTACATATATTTACAAATGACCTCTGAAAAATTGAATTAAACCACATCTGTTCAATTTAGAAACAGTCAGATTTCAAGGCCTCTCCAGCAGAGGCAGAAAGATTATTTGTGGTTATTAAACTCTAAATATCTGATAAATTTTTCCTCAAGAAAACTACTGAAGTCAATGATATGTATACAAAAAGTGGGGACCTATAAATCAGTAGTCATATATAATACTACTGGGAACATTGCTAAAGATTTTTGCTTTCAGTAAAACATAAAGTAAAATGTTGGTAGAAGTTTTACACCAAAAACAAATCAATACTACTTAATAACCAAGTGTACTACTAAATTCAAGCCAGTTCACATAATTTTTGTTATTATTTATCTTTTAACAGTGACATATTGTCAGGACATGAATTAAAAGCTGACCACTGCATCATGTCCGGCCCTTCTTTCACTTTTGCCTTGCATTTGTCCAGTCAATCTTTACAGACTGATGTTAAAAAAGTTACTGTTTTGTTCTTCATGATGTTTCTATTCACAAAGTAAAATTACTCTGGTTTACTTATCATCTGAAAGAATGAGAGTATGCTTTTCTATTACATTTCCATCATTACTTCTAGAAATTACAGGTGCATCACACAAGCATTATATTTCATACAGTTTTAGTTTGTGAGAAACAGCTTCATGGTTTTTTTTTTTTCTTCTGTCTTGTTTCCAGCCATTAATTCAAATCCAAGTGTGCTTAATCAGAAACCTACCTTGCCTTACTGGGCAAAATGTGTGATCTCCATTAATTTCTCAGTTTCATAATTAAACAGCCAGTAGTTTTTCCATTGTTTGTTCTCTCTGTATCCAGAAATCTACTTTGAAATAAGAAAACCCTTCTTTTCAGCTGCATATTTGCATCATCTCTCTGAATAGACATTTGACTTTCCTTTGTATCCAGAAAATTTACAATTGATTCCCACTGTTGAAATAGGAACATCTTTTCCTTGCTTACCAATTTTAAAAATCCTTGCTCTGTTTCTAGATCTCTGAAATTAATTACTACTTCCCAAACTATATTGTATTTATTACTTTTCATTTATATGACTTATGAAATGTTTCAGCTTCAAAATTACTTAAAAAAAAAATGTCTACTCAGAGAACCTCACAAAGTTGCAATTCTGACACAAAATGTAAGGACAGATATATGTGCAGAGAGAACAAAAAGTATGGCCATGCTCGCACTGAGCATAGTGAAGCTGGTAAATTCATGTTCCAGGTAGACATATGAGCAAGAATCCTCATTCAGAATGGAATGGGAAGAAGATTTCTCCCTGTCTTCACTCTCTGAAGCTTATCTAAAGCTTGTGCCTGAGTGCAGGCTTGCATCAACACTTTTTGAGTCACAGCCAGTATGTTTAGTTTCATGTTGAGATTCAGTCACCTCAGTCAACAGTAGCTCAGGATAATGTGTGCATGTAGGATGCAATAAGGTATTTGCTGTTGTAAGGAACTTAAGAGCTTGATGCCTTGAATTATTTACTTATATTTCTGGAGAAATGAAAAAAAAATTAAAATATCTTGTGGAAGGACTTTCTAAAGCCACAGTCAGGATGCAATGACTGCCTCTGAGAAACACTCAAGTAAGAACTTCAGCATTAGCATAAATTAAAGCGTCTTTTCAAATGTATTACCTTTGTATTTACCTGAATTATTTGGCAATAATTCAGCTTCTACGTCCCGTAATGTTGAGATTGCAGAGGGTTTTTTTAAAAGTTTCTCTAGAAGCAAATTTTAAATATTATACTCCACATTAATATGAAATCAAGAAAAAAGAAAAAGTCTTGAAGTGACTGCAGTCTTCTCAAGTAGTAATCCGATAATACATAAACACACACACGTTGTCTGTGCAGAGTCCTTATATTTAGAAAATGCAAAATACTCTACATAAAATTTGCCAGTTTCAGTATTGTATCCAACACAAAACACAAATTCAGAATTTGTAGGACTTTTATTGCTGCACATCAATACCATGCCCTTACCTATTTTCTTTAACTTCTTTACAGTGAGATTACAAAAATTGCTCTAAAAATATCAAAGACAAGCCATTTTGATAGTTTCCTTTTCAGTATTTGCGAAAGAGTGGAGGAGTTGGTGACTGGAAATTAATGTTTCTATTTTTTCTGGAACTGGTATTATTTGACCTCAGCTGTTTTTCTCGTGGACTGAAAATAAATTTTCTTATTATAGATCTCACATGTACAAAGACAGCCTGAATAGTTATTTCAACACAGCATGGCAAAATGCCTCAAACGCCTATAGAACTTAAGAAGTATATTTGCCAATTAAGGATTTAGGAAGCAAAACCCAAGTAGGAAGTGCCACATAGAATTATTTTGCATAGCACAGAAACCATTATGCAATATGGCCAGCCTAGCATTGCTCATGGGTTTTTTGTGAGAGAAGAAGGTTGTTTTCTAAATATAGACAAAAATGTGCTGCACTTAGGCAATAACTCATGACAGAGAGGTAACATATGCTATCATAATGCAGTGGGAGCTGCATGACACAAAGAAAATATGAGCAATACCACCTTCTAGAGTTACAGCCCCTTATTGCCATTATAAAACATCTTTATTGTAAGAGAAAATGCAATATTTTGGTAGAAAGAGGAGATGAAGTACTAGGACAAGTGAAATTTTTCATGGAGAACATTCAAATTTACAGCTCTATACATCTCCTGCTGGGCTCAGCGTCCATCAGAAGACAGATGTCTAAGGGTCTCCTGCTTGATATACAAGGCAATGATAGAGTGACATTTTTGACCTCTAAACAAGAAAGAGTTTTAAATTAAAAAAACCCACTTCAGTGCACAACAAGCACAGAAATTCCTGTTCCCTTCGCATCTCTCCCTTTCTTTGAAAGAATATTTTTTTTATGAGTGTTCCATCAGGAAGGATGATTTTACTGTCTGTCATATTTAATTTCAAATAATATAAACTGCTAAAATAGACTCGAGGGCCCAAACTCTCACTGATTTTAAAAGAGCAGGACTAGGCCCAAGCTGTTATTCTTTTGTTTGTTTAGCAGGAAACTGAAATTGTTCTTTTAAAATAACATATGCATTTACTTTTAAGCTCTTTGGTTCTTATCTGACTCAAGACAACTGCACTCTTCCTTCCAACTCCTCTAAAACCCATGATAAAAATCAATGTTACAATGTGAACCTGAATACACCATGAGAATTCATTTGTATTCAAGATCAGACTCAGGGAACAAAACTGAAATATGCAGAATTTTTACTTTTAATCAGCACACCTGAAAGAATACTAGCCAAAATATTTTCAAGCCCATTAATGGGTGGAGTTCATTTTTGTCATTCCTACCTTTATTTCCTATATATAACTCTCTGAAAAATTTTAAATTATGGTTCTGTTGAGCAATTATTTTTTAATCTTCGCCTTTTATACTCTGAGACAAGTTCAAATGACAGAACATACATATTGCCTGAGAGTGAGTGTGGTGAGACAGGTTTTAAAAAAAATATTTTTGCTCTTAGAAAGGTGTTTTTGAAATTCTTTAGGCCTTTTCATAATCTATTGCTGCTTTGCCTACTCAGGCTATGCAAGTCAAAGGCAGACCTAGTGTCAACATTTGCACAGGCTCTAAAGAGCACTTCTGAAAACAGGGAGGTTTATGAAAGATTAAAAGATCTAATAAAATGCTTATCATTTTAACAACTAACTATATAAAAGAAATTATTTTAAAAAATGAGATTCAAAAACCACTTTGAGCTGTGATCTAGTGTTATTTTCACAGAAACTCCAGCACTGAACTTCTCATCTCTGTACTTTAAATTGTTAAGAGAGTGCCCTGGTTTAGGGCAGAGAGGTAGTATTAAAAAGTCTTTTTTGGCAGCAATTATCAGCCCTCAATTTTGTTTTAAACAATTAAGGCATGCCACTACACCACCAGCAACTACACATTCTCAACTTCCATAAAAAATAGTGGACTACAAAACATTAATTTCTGCAAAATCATAGAGAAACTTTACATCAAGCTTTCTGAACTGAAAGAATCAGGAAAACCAAAACCTTTGTTGAAAAAAGAGCCTTATATTAACTAGTGCAGAAACACCTGCAGCTTTACACATGTAATTTAAAACAACTTATATAAGGATTTATGTAGGTCATTGCTAGTTATGGAGGGGTATGTGTGAGATACTGGCCTTGATGCAAACGATAAGCACGTCTCACCGTTTTAAGCACATGTTGGTCAGCCAATGTGTAGAACAGCAACAAAGGTCTACAGAAGCAGAGTTAAAAGTCCCTGAGAAAATGTGCAAAACCCCAGGTGCTACATATTTAGGTTACCGTGCCATCTACTCAGATTTCTATGATCTCTCTAAGTGTGGGTAAGCTGTAGGTGTGCGTAGGCTGCAGTCTTCGTAAATCATGGGTAAGGCTCCAAGACTCTTCATAAACTTGGTGCAAAGCAGGATTCAGCGCTCTGAGATGTATAATCTCAGAAAGTAAGTATTGAATCCTCTACAAATCTCTCGTTACCACATATGAAGGGTAGGATAAATGCATGTTCTACCTCAGATGGAAGATAGTGCCCATAGCGTGCAGTCAGCAGAGGCATCACATATAGAATGCAATGTGGGATGAGTGGTGGGGCAGAGACGTGTTAACTCTGACACTCCAGATAAGGTGGTGTGCCATTTTCCCCTTCACCACTAAACAAACTCAAGTCACATTTTGTATTATCCTTTCTATCTGCAACGTGAAGCTATTGCTTGGTTAAGTCTCCTTTTATAGAAACATCTCAAACTACAGGTTAAACATAGGCACCCTCTTCTCACTGACACGTTCTGTCTTGCATTAATCAGAGTTTGTTTGTTTGTACCCTTCCATCAGCTGACCTGGCAGTAGATTTCTTTTTGCCCTGTTGTGGTATTCACACATTCAGGACTTCCATCTGCCCACAAAATTGCGCTCTTAAGTTCCCAGATAGTTCAGATGGAATTATAGATGCTTATCAGAGGGCAAAGAGCTGAAAGATTAAGATTAACAAGATTAACTCTTGGATAAATTGGAGAATGTACATTTGTTTCTTTAATAAATATTGTTACTACTGTTACATGCTATGAGCCAAGTACTGTAGACATTATTCACTTTTTAGTTCTTATTCCTGGGAGAAGGTAGAGAAAAAGAGTTAATAGTCCTACTGCAAATGAGAATAAAGAGCTTTTTACTAAATATTAATTTCAGGACATGATATTGTTTTATGCAGGTAAGCATGAAAAATTATTTTATTTGTATATTTTTGGGTGATTTATAAAACGACATATTTAATAGCCTGGATTCAATTTTGCTTCATTTAAAACAGCTGTATATAACCTGTATGTAAGTGTTGACTATACTAAATCCAAATATCCTTACTTCCTATTTAGAAACACTCTGTATGCCAGTCAACAGATTCAAAAGAAATAAAATATCTCATAACAATCTACAGATGAGGAGACTTTTTTTTCCTTGATGGGAAAGAGAAGCACTAGGAAAAAAGTACATTCATGGTCTGTACAAAAATAATATTTCTTTTCTCCTCAACACTTACTACTATAAAATAATGAACCTGAAGGCCTTTTGTTTTTAACAAGGGGGAAGAAAAAAAATTAATAAATAGAGTGGCTACAGACCTTTCTCATAGGACTCATCATAATGGCATAATGGTTATCAACGGAAAATGTCAGATGGGACCTTTAAATGGCAATTGGTTCATGAACAGAGATGTCAGCAAAGAACTAACAGATCAGTTCTTAAAAGTTGCTAGACTGACCTTATTAATGGCCATAAACTGCAGTGATTTCATTGTCAGGGCTCCAAGGTAGTGATACCTAGTACATAAGTGCTCTGCAGAAATAAGATTGCAGTAGCTCAGACTAATGAAAAAAAGTACTGAGCAAGAGAAAAAGCACAATGATACTTCATGCATGAAGCATTCCAGTAAGTAAACTTAGGAAACATGATGGGATTTATTGCTCTTCCAGGTTCAGCCTGGGTCACTAAGGATGTATCTCCAGTTTATGCATCACAAAACAGGAGGCTATCCATGCAGAACGCACTGTCAAGAGTGATATTAAAATGGGCCAGCCAAACTTTTACTGGATAAACCAGACCAAGTCTCTCTGCAGTGTGTTGTCAACAATGCTAAGACTACACCACTTTCAGTCCTAACTCTCACAGTCTGTGCACAATTCAAGTTCCAGAGTTAGTTTGTTCATGTGGGTCCAGGTAGAATCCACACACAGTAGAGACCAACAAATATTTTGCAAATTTTCTGCTGGAGATGGGAACTGTAAGAGCCAAGTCAGCTGCTCCAAACTTTAGCTGTTTTTAAAACATTTCTTTAAGCATCCCTTTCAGAAAAATTTCTCAATATTTACAATAGCTCACATTAATTTGCATTTACAGTTTCCAATGTTTTTGTTAGAAGCTGGAAACAAAGTAGACTAGTTCTCCAATACACTACTTTTTCCCAGGATGTCTGAATATTAGTTTATTCTGGTCAATACTGGTAGCTAAATCAGAACAGATATGAACAGACTGAACTACTAAAAGAGAAGTAGTTATAAGATATTCTACTGTCCCCCTGTCAAGTATAGGTTGTTCATATATGTAATATAAATAAAACAAAAAATCAACATTGCAAACAAATACACAAAAGTAATATTTGTCAGTACTCTAAATTCTCATATCAGAGAAATAATTATTCTAGTATCTAAGTTTATTCCATGTGTTTGTGTTTTCAAAACCAGATTAAAAATAAAATAAAGAAACAGCATTTGAAAGGTTTCTGCTAGTTCCTGGTTTGGTCACTCAATGTAAGACAGATTTCAAAGTCTTCCATGCACATTACAAGAACAGTTTTACTCACCATGGATTCTGTTTCTAATATCCCAAAAGATTGTGTACAATTTAGATGATATTGGTGTGCCCCAAAATTCCTGTCCTTTAGCTAACTATCCCAATAAATGTTAGGTGTCACCCAATCAGCCTTGCCACTCTCTGTAATTTTCTGTAATTTTTTGTTTCCCAGTAATTTTTTAAACCTTAAACAAGGATCAGTATTAGATAAAGGAAAAAATACTCCTGTTTTTAACAAAACTAACACTGTGAAGAAAGTAATATCACTCCCATTTTGCAAACAATAGCTCTTATAAAAAAAAAACCCTGACTCTAAATATCGTGCCACATATTGATAAGGCAGTGCTAGGACCTAAAAGAAATACTTGTACTGCTATTGTGGAAAGAATAAACAATGTGGGTGTCTAACAGAAAACTGTAAGGGAAATATTTGCCAGGCCCAGACAGCTCATGGAGTCTGAACTCCAAAGGCAATGTTTTCTCACTCAGGTATACTTTCTGCCACCGGAGATCCTGTGCCATGTTCCATTCTTGTGCACGTTACTTGGTCTGTACGAAGCCAATGAGACAGGTATTCTTGGATGTGAACACAGCCTTTTGTTCTCAAATAAGTTTCTCAGTTCATACATAAAGGATTTAGTAAACTACCTCTTTAACAATTCAGGAAATTAACAATTCAGGAAAATAGCTGTCATTTTCTTTTACTATTTAAGCAAGTAACAATTTAAATGGACATTAAGAGGGAAAGGATTGTCTTATATCAAAGCTGCAAGCGGTTTTGCTTAAAAGTTTATGGTGTCTCAAGGATTTAACACACCTCTTTGTTTTCTGCAGAGTGATAAGACAAAGAAAAAAGAGACTTTAGGCAGTGTTTTGAAATTTCTCATGAGCCTATTTACTTTTCTATCACTGTACAGGAAAAAAAAAGAGTAAATTGTGACATTCGATAAACCCAATCTTCTTTAGTTTTTGTACTTGACATATCTTGTTAGAGTATAGCAAGGTTTTCAGTAGCAGACTCACATACTTTTCAATAAATATTATATTGACGAAAATTAAGGGTTAATGCAAAGATCACAGAGCTCATCCATTTTTATATCAAAATTTACTGACAGTTCCACTGAAATAGATAAGATGATTCTTTCTAATTAGGGCTAATTCAGTAGAAGAAAAATTATAATGAAACAGTTAAACACCAAATGAAAGGGTCAGCTCTTTGCAAGATTAAACACAAACTGATTTTTATTTTACTTCTGGGCCTCCCCAATGGAAATGTACAACAATTATTTAGAATTAGGTGCTGTTAAAACTGTGGGCCAAATTCACTTCACATGTATTCCATTGACTTAATAAGACTGTATCAAGAATAAATTTGGCCCAAAGGTTTTTTTACATCATCTGAACAAGTAACTAACAACAATACAGTGCCACTTAGTGGCAAGGAAAAAGTTTTCAGTATGTGAGATATGGAGAGACATTCAGGCATACAATAGCTGGTGCTATTTGTATTTGAAATTTTGATACAATCTTATCTGATAGCTTCCAGTTACATTAAGCTCATTATTGCCACAATATTATATGCATCTTTTCATATAAAAATACAAAAATGTCTGCAAAGAGGGAATGAAAGCGAGCCCTTGTAATTAATGTAACATTAAGAACACTCCCTTCACATTATATCTTCAAATTATAGCCATTTTCTAAAAAGGTTAGAATGCCTGTAAAAAGCATAAATATCTTAAAGCTATTTGTATTTCACATGCTTCAGTAATGTATGTGTCACCTTCCTGAAAAATTATCCCTCAAAAAGGTCTAGAGTATTTCTTTTGTTTAAGTACCTATAGAATTACAATTTTGGGAAGCGACAACTATACTTAATACCATTTTAAATGGGAGAATGTAACTCATTATTCAGTGCAATATTGTTATATTTCTAAGAAAGAATGAGATAAAGACAAGAAGGTATTTCACTACATATAATAAAAAATAAGTCCAAAAGGGTCTGAAATAGATCATGGGGTCCCTCAACTTGCTGAAAATGAGTGACCCTTATATTTTTATAGGAAGAAGAAATGATAAGTAATGAACATTTTGATAATTTTACAGAATCATAGAATGGTTTGGATTGGAAGGGACCTTAAAGATCACCTAGTATAAACCCTTCTGCCATGAACACAGGAGCATCTTCCACTAGATGAGGTTGCTAAAACCACATCCAGCCTGGCCTTCCTGTGGTGCAGCTTCCACAACTAGTCTGGACAAACTGTTCCATTGCCTCAACATCCTCACACTAAATTATTTCTTTCTAATATTTAACCTAACCCTACCCTCTTTGTGTTTCCATTTTCCCTATCACTCCATGCTGTTGCAAGTCCATCTCAGATCTTTTGTAGGTCCCCTTCAGGTACTGCTCTAAGGTCTCTCTAGATCCTTTTCACCTCTGTGCCTGGGATAGCCCTGACCCACATGCAGAACCTTGCACTTGGCACTGTTCAACTTCATGAGGTTCTCACAGGCCTGCCTCTCAAAATTGTCAGGGTCCCTCTGGATGGCATCCCTTCCCTCCAGTGAATTAATGGCACCACACATCTTGGTGTTGATCTCTTCAGCTTATTTAAAGCCAAAGGTGGAATGCATTGACGCCAGCAATGAAAATACGCTCCCTATGTGTACAGTGGGAGTAAAATCGCTCTCTGTCTTCAGAATACAACAGAGAGATTGGTATTAATTTTTGAGACTCATATTTAGTTGTTTATAAGCACTTTTAAATAAACTAAGGCTCATTATTTCCAGCTGGGTTGAACAATCCTTTGGCAATCATTTGGTTCCATTCATGCTTCAATCCCATCTTTTATACTACTGAAAAAACTTGCTGGAAGTGGACTTCAGCAATAATTCTGCAATTATATTGCTGATGAGATTTGTACTTTGAATGAGCACTCTGTTTCTATATATATATTTGAACTTTTGAAGTGAAAAGTGACCACTGCCTATCAGATGTGGGTGACATGTAGACGCTGTCTTGTAAAATCAGCTTTGTAGAACTAAGTCAAATTACACCAAGAAACTTAGTACTTATATACATCCAGTATATACATTGCCAAACCTAATGCCCATTACAGAGCACATAGTACTGAATCAATTGACCTGCAGTAACACCAACAAAGAAATAATTAATCTGAATTTAGGGAATACACTATAGTATCATAACACCATGTTGGAATATGTTAGAATACTTCAAGGATAACTCACTAGAAAAATATTACATGAATCAGTAACATTTCAGTATTACATTACAGTAACATTTCACTTCAAAACAGGAACAGACTTTTGAAGCAGATGTTCTGACTTTTCCCCACTTACCAAAACTCGTGAACTGTAAAATAATTAAGACTTTAAAGAGTTTTTTGGGGGTCCAACACCTACTTGGGGCAGGGCCATTTAGATCAGATTGGTAATGGATTTTTTTCCAGTCAAGTTTTTAAAATCTCAAAAAATGGAGATCCCAAATTTTTCTGAGAAACCTGACCCAAGTGACTGGCCACTTTCAGTCAGAAAAAGTTTAAATTTTTGAGTCAGAATTTCCACCTTTCTAAGACCTGTGTGTTATCTTTTGTTCCAAAATTGTGTGAAGAAATTGTGTGAAGAAATTGTGTATCCTCTACAACCTCCTAGCAGCTAGTCAGAAAGCAATAAGTTTCCTCCTGAATCTTCTCTTCTCAACCCTGAACAAAGCTGGGTTTTCATACTTTCCTCATTCTTCATGTACTACAGTCACCTCACTCTCATTCACTTCGGCAAATCAACACCTTTCTTGTGCTGAAGGAAACAGACATAATATTTCAGAAGTAATGTCAGAATGCTGAACAGAGAAGGATAACTTGTCTTGACCTATTGGCCAGACACTTGCTAATAGAGCTCTCCCATTCTCCACCTGACTCATTTTCCCTTGTCCAACTCCCATCACCTCCCTGGTGGGGAGGAAAATCTGGAAAAAGCAAACCTTGCGTGTTAAGATAAATAGAGTTTGATAATTGAAATAAAATATAATATATCAATAATAATTATACCAATAATATCAGTAATAATAGTAATAATGAAAAAGAGAGATAAGAAGAAGAATATTTAAGACCGACAACGGATGTCCACTACAATTACTCAGCCCCTGCTGATGGATGCCCAGTCGGCATCTGAGCAGTGATCTGTGCCTTTCAGCCAACACCTCCCAATTTATATACTGGACATGACATTCTATGGCACTGACTATCCCTTTGGCCAGTTTGAGTTAGCTGTCCTGGCTTCTTGTTCACCTCCACACTGGGAAAACATGGAAAACCAGAAGATCCTTGACTTATACTAAGCAGTAGTTAGCTACAACTAAACTTCAATGCATTATCAAAATTATTCTTATAGTAAATCTAAAACACAGCACTGTCACAGCCAAAACCAGGGCACTATATTTTTTTCCAGTCTGCATTATTTTTGAGCAATGAAATAGCCTGAGATCTTATGATACAGATTGTTCCTGGATGAAAACAGGAGTGGGGCTTCAGGAGTTCCCCTAATATACTCCAGTTGCTAAGATGTCTTTAGTTCCTAGGACAACAATAGAGCTATTTCAGGTTACAATCTCCAAATGCACGTAATGTTGCATCCCCAGGCCCCAGCATCAGATTGTTACTTTTGACTTATTATTTGCTGATAATTATCTGCCAGACACAAATTTGATTTAACTTCTGTTTAAAAAAATCTTTGTTGGAATATCCTGAATGAAACAAATGACATCAATTTTGATGAACGAAATAAGCATAACATATGGAATGAGCAATTTATCCCACACATTTAACGTAGTCTATGGGTGTGAGTGCATTTATCAATAAAGGTTCAGTCGTGTGAGTTAGAAACATGTAACCTCAGCAAGATGAGCTATTCTGAATACTATCATTCATCTGAGGATGATGAAGTATATTCATTGCATCATACAAGGGTATTCTAGTTCCACTATAATGGTAGTATTTTTTAATTTAAAATTTTATTTGCAATACCAATAACTCTTACTACTTTTCTTGCTTTTTTGATGTAATTTATTTATTGAAAATAAATTTCTTGATGTTTATTTCTTCTTCAATTTATTTTCATTGGTAAATAAGTGGAAAAAATGTAAAATTTCCAAATGTTGAGGCAACACTGAATGGTTTTGTTATGTTTTTTGCTTTGATCTGTAGGGGAAGGAATTTTTGTGCACTCAATAATAATTTTTTCTTTTCAGTTAGTAGTCTAAGCTATGTAAACTTTAAATTTAGACTCAAGTACTGTCTTATTAAAAGGGTCCTAAAATTGTCTTTCTCTGTTCAAATGTTATGTCTGATTCCAAAGTGAATGACCCATTTTTTTCTCAGGGTTAAAGTATTCCTGTTTTTAGGTTAATCATAAATGACTGAGTAATCTCCCTCATTACAATAGTCTTGTAGAACTCAGTTTTATTTACTCCTGTGCCAATCTGACAAAAAGATTAATTTCACAGATATTTTCATTTATCCTTAAAAAAAATAACTATGCATTCAATCACAGCCAGGGAAGTGATACTAAATGATTTTTTATTTGTCAGGATATAAAACATGGAATCCTGGCAATTATTCGGGCATGAGGTTTTTTTAGAATTTTTTTCACTAACAAAATTCTTGGGGATTTAGATTTTCCTCAGTGTATTCTATAAACATTAGACTTGAGCAATTTTCCAGTGTCAATAGGTCTTCTCATCTTGCTTTATGTTATGAGGCAGACTGACTGATTTAAATTGATTTGAAATTATTTAGCTCTATGCAATACATCCATATCACCTTAAGATAAGTGTTTTCCAATTTGAGAACCCGTTCCCTATGATTCTCATGTAACAACACTCTGAAAACAAAATAAATTTGCTTCAAAAGAAGCTATTAATTTGAGTAAACTTACGTACATCTGTGCTGTTTGAAGCATCTTATATCTCTTAATTCCAGTTTATCCCACTGTTTCTATTTCTTTCAAATGTATAGGATACAAAAAAAAATACATGAGAACTACATGAAAACAATCCAAAGTGGTCTGAGAAGTACATACACAAATGTCCCATTGGATCTTGAGTTGATGTAACCCAGATCTTCCAACTCCACCTCCCCACTAAACTGAACCATTTCTAACCTTCAATCAGTTTCAACCTCACAGATCATACAACTCTAGTCCTCCACACCTCCCTAGCACACTGGAAAATTCTGAAAACTGTTTCAAAACAATGTTTGTTATTTAATTCCTTAATTGATATCTTTGAATGACACTTTCCAGCCAGAAAAGGTTATTAGACTTAAAAACACCTCAGAAATCCTTGATAACATGAACTGTTGATAAAATAACCTGTTTTACAGCTGTACGCTCAAAACACAGACTAAAATTAGAAAGAGAGTGTGTACCCTCTAAAAAAGTATTTGGAACAGCCATCTTGGGGGAAAATATAGATGAAAAGGCACACAAGTGATAGTGGAATGAGAGAAAAGACTCAGAACTAGTTTAACTCAACTGCAACTAAAACCACTGATCATGGTGCAAAAAAAACCAGAGCCAACTCTTTAAGTGTTCTTAAAGCCCTACCTTAGTGCCTTAGCATTATAAATGTAGCATTAATCTGTCAGTTCTTGAGACAGTGAATATCTAATACTGATAATCAGAGATGTTCTGCAACACCTCAGTCAGAAGACCAGACTCACACATAGTTTTTAATTTGAAGGATCTCTTTGTCTAGAGAGCGTCTGGTAAATTAGATAGGAAAAAAGTAAGACTTTTAGCTCTCCTTTCAATAAACAGAACATGTAATTTCAGCAGCACAATTATAGAGAAGCTGAACAGGTGTCATGGTACCAGGACAGGTCATCTGAAATATCTTTGAATATTAACCAAAGCAAAGCAGAGAGAAGATCAAGGCTTAGCTTCCAAGTTACAATTATAAACACAAAATGAGTTCTTCTTAATTTGGGAGATACCAGGTCTGCATACAGCATTAGCCATTTTCCAGTACATTTCCATTAGTAATGTCTTTGCTGATTAGTTTTTTTCTAAATTAGCATGTTTATCCATTAGCATATCAATATTGCTGCCAACCATCCTCTTAATTTTTAGTTTTCTTGTTGCAACAAAAAAATTGCCAATAAAAGCAAGCTTTACTTGAAGCCTTAATTAAGTCTAGTACAATTCTTTTTTCTTTCTTTTTTTTTAAGCTTGTTTAATAATACTGTGTAATATTTACTCAGATTACAGATTTGCTTTGCTCAATAACACCACTTGCTTGATTAATCAAAAACTTTGTATTTTGGTTTGGCTGCAACACAAGCTATAGTACTCTGCATAGTTTGGAGACACTCTTATGAAAGCCTGCCTTAAAAATCAGAAAATAACAAGATCACAGTCAAAATAATTTTCATAATTTCTGAAGCTCCTCTTAAGAGAAGGTAGAGACTCTTATACATAAACCTCTGAACTCTTTTATACAGTCATACTACATTGCTCCCACATTAACATGCTGAGATGTTTCTGATCAATGTCTTGCATGTAACAGAAAGGCCAACACCAATTCTTTCAAAAGTTTCTTTTTGTTCATATTCCTCTCTTTTTTTATCATCCATAATTTTTTCATTGTTTTGATACGTTCAATAACATTAATTTGAAGCCAGTCACAGCAGAATAGCTAAGACTTTGTTTAACAGAAGTATACAAAGAGCTGGCTTGAATATACAGCAATGCCAGCGTCTACTGTCAACACTGTTATTCAGGACAGATACTCTTGTCTGACATAATTAAATCTTGACAGTAATTATTTCTGCTGATTCCTGGTAGACCGCTGTTAAAGATATGCTTATCCACTTTCAAATACACTATCTTATTAGCCTAAATACATGCCAGTAATTACAAAGCTACACTTTTTAAATTTGGGGTTCTCTAAAAGTCTTTTCAAAATAAGATGATAAAGCTTTCCCTAAAAGGATCCCCTGAGTCTTAAAACCAAGAGATCTCAGACAGTGCCTGATATTCCAAGACCTGATATGAGAGAGACAGGGAGAGGAAGAGAGACAGACAGGGAGAGAGGGAGAGAAGGCAAGTTTGCATGTACATAGAGCATGTTATTGAGTAATTTTTGTTTTATAACTCAGCAGGTCAATTTGTATTAAAATTATGTGGAAATAATTCTCACTGTTCGTTGTCACCTTCTTCAAATAAGAAGCTCTCCTGAGCCATCATGTTAATAACAGGTATTTCTTATTTGTTTCACTGTTTGGCAGGGGGAGGTGAGAAGATTTTGGATAATGGTCATGCTGAACCATTAATATTACTTTTTACCTCATAAGGCTATGAAAACATGACAAAGGATAAGCAGGGAATGAAGTTTAGAACAAAGTTGAATGAGAAAAGTAAGATCAGATCTGACCCGAATGTCTGAATATTATTATTAAGTATTACCTTTAAACTTCTCCAGTATTCATATCTAAGAACATAAAATATTTTCACAATACAAGTACATTTAGCATAAGCAAATGTTTAAACAAAAGAACGAGGAATTTTAATGAAGCACCCTCAGGAAAATGTTTAAACTTTGCCCTTAAGTTTACTTTGTTCACTAATAGGCTTCTATTTCTAGTACTGAGTAGGAAGGATAGGTTCAATGTGTTAATAAGGAAAAAGTAATACTATTTAATTAATTCTGGCTGAACACACATGGTTTAATATACTTGGCAATATCATTCTATCACATGATATGATAATTTAATGGAACTTTTTTATTTAAATTGCTGGCAAGTTTATGAAATTATAAAGCAAATAGGCCATGCACTTGGGTGTAATTGACTGTATAAATGTGTTTTATACTATACTGTTGGCAAATTAGCCAATCCCTGTCACAGAATCAATTATTATCTAGCTGTATTCTGCAAACACAATAGCAGAAATACAGCATTTGCAGAAAAAAACCCCCCCTATAATTGTTAATCTTACATTCTGCATCTTAAAGTCAGGCAATAAACATTCATACACTGTATAATCATCTCACAATAAGGCTGCTGCCAAATGAGTGCACATTTAAAATTCCTTGTTGAAGAAATTCCTTAACTGGAGGTGCTGTTTTTGTTTTTATTTGTCTTTTCTTCTTCAGATCAGTGAAGTGAGTAATACATATGTCAGTGACTCAAAAGATATAAGGCTTGACTGCATGACTGAAATTTCCAAAGCTACTTAAAGGGACTTGGACACTCAGTTTCTCTTGGAACTGTGTTCACTCTAACCCCCACCTAATGACGGTTCTGATAATCTGGGTGCTGTACCAAAAATTACAGGATGTTGTCGTCATGGTTTTAATGCATGCTGTTTTCAGACATCAGCGAAGGTTTCCGAGTGAACTGGACATTTAAAATAATTTCTTCTGGTTCCACTAATAATAGGAAGTTGTTTCACTCTTTCATATATCTCCTTCCAAGCAGGCCATATTTAAATCATAAGCAATGTTTAACATAACACTTCTTGATGGTGTAAATAGCATAACAACTTCTTGATGGTGTAAACATAGAAACAAAATATACCTGCTCTGTTACAAAATCCAAAACCTGCTGTTCTTGTAGAATGTAGGAAATTGCAGTGGTTCTGAGCAAGTAAGAGTCAAGATGTCCAGACTACCGTGTCACCAGCATTCCTCCCTGTTTCTACATCTCTGCTGAGCAAGGATGGGATAAGCAGCTTTATGGATTTATGAACTGAGCAGCCATTGAGCACCTACAAGCGGTTTCACAGGGCAGATGTGATAGTGCTTCTGTTCACTGGAAAGAAACAGTGCAAACCTGTAGGCAGATGGTTTAGCTCCACTTATGAATGTTACCCTGTACCCATATGGGGGGTTTTGTACCATGATCTGCACTGCAGCTACAAAGTGAGGGATGTTCACTGCCATTCAGGTGCATGGAATTGCACCTTACGTGGGCATCCTTCAACTAACTTGTGCACCAAAGCAGTCCAGGTGTTTTAGCAGGCAGCACAGGCCCAGCAGAAGACTGACAGGTTCTTGGAAGCTGAAGCTCACACTGCTATGTCTTCAAGACTACAGAGTCACAGCCTATAGGATATAAAGCTTTCTCAGGGAAGCCTGTGCATGCCTGTGAACAGATGCATGGTAGATATCCCCAGCACCCTTAATGACATGCAGAAAGCAAGTTGTTTAGAGCTTTGAAAGGCTCTGCAATTCTTTTACGTATCTTTACAGCACTTATGTGGGAAAATACCACCATCCAGCTGAGAGTCATCAGAAATATTCTGTTGTTCTAGGGCTCCAAACTCAGCACTCTCAGTCTCAGCTCCATTATTTACCTAGACATTATTCTTTCCATGGAACCAAATTACTGATACCAATTTGAAAACAAATCTGTCAAAAGGGAAGATATCAACCATGTGCTTCTCTCTTAGAATCAGCCCCACTGAGGACACTCATGAATATGCTGTACATACTTCTTATGAAAATGAACCATGATCCAGCTACTAGTCCTCTTAGAATAGTACTGCTTCCTGTAGTTTTTAAGTACTCATTTACTGTCCATTCCTGCGTTCCTTATACTAAACCTTTAGATCAAGAACTTTCCTGACTACAGGGTCTCTTGACTTTAATGTTCCCATTCAAACTGTGCTGGTTTCTAAGTTTCAGGCTCTGATCTGTACTCAGATCTTAAGTTAGGACACACTGTTTTTTTGTCTAAATCCTACTCTCCTATAAATGTTAAAATCACAAGCCTGAAGTGGAATTGCGTCCTGAGCTTCTCAAGCAATACCTATGAAAAGTGCATGGTTTGTTTTATTGAAAAGCAAAGCTCTAGCAAAAAAGGATGAGAGAAATGAGAGAGGATGAGTAGAAGGGTGAAAAAGCAGAAGGTTTCTGTCATTATCAAACTTTGCCAAATTTGTTTTCAGTCTTGTTCCACTTCCTTATCTGTTTAATTCCCTCTGGCTCTCCTGGTACAATTTTGTCATCTCTATTTTATCCAGCTTTAGTGATCTCACTTGCTGGTGAAGTAATTTTGAACTCTTGTGCCTGAAAATATAACTTTAATTACATGTAAAGGAAGAAATATATCAAGTTTGGGGACCAGAAGCTATTAGTCATATTAAATGTACAGCTGAAATTTTAGAAAGAGTTGTGCCAGTCATGATTGCTAAAATATAAATCTTTGGCTGTGTGATTCATTCTATACTAGGAATCTTAGAGATAATGGCAGCACCCTGTATTATAATTTTTAAATTACACATGGCTGGAACATCTTACAGAATAACTTGAAAGAGGGTTATAAAGATACACTGAGTGCGTTGTCAGGAAATAAAAACAAGTGAGATTAAGGCACAATAAATGCCTCCAAATGGAAGATCTATATTTCAGGATTTTTTCTGGGACACACAAATTAGGGTCTTTTTAACAAAAAAAAATTAATTTAAAAATCATATTATGTAAAGTCACACCACATGTTGAACCAGTTTTAAAGAACAAACAAATCCCTCCCCTCCAAGACCCCAAACCTAAACAATCCACATAATTATCACTGTTTCCTTGGAAAGAAAACAGTGAGGAAATTAACTTAAGGGCTCAATCGCAGTTACTGATCTTGAACAAGAAATGTTTCAAAGAAAATAAGGTAACAGGGAAGGTCGACAACCTCTTTAGAACATGTTGTGGGAATTACATAATATTGCTGCCTTGTTAGCCAGGTGTTAACCAGTGCCTGGGGCTCAGCCCTCTGGGAGAGAAACTGACATCATGTGTATCCATGAGAGCAGTCTTTGTTATTTGAAACAGGGAGCTGATACCTGTGAGTGCCTTCTATCTCAGGATATTCTATGATGCTATGATTTCTAAAAAACAGTTATAAAATCCTGTTTCTCTGACTGCAGCAGGGAAAAAAAATTAAAACACAATAGATTATATCCACCTATAGGCATTCCTCCCCAGCAACATCTCTGTTCAAGTAGCTCTCTGTGCTCGACCCCAAGGCCATTCATATAATTCAGTGATGGAAAGACTCAGAGACATACAGATACTTTCTGTAATACAAAAATTACAGCCTAACTGGAAAGCTGAGATGCTCTCATTGTTTCATTATTTCTATTAACTGCATTAACCCAGTCCTAAGCAAGGACTCCGGTCATGCTAATTTACAAAGAATTGTCCTGCTTTATAGAAAACATTATTTTCTTGGAAAGGACAAATTATAATAATCCAGCAGGAAGACTGCAACATTTTTTCAAGCAGAGAATTTGGATCTTACTCTTCATAAAATAACTTTATAACTCTTGGTTTCATGTATGATGTGGAACCCTCTCTATGGCATGGTGATCCATTTACCATTAGAGATTAGAGAAAGGCTGTGAGCATTGTCTACCTCAACTTTAGTAAAGCCTTTGCCATTGTTTCCCTCAACATTCTCCTGGAGAAACTGGCTGCTCCTGGCTTGAATAAATGTGTAAAGAACTGCCTGGGTGGCCAGGTCCAGAGTGTGGTGGTAAATGGAGTTACATCCAGCTGACAGCTGGTCGCAAGTGGTGTCTGCCAGAGCTCAGTGTTGGGGCCAGTCCCCTTTTGTATCTTTATCCATGATCTGGATGAGGGGATGGAGTGCACCCTCAGTAAGTTTGCAGCTGACACCATGTTGGTCAGGAGTGTTGATCTGCTGGTGGGTGAGAAGCCTCCACAGAGGGATCTGGACAGGCTGGGTTGATGGGCTGAGGGCATTTGTGAGATTTTCAACAAGTCGAAATGCCAGGTCCTGCACTTCAGAAAAAACAACACCAGGCAGTACCACAGAGTGGACAGAGTGCTGGGAAAATTGCCCAGCAGAAAAGGACCTGGAGGTGCTGGTCAACAGTGGCTGAACATGAGCTAGTGTGTGCCCAGGTGGCCAAGAAGGCCAATGACATCCTGGCCTGTATCAAAAATAGTGTGGAAAGACAGCAAGGACATTGAGATGCTGAAGCAAGTCCAGGGAATGGCAGTAGAACTGGTAAAGGGTCTGGAGCACAAGTCCTGTGAGGAGCAGCTGAGGAAGCTGGGCTTAATCAGACTAAAGAAAAGGAGACTCAGGGGAGACCTTATTGCTCTGTACAGCTGCCTGAAAGGAGGGTGTAGGGGAACCTGGTCTCTTTTTTTCAAGTAAGAAGAAGAAAAGGCCTCAGGCTGCACCAGGGGAGGTTTAGATTTGATATTAGGAAAAATTTCTTCACTGAAAGAGTTGTTCATCATGTGAACAGGTTTTCCAGGAAAGTGGTGGTGTTACCTAGAGGTATTAAAAAGATATGTAAATTAGCACTTAGGGACATGGTTTAGTGGTGAACTTAGCAGTGTTAGCTTTACGGTTAGACTTGGTGATATTAAAGGTCTTTTCCAACCTAAAGTCTTCATGATTCTGTAACTTTCAGCAAGAAGATTGTGAGAAATTTAAAAAAATTAGGGAATGTGGGTTGCATTTTCCAAATATGGTTCATATTTGAAAGATTTCTACCAGGAATGAAAAATTGTTTCTCTTACATATAAAAAGTTATCTTTCTTTGAAAGATGGAAAACAAAAAGAAAGTAACGCAATGTGGACGTGCTATATATGTGAAGGTTCAAGTTCAAATAGTTCAAGTTGTGTTTATGTTTCAATGATAAAGCAACCACCTGTGAAATTCCACTTTATTTTTTCTTGTCTTTGAATGAGTGGGAGAGTTATAAATAAAATGTTGTTGTTCAAGGAGGTGCATAAATAAATTGGTATAATTAGGTGTCATAATTAACGTGCCCATTGCTGTTCCAGACACATTTACATAATTGTCAGTGCTAAAATGAAAATAATTGTCAGAATTGCTTCTGTTAAGACTGATAGTTCCTTAGTTTGTATAGTTTTCTGTAAGTATTTGTTTAGAAAATAATCTAAACTCTGAGCATTAAATGACTACATACAAGCCAAAATCTTCATAAGTGAACAAAATTTACCACCCTAGAATTCAGACAAAATGTCTTGCCTGGTATCTTGCTACACATCTTCTGCATAAAGGCTAAACTATGCTTTCAGTGTGTCTGAGACTTGCACATTTTGCCAATGTAGACAGGAAAAATAATTCCTGCTTTCTGAGAAATTACTAGCAAAGAAAAAGCCCTTTAGACTGGTTCTTTGGTGGGTTTTCTTCCCAGTTTGCTTTTATGTGATTAACTACTTGTTCGAGTAGACTTACACAATTAACAAGAACCAGAGGTTTGAGTCTTGTGCCAGTTCATGTAATGCAGCTTTTAGATTACTGCCTTAGAAAAACAGCTCAGATTTAGGCTTAACCAGTCTACGACAGTTTTATTTTATTGAAAATTAAGCTAACCATATATAATAAGTGCAAATGTTTTTATCTAAAGAAGAAATATCTTAGAATAATTATATTTCTCAGGCTAAACAGTTTTGTATTAGTATAAAGCTGTACTTGAGCACAGCTGCAATAATTTAAAATATTGTCACTTGTGTATAGAAATAACAGATTTTATACACCCTCTAAGATCATTTAGAAACAATGAAAAAATTATTCATACACTTTCTATGACTTTTATTGTCCTCAATGTTTTTCCTTCTTCCCTACTCTTAACCTTTGAGATTTCTTTTTTTCTCAAATTAGAAAGTAAAATTCTCTGGGACAGTTTTGATCTATTTAGCAGGGGTCCTAAGGCACAAACAAATAAAAATTAAATAATATTCCAGTAGCAGATACAGTTTTATCAGGGAAGATGGGATGGGTAAGATATAGAGTGTTCGGTTCCCTTCAATATTTATGTCATATTCACTTCATTTGGTACAAGACCATCAATATTGGAGTTAGATTTACACTCTATGTAAAACTAAAGATTTATTTTTAAGTAGTTATCTGACAAAAAAAAAGTAAAAAACAAATGAGACTGGAAGATTTTCACTTACTTTCTATACACATTATTTATATATGTATATATATTCATGAGTGCTTACTACTCATATCTGTATATATTTGAAGAGACTGAGGTAAATTTTTTTTGGAACTGTTTACTCCTAAAAAACCTGTTCTGCTTCATCTTCTGTAATTCAAGAATGAGTTTAAAATGGGCAGTATTCAAAGAAAAATTCTGCATGTCTCTATTTCCTGCATAATAGTGAGAAAGTTCTTACTGAAGAAATATGCATCCATTCTTTTGTTTGTGAAAATACCAGTACACTTCATCACTGAGAGTAGTGAATAAACAACAAAAGCCTTTTGATTAAATTAGGTTAACTTCTCACATAACAGTAATGTAAATGCAAACTTACTATCTCACAGGAAAAAAAATTAAATATATACATCTAAGTAAATACACCAATTTATGACCAAACTCTTTCCTGATTTGATTTTTTCAATTAAACAATATAACTTCGAAATTTGCTTATAATATTTACCTTCTTTCCCCTATTTTTTTCACTTATCTAATTATAACAATATCAGCGGTCATATGAAAAGCCTTTATAGCTAATCTTGATTGACTAAGAATAGGGCTGGCATCAAGGTCTTGGCTATCCTGCTTCCACCTACAGCCCCTCTAGCTTTAATAACATTAAGATTTCTGTGCAATAGAAGATTATCATAATTTTAAATGCACATACTAAACCAAACTGAAATTCTCTCAATTAGTAAGGATATTAAAAAAAAAAAAAAAAGAAGATAGCATAGAGAAGAATAAGTTCCAGATACTCATAAGAACCATGCTTGCTAGGGCTTTCAGGCTGGTTTTACAAAAACAGTTCTACCAGCCCTTCCAAATGGTTTCTGCTGTAGATTTAGGCTTAAGTGGACCTACAGTTTTTATTGTGGAAATACACCATGTCTCCAGTTTTACAGGTACAGCACTACAAAAAACTTGCCAAAAAACATCCTCCAATATCCTTCTAGTGAGCTTTCTGCCCTGGGAACCCTCTGGAGACAAGATTTTCCTTCTACCTCTTTCATGCTCAAAGTAGGCTTTCATCAGCAATTGGAAACAATCTTTTCCCATGAGGAAAGGGGAAAATAAGAATGTTTGTAAGACAAATAGAGTTTAACCTGTGCAGTAGGTCTTAAAGGTAAGGAATACTCATGTGGATTTAATTCAGTCCTGGACAAGAGGAAACCTAGAAAGGGAACTGTAACTTTGTCAGAGAAAACAATTTTAAAATGAGAAAAAATTAACATCTATGGAAAAATGGAAAAAAACCTGGAGGATTATATTTCACTGATCACCCAAATGCTATCTGATAGCACCTGGATGTCACCTGGTACAATGTCCCCTTCAGAGTGAGATTGTTGCCAACACATGGTCAGGTCAGCAGTGTCTTTACCTCCCTGCCTTGAAAACCTCCAAGGATGAAGATCCCATGGTCTTTGGGGAAACACTATATATCCACAGCACTCACTGAGACATTTTTTTAATGTTCAGATGGACCTTTCCAAACTGCAATGTATGACTCTTTCTCCTTGCCATATTATTTGTTAGTACCAAGAACAGCTCCATGTTTATAATTTTATTCAAGTAGCTGTAGGCTTCAGCTGGGTGTCCATTTCACAACCACTCCACCAGAACAAATAAATCCAAACCCCTCAGCCTTTCCCAACAGGTCATGTACATGACAACCTGACCCATATTAAGAAGTTTCTTTGGACTCCTCTGCAATTTCTCAACACCCTTACTAAAAACCCTGCAGTTCTAGACAGAACCTTTAGATGTAGGGGGTTTAACTGTTTGTTTGAAACATAAAAACATTTGGGGTACCTTGGAAATTTAAAAGGTACTTCCTGTGAGTAACAAAAAATAAGGCAACCTTGCTGCCTTATCCCTTCATTTCACCATGAGTTTCAACTTCACATGTTTTGTTGATCTGTTCTATAGATAAGAGGCTACTTTAAAAAGCCACTGTGACAGAAAGAGGACAGTATTTCCAGAGATAGTCATGTAAGGAGTTAGTACCATCAGAGGCCTTTGGTGCAGAATAGCAGAAGATATGATGGGATCTTTCTCCATTACTCCCATGGCTACCAATATGGCCAGAAAAACAGATCTTCCACCAGAGAGTGAGTAGAAAATCACACTGACAATGCAGCCACGTGTAATAGCCATTACCATCATCAGAGAAGAAAAAAAGAGATTAGCTAATATCTTCCATAATTTTAAGATTGGCAATAGCAGTGAGCTTGATGAATGCATTTGATTATCAGCTTGCCCAATAATTGGATTGATGAGTAACATCTTTGGCCATCATGCCAAGCTCTGGTCCACTGCAGCCAGTGATGAACCTGCCCTCATGTCCTTGTGGCTGCTCAGCCCTTGGCTAAGAGCTTTCCATGCCATGGACAATGGCTGGTCTATGCAGCATCTTCACTCAGGAAAGCCTCTGAATTTTTACACAGGACTAAAAGCAACTCTGAAAAGACTTCCAGATGAGACAGCAGTACTAGCAAGGATCTGCACTCTCTTCCCCAGAGGAAGGTTGTAAGAATTTTGCTGTGGAAAGTGTAAAGCCATGTTAGTATGAGGACAGTAAAATCAGTTTTGCTCCAAAGTATCTTCCTTACTTCTGTTGTGATATATGAAATCACTCTTTCTTAAACTAAACAAAAAATGAAAAATGAAAGACACAGTACAGACCTTCACAAAAATGTAGTTCTGACTTCCTTGTCCTTGTTTACCATGGAAAATATCATGCTTTCAATTATTTCTAAATATGTAATGGTAAAACTCTAAGTTCCCTGGGGCAGAAACACTCTTTCACAATACTTTTGCACAGCACCTTGCAAAATGGGACCACATTCCCATGTGGTCTGCAGGGAGTTCTGTAACAAAGTAAATATGTAATACTTCCAAGAATCATATCAAACATGGAAAACACTGCACCACCTACTGCAAAGAGCATTAAAAATGCTAAAAATGTCAACAGAATAAACTTGCATGATGCTCAACATGAAGGCAAGCAGTACATTTTGCAACACAAGAAGAGTGTAAATATGTACTCTAAAGCAGTGAAAACGGCATATGTTGTTTAGGTGTAATAAAATGTAAGGCATGGTTTTTTAGCCCATTATTAAATGGGTGAATATTAAAGAAAAAGTCATTTCTATGCATATGCAATTATTACAGGTATCAATTGATATCTAAATCTTTTGAATATACTTTCATAAAAATTAAATTTGAATTAGTAAGTTAGCTGTTTGTAGGCACTTAAGAATGTTCTCTAAATTTTATCAATATTTTCTAAATTATGTTTAAGAAAGAGGCTATTCCAAAAAAGTAGTCTTTTATAATAGGTAGTCCATCTTGGTCAATTATTCCCATGTGAGTAATAAATCCTCCCTGTTTGCCAACTCAGCCAACAGACATGCTTGACTGAGTCAGGAGAATTGATAACCTCTTTGTAAAAAATCTATTACACACCAGATCAGCATGTCCATAATCTCAGGGTTCTGCATCAACTCATTTTCCTCCTCTGAAATGACCTCACTAGTGAAGGAATCAGGCATTTTATGAGATTGGTAAAGAGAATTTACAGCAATATTTGTTTGGCTGGTTGTTTTATGCAAATTACAGACTCATATCTAACTTCAGGAAACTGCAGGATAACTCTTGCCCCAAGAAAAGACCAGCGTGATGATTTTTTAATTGCCATCAATCTCTTTTATGGAAGCACTAAACAGTGCTTCAGTCATTCAAATCTAGAGTGTCTAGAACAGAAAGTCACCATCAGCACAACCCATGTAATAAGCAACACGTTGTTGGAAGCACCCAGTAGTATCATAAATTATATTAAACTCATCCACTGCCACCCAAAAGCCCTCCCCAAGTGAAGCTTTTACTTCAGTTCTTTCTTTTGCCAAGCCCAACTCTTCTATATTGAGATAAGGTTGCTCTCCAAACCAAGTCTTGAGAGTTATGAGAAAGGGTAACTGATTTTCAAAAATAAGCAAGCCAAGGTACCAAAACAGAATAGCAAAAGAAATATAATTACTAGAGTCTGCTATTAGCAATAGGAAGGCATAACTAGGAAAGCATAAAGTCCTACGCTATCCTGAAAGGGCAATCTCTGATGACAGGAACTTATTGGCATTTTCAGCTGCGTAGGCTTTATCACACCTACTCTACTTAGTGTGACGGACACTTCATGTCAGGGACTTCGATGTCATTCAGGCTGATGGGTTTAGAGATGATATATCTTTCTTGCTCTGGTTAGGAACAAAATGTACAAAGAAATTCTGTGGTCACACTGTTCAAAGTTAAGTGCAGACCAGAGGAAAAAAAGTTAATGTGCCTGACTGCAGTATTTGCTCTTAGCATGCAGTTGCAAGCTTTGAAAGTCCCGTTTAAGTATCTCTTTTTTAAGATAAATACCTATTAAGTAATGTATATGCACAAGCTGAAGTGTTAAATGGTTTGTTGAAACCTATTAGAGTACACAAGATGATAAACATAAATTATAGCTAATATACTGCACCAGTGATTTTTAAACATAAAAATTACTGACACTGTAAAAACACACTTGAGTCATCGTAGCAGCATAATAGCACTAATCCATGTTTATCCAACCGTGCACTTTTCAAAAACAACACAAACCTCTAATAAATGCTTTGGCTTCACCTTGACAACTTATATGGGTTATTGCCTCGTTCATGCCTGGATAACCATGTGTTATGACTTAAATGTTCTTTAATATCAATTTATGCCTTGAAGAAAAAGGATTGAATAACATAGTGTACATATGGTTCAATTTATTACAGCAAAACAATCATTTTAGTTTGAAGATATTTTCTCATGGTGCATATCATAGAAATCTTATTCAATAGAGCTCTCAATAAACCAGATTTTTTATGTCACAATAAATGAAACTAAGGCAGCTAATTGTTGCTAAGATTCTAAATAGATGAGTCTATTTGGCTTTCTTGTCAATCAAGAAATAAATTCCTTAACACTTGTATTTCTGGATTCTAATGTCTCTAATTGGATTTTACACTATCTGATTAACGACGTAGTTTATAGACTACTGTAAAAAAATGTGATACTTAAAAGTGGAAGAGGAAATTGTGGATTGTCAGCATTTATGGAAAAGGCCAAGACAACATTGAGTAATTTAGCATTTTTGCAAAATGGCAAGGAAAAGCATAAAACCTGGTCAGTGATGCCTCATTTGTGGTACTCTTGTTGTGTGTCTGTGATACAAAAGAAGACCCTGGAGTGCTATTCTGAAGAATATTAAAATATGTAATAGTCTGTACTGAAAATGGATTGCAGTTCCAGGAAATTACAAAATAAAAAAGAAATCCAAATTTTAATTTAGAACCAAAAGCAAAGAATAAGCTAAAAATTCAGCCACAGAATCATGGTGAATTAAACTTGCAGAAAGTACAAGCACAAGGTAGAAAAGAATGCCACAAAATAGCCTTGTTACTTCTGCAGTACCAATTTTTACTGACAGTCTTATTTTCATGAACTCTCCATATTTTCCAAAAATGTTTCTGGCAATCCTTCAGACAGAAAGATCTTCTCGTATATGAAGAGAAGGCAATCCTAAATGCGCTATGGCTGCAGATATGCAAGTGTGGCTTTTGCCATGTAATTGCTATTGGAAGATGAAGACTGGCTGGAAGCTAATTTAAAACCATGACGACAGAAGAATCAGCAATGGCTGTGGGCATTACAGCTTTTTACCCAAAAATAAAAAGAGCAAATTAAACTAAATTACATCAAGTTAAAAACCAGTGAATTAAACAAAAAAAAGCAAAAAGTAGAACTCCAACATAGAACACCAAGAATCTCAACAAAAACCCCAAAATTTATCCCCAATGTTAAGCAAAAAAAGTAAAACAAAAATAAAAATGCCAAAATAAAACCAAGGAAAAAAAGGTGAACAAAAGTAAACAAAAAATAGGAAAGACCTTCAAAGCCCCAACATACAACAACAGCAATACAAAAAGAAACCCAAATTGAAAGTTAAATAAAAATTAAAAGCCAAAACAAATAAAACAAAATAAAGCAAACAAAAAGTAAACAGAAAACTCTATTAAAACCCATCAGAAAATGAAAGGTAAACAAAAAAAACTTATAAAAGGCAAACATATATAAAACACCAAAGTAAACAAATAAAATCAACCAAAAAAAACCCTAATATAATTGAATAGAAATAAAATAACATAAAAACCCCAAAACATAAACCAAAGTAAAAGAAAAGAACTAACCTAAAACCTCTATGTAAAGCCCTACAGAAAACCCTTAATGGATAAAATCAATATAAAACCAAAAAACTTAAAATCAGAAAGTAAACAAACAAAAACTGCTCATGAAAGTTGAAGTAAACTCAAGACAAATTAAGAAAAACCCAGAAAAAGTAGAATCCTAACATAAAATATCATAAACTGTACAACAAAGTAGAACAAAAAAGAAAAACACGCCAAAATAAACAAAAATAACCTGAAATAAAATGTAAAGCCCAATGTAAAATATAAAACAAAACAATAAAAATCCCAGAATCATAACGATGTAAAAGAATGAAAACCCAACAAAATAAATTAAAATGAACAACAAAATCCCAAACAAAAATTATAAGTCCAACTTAAAAACACAAAATCGCCAGTGTAAGATCTCAACATACACCCCAGTGTAAAACCCCAGCGTAAAACCCATCACAAAACAAAACATAATATAAAACTAAATACAAAATTTTAAAAAGTCAAGAAAAAAACAAAGTATTCCAAAGTAAACAGCAAAGTACAAGTAAAATGTAAAATCCCAATCTAAAAGCCCAGTAAGTAAATGTAAGAGAACCAAAGAAAAAAGTAAACAAAGAACTCCAAACAAGAAGCTCTAGTGTTAAAACAGTGATAAAACTAAAGAAATAAAGAAATAAAACTAAATAAAAAGAAATAAACTAAAGAAATAAAAAATCAAACCTAATTAAAATAAAAAAAGTGAAGTAAAACACAATACAATAAAAAATAATTAAAAGGTAAAGTAAAATGCATTTTAAAAATAAAGTAACTTCACAGAATGGGTAAGGTCGGAAGGCACCACAGTGGATCATCTGGTCCAACCTTCCTGCTCGAGAAGAGTCGGCTGACAACACATAGCACAGGACCACATCCACAAGGTTCCTAAAATCTGCAGTGAGGGAGAATCCACAATCTCTCCAGGCAATCTGTTCCAGTGCCCAGTCGCTGGCACAGGAAAAAAAAAGTTCTTCCTCATGTTCAGGCAGAATTTCCTATGCATCAGTTTCTGCCCATTGCCTCTTGTCATAGTGTCTGGCATCACCAAGAAGAATCTGGCTCCATCCACTTTCAGATCCACACCTTTCAGATACTTGTATGCCTTGACAAAGTCCACTCAGTCTTCTCCAGGCTAAACAGGCCCAGCTCAGACTTCCCAAGAGAGGTGCTCCAATCCCCTACACATCACAGCCCCTTGCCCCAGGAGCTCCAGGTCTCTCTTGTGCTGAGTAGCCCAGAACTGGACACAGCACTCCAGATACGGCCTCACTAGGAGACCACATATAGTTGAGCAGAGGGGCAGGATCACCTCCCTTGACTTGCTGACAATGCTCTTCCTAATATACCCTAGGGCACACTGCTGGCTTGTTATCCTCCAGCACCCCCAGGTCCTTTTCAGCAAATTGGCCCCAGCCTGTACTGGTACCCGATGTTATTCTTCCCCAGGTGAAGAACCTTCATTGGCTCTTTTTGAATTTCAGGTCCTTCTCTGTCCATGTCTTCAACATGTTGAGGTCCCTTCTAAGGGCCACACAACTCTCTGAGATATCAGCCACTCCTCCCACTTTTGTGCCATTGGTGATCTTGTAGAGATCTTGCATCTGCTCCTTTGTCCAAGCCGTCAATAAACAAGTTAAACAATACTGGGCCCAGAACAGAACTCTGGTGAGCGCCAGTAGTGACAGCCCTCCAACTGAACTCCGTGCCACTGATTACAGCCCTCTGGTGCAGCCAGTTCTCAATCCACCCCACTGTTGACTCATCCAGTCCACTCTTCCTGAGTTTGCCCATGAGGATATTGTGAGAGACAGAGTCAGAAGCCTTGCTGAAGTCAAAGTGACAATACTCCCTGCTCTCCCCTCACCCACCCAGGTATTTGTTTCACTACAGAAGGCAGTCAGGTTAGTCGAACATGATTTACCTTCAGTGAATCCACATTGACTACTCCTGATCAGCTTCTTGTTATTCATGTTGATAGAGATGGCCTCCAAAAGGAGGTCCTCCACCACCTTTCCAGGGATTGAGGTGAGGCTGCTCGGCCAGTAGTTCCCTGGGTCCTCCTTGCCCTTTTTGAAGACCAGGGTGACATTTGCTTTCGTCCAGCCTTCAGGCACCTCTCCTGATGGTCATGACATTTCAGAGATGACTATGAGTGACCTGACTATGATGTCTACCACTCCTCTCAACCCTGCTGGGTGCATCAGGGCCCATGGAGTTGTAGATGCCAAGTTTATTCTGGTGTTCCTTAACCAAATTGTCATTGATCAAGGGAAGGTCTTTCTCCCAGCATTCATATACCCTGGACTTCTGGGTCAGAGATCCCTGGGGACTGGTCTTATCAGTAAAGACTGGTAAATTCTACAATACATAATCTTTACCTGAGTAAATGTGTGGGCCTAAGAATGCAATCTACAGCAACCAACAGAGTGAATGAGGAAAGAGCTAAGAAACACTGTAAAAATCTTCACAGATGAAGTCCTACAAGTATATTCCATCTGCACTTCAGATAAAACTACAAAAGAGAATCCTCTAAAAGTAGCCTAATTTATGAATAATTTCAATTTTTTCTTTTTCTCAGAAACTAATTCAACTTCTCTTGTAAGAGATAGTATCAGGATATTTCACAATTTCCAGTGCACTTATCTTCACAGTATCCTTGAGCTATAAAAGAAGCATAACTACTGACACTGTAACAGAGAAATCAGGGAGACAGCCACAGTCATTGAAGAAGACTAGGAAAATTTAATAAACTGGTTGGTTCTAAGAGTCTTGTCAAGAATCTGAACCAAATGGTTGCATTTTTTCTTCCTCCTTTCTCACATTACATGCTGCAATCTGTTTGTCTCCTTTCGGTAAAAGAAAGAAAGGCAATCAGGGGTTCAGTCAGATAAATCAGTAGGAATGAATAGAAGGAAAGAACACCGTGAAACAAGTAATTTGAAAGGAGCTTAAGTGAAACAAAAAATTTGTTTTGAAAAATAACTTCCTTATTTTAAAGAAGAAAACAGACACAAGACCAAGTAGGCAAGACTACGAAACAAGACAGAGTGCTTATGGCTGTAGATCTATTCAGGGAGAAACTAAACTACCTGTTGTCTGTCCTGGCTTGCTACATGACTGAAGAAAGAGAAATGACAACAAAGAGCATTGCTAGCTCAGCTGTGAGCCAGATACATCAGCAACCGTGGGGCAGTGCACTTGTCAAACAACATTCTTCTCTTCCCCCTCTTAATCCTGGGTTTCTAAGACCTAGGATAATTCAGTGACAGCTTCTGCTTTATATCTTTGGCAATGTATATTAAATTAGTGTAAAGATTTTACTTAACTACAGCTTGCCAGCCATAGTTTCACATTTCCTAAAGTTCCTGATATATTTTCTATTAGTCCCACATTTTGCTGAGATCAGGGATTTCTGTCTCTGAAAAATAAACCCCTATATTTTAGTAATTTTGTACACTATAGTACACACAAACGTGGCTGACTTTACAATTTAAAGAGAAATGTTAAAGGAATACATAGAAACGCATCATGAAAATAGAACTTTAAAAAAGTATTTAAAAAAACAGTGAAATGTGGTTCTGGCACTGTCCCCTCTGAACGGTGACACTTGTACAGTCATGCTATTATTTTTTCTTCAAAAAGACGGATTTTTAAACCAATTTTAAATTTTTGCAGAAGGTAAAATATGAATGTGTCATGGCTTGACCAGGAAGTGAGTTTCTGGGAAAGTTATGGTCAAACCAATCAGTGGCCAGATTTTAAATTGGCACCTGGTGTGGCCAATGGGGACTTGGATCTGAATGCTAGGAGGGGATTTGAGTGTAAGAGGAGTGAGGGGAGGAAGAGTGTTTTCAAAGTGTTCCATTGTGGATTGTTGTGTGGGTTTCTTTCTTTTTTTTTTTTTTTCCTTTTTGGGTCTATTTAGATTAATGAAGGGTTGGTTTTTTCCCTCCATTTCCAAGTTGAAGCCTGCTTTGTTCTGTTCCTGGGTCACATCTCACAGTAACCATTTTGGAAATACACCTTTCATGGGGGCACTGGCACTGTGCCAGAGTCAATCCATGACAATGAGAGTGTTAACAAAGTCTATATTAAGATCTGTATTATATGTTTCATGAAATAGCTTTATAAATTACTGTAAATATTATTTTTTATTTGTGTATAAAAGCATAAGAATTTATTTGCTAGTGTTTCTTGGTTTTTTGGCTTTTTTTTTTTTTAAATCATTTTCTAGGTGTAACTTTGGCTGGGATTTTTTGATACAAGAGCTGCTTATATTCTAATTTAAGTCAGTCTTTTCAGGGATAGTTCCAGAAGCTGGATTTCACCCTAGCACTCTTCAAAACAACCATTCCCACCCTAACAGCTAATACTCATATATATGCCATAGCAGAAAATGATTTATTTTAAATGTTAACCAACCTATGAGAACTATGACCAAGCAGATGATAGCAAAAGCATCATCTAGCGTTTTTATTTAGAATGAGGTTTCCTTGAACAAAAATAGTCCAGGAGTAGAAATACTGAAGTCCACATATAACCTCATTTCAGTCAAATACTCTGCTGTAAACAAAATCTTCACACTTTTGATCTCTGATTTTACTCTTGTAACTTCATTGCATCTGCATTTCTCACATGAAAATTTACAAAGTGTCTCACCTGACAAAAAAATCAAAAGCACATTTAGTTTTTCCCGACCAAAACAGGTGTGTTAATCAACTATCTGCAGCTGTTGTAGATGGCAGAAGTCATAAATAAAAAAAAAGGATGACAAAAAAGAGAAAAAAAAACCCCAAACAACCTGTTTGAATTCTTCTGCAGCTGCAGAGGATGTGGGACCAGATTCTGACATGAACAAAAAAAAAAAAAAAAAAGAAGTCCAAATTCTAGATACACCAACTCAGAGGAAGAAAATTTTTGGTGATTTAGAGAATGTGTTACCTTTATAGCAACTTTACTTTCAAATCTCTCTTGCAAGGACCCTAGCTACGTAAAGGCCTGCTGAATCTTCTGTTGGAGTAAGTTCAACACAAATATTAAGACTCATATTTTAGGTCCCTGATATTGACATTATTCACAAATGGTCATTTCTTACACAAAGTAAACTCAACCAAGACCCAAACCTCTACTATGTATTTTTTTTTGAGTGGTCTGCAATGAGGGGCCTTCTCACAGGACAACAGCTCAAAGACTGTTCTGGAACCCTATGCCTACAGAGAACAATTGCTTCTCTGCCACTTGGTAGCAGGGTACCTCCAGTAGCTCCTGGTTTTCCAGCCACACAGATAAAACAGTCACACAGATACCAAGGAGGTACCACAGCAATGCACAATGAGAATGACATCCAGACTGGGAATGTGGATCACTTACTGGTACTGAAGACAGCTACAATTTTATACCACCTTGTGGTAAACAAAAGCTACTGCAATAGTCAAGAGTACATTTTCTTTAAATTCTTCAGGCCATCCATATTTTGATGCTGCTGAGCCTTAGTACAGGTCCTTGATGCTTCAGGTAGTTGAAGAAAAAGCTCAAACATAAAAATAATTTCATATGTTTCCACAGCTTCCATCTTCACTCTATCCCCATCATCCAGTGACATACACAAATGGAACATTGGTAAATCACTTGAAAGGTCTAGTAAGCTTACGCATGCAAAAAACGTAGTTCTTCCTCTTCAGAGGGAATCTGAACATTTAATATATGGGGACCAGTAAAATATGAGTTCTGAAAGACATATTATCTTTATTTTTTTATAACCAGGGTAATCCCATGGGCTCCCCTCAGTAGATTTTTGTCTTACTCTCTTTGAGAATCAAAGTAAAAATGCAGAAGTGTCTTTTCCACTGTTTTTACTTATGCATTTATTCCAAGCTCTATAGAATATTTCTAAATCAGAAAATTCTAAGTTGGCATATCGGTCTGCTACTTTTTAATTCAGAAATCAAGTGTTCAGAAGAACATTTAAATTTAGGGTATTACTCTTCCCTGAAAAGGAAAGGAAACAGAGCAGTTAGTTGGGGTTTTGCTGTTCCCAGGTTCAGAGCAGTGGTGGGAACTGAGCCTACAGGGAATTCTGAAGACTGAACAGGAAGATTAATGGTCCATTGTAATAACTGTGTTAGCATTTGTCTCTGAAAGTAGTAATTTTGATTCATGTTCATAAAGAATATGAAATATATTTTAAAGCGTTACATTGTTTTCTTGCCATGTGGAGTAAATTTCAACCTATTGAGTGTAAAGGTTTATAACAGAAAGACAGAAAGATTTAAATATAATGCAGAAATATAAAAGAAATAAGTAGTATATAATATAGAAAGAAAAGCCTGAGCACTTCTCTAATGAGTATCGTTTAGATGGACAAGAGACTCCTTAATATTTGCTTATTCTTTTCCCAGATTTGGAAAGTTGTGTAATTGACTAAGAAACATGGGAAATTAGACCATATTTTACAAATGTGTAAAGCACTATATGGTACAAAAACCTACTAGGCCAAAATTTTTCAAAAATTTCCAACTAATTTAGTAATAGCATGCTGAGTTACTTGACTGTAATGAAAATATTTTATGGTTTTCTTAGAACAAGCCTTAGTTACACAGTAATAAGGACTAGCCAGTCCAGGACAACAATTTTATTTTCTTTATATGTTTGATTTTCTCAGTGCTAGTACTGACATGAGATTGAAAACCTGTTGGGTACATTGGGACTGTGCAGGGCGAAAAACCCTAAATCTACTGAAGATCATAACAACTAACACAAATAACTGTGTGTGATGTGCCATTTCAAATAATAGCTACCATCATGCAAAATAATCTCTTTTTTAAAAATTCACAGTAGATTTCTGTAGAATTTTGTGATCACACATAAAAATAAAAATTTGCATTTAAACACTTGCATTTAACACTTGCATTGAACACTTTGGTATGCTCTTGTGACTTACCATTAATTATCTGGATTATGGTAGTTCCTAGGAATCCTTGCAATATATTTCAGATGTTGGTCAGCAGCTTTACTTTTAGTAACTTTTGTAGTGTTTATCCTACTATAAATATGAACATTACGTCCTGCATTTGACGAAGTCTAGTTTTTGTTGCTTTTTCCCCTCAGAATTACTTCAAACACTGAACTGGCTTTGGAATATTAATGTTTTTTGCCTGTGTGGTAACTCGAGCCCATAAGAGCTGGAAAACTCTAGAATATAATAGTCACAGGTGTTGATACAGTCAGTGCAATACAGATAGCTATTGAATTTCAAAAGAAGCTAGCTTGCTTGATAAGCAAACTAATATAATTATATAGGCTGGGTTTACACAGGAACGTTTGCAGTTGAGATCCATGCTGCCTGTTTTTTGCTGTCCTAATTATTTTTTCCTTTTTCACGGTATGGTTCCCTCTAGTGATTCTTATAAGGAAAGAGGCTACCTGATCCCTTAATCCAGCTAACATTTTATAAAAGAAGATCCAAATTAGTTTTGCTTACACCAGATGCTTTATGTGCAATTGGGTATCAGACAATGGTGGCTGAAATATGAAACACACAAATTCAATGATCTCCTTTGAAAGAATCTCTTACCTGGGGGAGCTAGCATGAAATGAGTTGTTTGCATAGTTGCTGCCACTGTGCAGTCCTGTCTCCTCCTCTTATGCAAACCAATGAATGTGTAAGCTGACTGCCAGATATCCCCAGTGTCAGACTCTGTAACAAGAAATGCAATGAGCATTTGATGGAAGAGAAGTAAAATCAGATTTAGCAGACTGGTTACAGCAGGCAAATATGTTAGCAAATGAACATATTATGCCTAGTAGTTTGAATGCGTTATGGTGATAAATTTGTACAGGTAAAAAAAGATAATAGAAATAGCAGAAAGTACAGATAGAAAAATAAGCCAATAATTAGCTATGCCAATGACTTGCTATATGGCTTTCTGGAAATTACACAACTTCTTATTATGTTTTAGTGTAAGTGCTGTAATATCTTGCCTAAAATATCAATCAAAACATTTTAATATCTCATTGTTTATAAAAGGTTGTGTACTTCTATATTTAAAGAACATACATAGGAACACATCCCGTGAATCAGTAAAAATCTGGTGATTAGTCAAACTACAGTAATGGGATACCAGTTTAAAGAAAAATGTTGAATAGACTGGTATTTTTATATATATCCATGTGCATTTGAAAAGTTAGCAAAACCTAGGTACCATTCCCAGGTAGAAGTTTTCATGCAGTCACCTTGTTTTGAAGGATAAAAGCATTGAATAGTGTGACTGAAGCCCTTCCACACCAGTCACCCTCCGTGCCACAGAACAGTCACTGGTGCATTCAAGTTATTATTATGCAGTCAGAGCCTATAGGAAAAAAGTGTGGAAAGAAGACAGAGGAGTTACCCTAACTAAATTTTTGGTAAATGTTTCCTAGGCATCCACACATAATCAGGATCTAAGTACTCAAGAGACATGACTATCTACCCCAGATAATCAATAAAACACACCCATAATATCTAAGTCTACATCCCAAGTGATGTAGTTCATTTCAACATCCTTCTCCACCTGCCAGTTTCAGAGGTTGATGAACACTGATCACGCTTTGGCATTCAATGCATTTTTCTTATGATCCATATTCTCAAGGCTGCTGCTCGAGTCATAACTAAAGTGCCAATCTTTGCCCCTGTGATTACTTTGCTTCCCATGCTGCATTATTCCTGGACACTGGAGACAGTCATAAGCCCTGACAGGCTGGAAGGAGGTAGACTGAATTCTGCCTGCAAAATATTCTTCTTATAAGCATCCTACAGAGTGCTTTCCTTGCAACAGTTATCCTCAGTAGGACCAATTTCCTGCTGGTCAAATCCCTTTACCCATATTCTGTCTCACAGGCTCCCATCTGTTTGAAGGAGTTCTGTGGATTTTTTACTCTGGACAACAAGCTGTCCACTGCCAACTTGTTGAACAGATGTAGAACCAATTTGGCATCCAGAGGTGCACCTCATCTTCAGACCTCTCCTTCAGGCCTTTCTCCATCAGTTACAGCTGCCCTTCTCATCTCATCACACTCTCATAATAGCAGCATCAACCAGAAATGGGGAAAAAAACAACACTTCTGTTTTGAGACACTACATGTCTGCTCTGTTATGAAGCAAGAAGAACATGGGTTTTAACCATAGGTTTCTTATCAGAGGTAAAAGAGAAAGCATGGGGGAAGAAACAAGATTCCTGTGAAGAAAAGAAAGGTGGATGAAAAAGAAAATCAAGAATAGGGCTTTTTTTTCTTTCCTTAGACTCATTAAGCACAGAGAAAAAAGAGACAGCAGGCCAAGCAGCACTTGTTCCTAATACCAAGGGACAAGTATGCAAAAAGTTTCTTTGGCAAAAGATACCTTTATTGAACATTCTTTTTAAGTGAGCAGCCAGGAGTTACCTACAGAGAACCATAGGACTCTGTGGTCAGACTGGGAGCAGACATTCACATCCCAGACTGAGCCCTTGAATCTGGCACGTCTCTTACAGACCAGATGCTGAGATGTGCATGCTACTGTCACAGAGATGGCATTCAGAATTTGGATTACATTCTGTTCACAGTGCCTTGTATTTTGCTGGAAAAATAATGAAGATTTTGATGTATTCACAAAGGGCAACATTCCCAGGATCCTTGAGTCTGTCAGTCTGCTAATGCCAGGAAATAATCTGGCTGTGTGCTGAAAGTGTGACAAGGATGACTGCAGCAATGTCTCTATGTGCTTCAAGTGACTCTGTATGTTAAAAATATGCTGGGGAGCAGATACATCCCAGAAGAGAGCACAGGATCTCTGTGCAGCTCTGGCGCTCAGCCCGGATGTTCAACGCAGGCCTTAGCTATTACATGTGCGAAGAACAGAGACAGGTTAATATTTCCACCCAGCTCCACTCACTCATCTCTTCCAAACTGCAAGTGGGGTGGGAATGGATCAAAGCAAGAACACCACTTAGTTTCCAGGTTATGTCTCTAGCTTGCACACACCCTACCTCCAAATATTTCTGTCATTGTCTTTCTTTTCCCCTCACCAAGAGAAAACATCTACCCTGCGGACCTCATCACTTTCCTCACTGGATCCCCCTGCTGTGTTCTGTCAGTTACTTTCTAAGCTATGTGGCCAACTGTACACTAATATAATTCTTATACTAATCTAATTCTATGATACTGTGAAAAATCTTTCTGTCATTAACTCTTACTCATTGTTTGCTGAGTCAGCCAACGTGCATTTGGGGTTCCACTCATACACAGACCTTTGAGTGACATGGATATTGCAGGAAATTCTTTTTTTTTTTGCTGTATCACAGATCCATTATGTGTGGCATTTTATTAAGAAATTGCAATAGTTTGTCCAGATATCTTAAGCACTTGCAGTCTAAATATGGTAAACAGTGGCTAAACAGATACAAGCACATTGCACAAGGTAAAAATGCAGTTAAACAGAAAAAGTGGAGATGCATTTTAAATTTTAGGGTCCATATCCACAAACTTCTCAGCAGAAAAATTCAGTTCTCAATTATACAGACTTTAAAGATTCTAGTAGATTTTTAGTACAGTAGTACAATATTTGTTTACAGAAGCCACAATTGAAAACTTTCCAGTCAGGTTCCTGACCAAAGAACTCTACTGAAAATTCTACTTTTTCTCCATATTCTACAGATTACTTTGCTAGCAAAATAACTTATATCAAAGAGAAAAACTTTGGAAATACTCTCAAATTTCACAGAGGTTTAAAAAGAGTTTTTCCTCAAGCATATAATACTATGTTAATCAATTGGATCATCTTTAAAAAATATTCAAAATGCTTAACTCCTTCAGTGTATTCCCTCCATGTTACCCATATATTATAAACCTTGCAATCCTACTATTTATATCTAAACTGAAAAATTTTCTCCTGTCTACTACTAGAATAAAAAGTTATCTCAATGAGCCTAATATAATGTTGAATACAAAGACTGAAGTGCAATTTTAAGAAATCTTTGTTCTAAAAGGGGTGTCTCCAATCTTTATTATCATACATCATCACTTTTTCGGGTAGTCCTCTGGCAGCTGTGAACAAAGTTTTTCAGCCATTTATCTATTTCAATCACAATAGGCTGAATCATCACCATCTCTAAATCATTTTTAACCATGCACATGATACATAATAAAAGAGTTTGCTAGAAAAATGCAGATTTTCTATCCCAATTTTTAAAAATCCTACTGCAAATTTGAAAATAGTAAGTTCTTGGGGAGTTTTGCATTAAAAATATTCTCTTGTCTTTAGTCATTAGAAAACGTTTTTCCTATATTTTCTCTAAATACATGATACTAAGAAAGCCATGCTACAAGGTATGATTGAAGTTCAAATGTGATTCCAGGACACTTTGTGGTCATTGTCTGACAGGAGAAGGAAATCAGTGCTAGGAAAAATCACTGAGAAGTTATATGGAGGCAGTAATAATCCAGGTTTTCATACTGACCAAATAGCTCTTCAGATGACATGGAGCTTTTGGTTTTTGCTTATCCACATGGGAATCAGTTATACAAAAAATCATTCTCCTCAATTCAGAGAATTTTTATTTAAGACAATGATTTCTATTGACTTTTTTTTAATCTTCAGCCTCAAATGTATCAATGCTGTGTAAAAACTGATATGAGCATACAAAGTCCTTACCAGTTTTCCACAGGTGGTTTCAAAATATGCAGCAGAGAAACCACCACTGGGGATGAAAAGGAGATTGTTCTGCCTGAAGTAGTGGGTGTCAATAGGCAGAGGGCTTCAAAAACACCAGGATGTTCAGGGATGATCACTTCAGATGCTTTGCCACCTGGACTGATTTCCCCAGAAATATTCTGATTGCTTCATCTGAATTAATTTCTATTACAATCACTGCTATAAGGGCCAGACGTATGTGTTCAGAGCATTCAGTAGCTACAGTTTGACCTGAAGAACCCCATGCTTCTGATTTCTAACAAAAAGGAGCATAGAGTACTCCTAATTGCAGCAGCAAATTTTGTTGATTTGTTGCTGGAAAAAGCAAAATTAACACCTGATATTCTATTATTATCAGGCAGGGATTGATAACAGCTCCTTTCTTTGTTGCAGATGTTGCAGGTTGTTTCTTGTTCCTCTTCTTTGAAAAAAAATAATAGAAAAAGCAAAGCGAATGGAGCATTTTGAGTAAGAATATGTAAGGGAAACATTCTTTATCAGAAAAGTTTAAAACATTTTGCTTAGGGTTTCTGGTGAGAGCTGAGGCTCATCCTTGCATAAAAACACAGAAAAGCACAAGTTGAACACACAGCCTTAACTACCAAAACCATTTCACACCATCAAGCACAGGACACAGATATATATGGATACCAGCACTGGGATATATTGTGCCAAGAAATTATGATTTTGACAAAAATTTTTTGTGTGTTTTGGTGAAAAAAGAAAAAGTTGCACACCTAGTTCAACCCACCAAAACCTGACCTCAATAAGTCATAATAGCTGTACTCTAGTCCTGACACTAATTTTTAATAAATAATTTAATGCAACTGCCTTTTAAAAGAGGTTCGGTGGCCTCCACTTGCTCATTTGTGCGGAGGTAAAAACATCATACTGAGATCTCAAGTGTTGTAGCAATTAAAAAATGAGAAAGATGCTGTTCTAGGATTTTCAGGGACATTGCACTTCACAATCTTCAATTTTACAATTAGGATAACTTCCAATGTGTTTATAACCTTAAGAATGTCAACATGTTTCCATTATCTACTGTGTACATATTATTTTGAACCTACTTCACAGTGCAGAATATATTAATGTATTTATTTAGATTCTGATAAAGTGGTCCTTCAGACACTTAAGGACTTAAAGCCTTCATAAAAATCTTGAACAGACAAGTATTTTAAAATGTGGAAAAATCATTAAATGTTAAATAAGGACTTGCATATATTTCCATTGCTTCATTAGCATTTTTTGATTAAAAATTACATGCAAAATTTACAAAGAGAACACTAAGGGTCTAATACTCTCTAGCACTTAACAGTTCACCAGGGCACATTTTTCATTAAAAAAAATTAATAAAATAATAGAAGGGAAATAAAAAGCTTAAAAGAAAAAAGGAGAATGAAATTTATTTCATCTGACTTTGAACATGAGGGGCAGACATGATAGATGACAGCTCTTGTATGTTCACTGTTTCTGTCTGATAGAGGGTCAGTCTCAAAAAGTGACCTATTATGTAGGGATCTGAAAAACACATCTCATGGGTGTCATGGCCTTTTACAGTATTCTGAAAGGCTCCAAAACCTAGCAACCAGTCTCTCTCCCCTCAGCTTTCAGAGGGCTTCAAAGTTAATATGGCTGGCCTCAGGCAGGTGCTCATTGAGTTGTGCCTGTGAAACTGCTTGAAGTTTTACAACTGTGTTCCAGAAATGAATTATGTAAAAATACCCTCTTGCTTACTCCTCATCTGCTGTCTTTTTGCAGTTAAAGCCATGTTGTATCCTTCTGAAACACTATTAATTTTCTATTCTTAATTGCTTCATCATTTTCATACAAGGTAAAAAATTGGGATTACACTGGACCACTGCAGTCATATGTCAAACAGTCTCATGAGGGCAATTCATTCCATTGCCATTGTAATGCAGAGATCAAATACACTGTTGTACATGACATGACCTTCTTCTAATTGTTTCAATCATTTCTGCCTGTCTTCCAAATTTAAATGCTCAGATCCCAGCTGCTTTCAGGTATATAGTTTCTAGGCCTACAAGGGATTTTAATCACATTGCTGTCCACCCGGTATTTCAGAAGGAGGGGAAGGAAATCACTGACTCATTGGGCCAATGTCTTGGCATCATCCTGAAAAGGATAAGGCAGAGAGAAGACTACCACACAAGAAAATAATAAAAAAAAAAAGTTATCCATCTTATTTGGAATCTAAGGACACTGGATATGAGAATGAGAAAATATGTTTCTATACAATAGCAAGCTTTTAATTCCTGTATCAAAGTATAGCTTCCACATGATTTATATGTGTGATTTTATATTCACAAAATCCAAAATGTTTTCACAATTTCTGTAATAAAGTTGTATAAATGTAAAGCCAAGTGAAGTTCTATAAATGTAAAACCAAGTGAATAATCTACTAGGAATAAGTTGTTAAATATATTTCTCTGTTTGTTCAATAAAAATCTAGGCCTTTTTTTTCTCTGAAATCATTAACCAGATTTCTTTGCAAACAATTTTCCCTCTTTAGAGAGCAAAAATTGCACATTCTTGTGCATTTAAACAGAAAATTTTCAGATCCACACAACGCTTGTCAGTGCTTGTCTGCACAGTAAGTAGCACAGTTGGAGATGAAGAGACACACAGTGGGAAATGAGGGTGCTCACCTGATTTGCTTGGTATCAGCTTTTACTTGGCAGAACCAACACCAGTTGGGAGCTCACACAGATAAAGTTATTTGTGGAAAATTAGTCATCCATAAGGTCAAGAGAACATTTCTTTTTCCAATTAACTCAAGTGCCATAGATTTTAAAACTTTGAGAACAGAACTGTAGCCATGAAAAACCACAACTTGATGTTATGTATTATTCTGAAGGTGCTTTTTTTCCTATTTCTTATTCATTTGAAACAAACTACCAGCTTTCAAAGAATCTTTTTTTATGCTGACAAAGCTGAAGTATCTTCTGCAATTCTTAACAAATATTTTCTTATGTAGGCTACTATGCAGGGTGATAGTTGATTCATATAAAACTTAAAACTCATGAGTAATTCCATTCAGTTCATGATATTACTCATACCCTTTAATGAAGATACACGTTTAAGTATCTTGAGAACTCTTTAGAATATACAGGGTCAATTAGAGAATTAGGGACTTTTCATGTGGGTTGATTACCAACTTCCCCTGCTCGCCCCCCTCCCCCAGAAGTCCATTTTTGAATCACTGAAGCCTCTTAGAATTCTGAACAACTCATACAGCAAAAAAATAGTAAAAAACAAGAAACAAAGTTGTAAAACCAAACCGCGCTATCTTGCTGGCTTATGAGGCAGACTATGTAGGATAGTGTAATGGGGGAAAAAAGCAGACTGACTTTTTCCTAAAAAAATATTTTTACCTTGCATCTGTGTGCCCAAGTCCCTCTGGAATTTTAAGAATGTAATGCATAACTAATTTTAAAACGAAACAAAATTACCATCTCTTTTTCTGAATGTAATTCAAATGTACACTTGTGCAAGTTTTGGGTTGTTTATTTTAAATGGCAAATGGAAGATGGACCCATACTGACACCAAGAAACACCAAAGAAATCCCCTGGGAAAGGCCCAACACAGGTCATTACACCCACTGTCCCTCCATCTGGCTAAACAGAAGCAAGAAGTTTTCTAGTCTGCCACCTAATTAATAAGAGCACAATTCCAGAATTCATTTGCAACTCAGTACTAATGAGTATATATTGACAGCAAGAGTTTCTATTTTAGACATATTAGTGAATATAATTGTATTCCATTCCCAGTGATTGGCATTTTGGATCACACATCATGAAAGAGGGTGGAGATAAAGTTTTCCTCTCCGAAGAAATTCAGTGTTGGATACCAGGGTTCCACAATAACAGCCAAATCAAATTGTTGGAACTTAACACTGTGAAGCACTTTTCTTTCAAATTACTTGATGATTTTCAAAACCTGAATCCATCTCTTACTATCTGTTTTTTAATCCATATGGAGCAGCAGTCCAAACTAAGATCTAGAATTAAAATTACTAAAGCACATTGGAAAATCTTTGCACAAAAATGAAAGAACAAGAACTAAGTTAATTCTTTTTTAAAAGCAGTATCATTTTCCTTCTTTGTATTTATAGGAATTCAGATATATCAACAGTATTCTCCCATAGATCTCACTTTTTTTTTCCATTTTCTAATAACTTGTGATGAATTTAAATAATGCAATTCCTTAAGTTGATGCTAAATATCAAACTCCAACCAGTGCTTGACAATAATTACATGCATTTTATATGAATAAATAATTTTTAAAAGAGCAAACATTCTGGTACTTTCAAATGAAGTCTTTACTGATTTGTGTACAACAATAATCCTTCTCTTTTTCTGTGTATTGTCTTCTGAGGCATCAACATGAAGGACAGGAAAATAACCCTGCAGCTTGTGTGATGCCCAGCAACAAGAATTTTAAGTGCCTTACTAAGGGTGATATAGAGAATTGCATCACATTCCAGTGGAAAGAGATGTTAAACACAAATATCAACATAACATTCAGAAGCCCATGTAAGAATCAGTGAGTGCAATAACAGGCATTTTGTTGGCAATGATTCCTTTCACACAAGTTTTCAGACTACCTTAAAACCCTCAGCCCTCTGGTAAGATTGAACTATTAACTGTGATGAAGCATATGTGTGTAACACTTCACAAGTGGCAAAGCTGGACAAAATGACGTACAAGAGATCTGAATATGTTAAAGCATATTCATGAAGTAAGATTGGTTAGGGAAATAGAATATATATACACATTATCAGTAAGAACATTCCTTTCCCTGACAATCTACAAATTTACATGTCACTATACAGTGTCAGTCATTAAAGTCTTTAAAATTGCCACTTAAAACAAGTGTAATTTAAATATCACAGTATTTTCCTTACTTTTCTAAGGTTAACTACACATAAGTGACAAATGCGAAGTCACAGAGGCATGACCAGTGCCATTGGAGTTATACAGAACAATTCAGAAATGCACCTTTACCAAAAAGATATACATAATTTAAATTAACAGAGCATCCCAAGTCAGTGACTGAGATCTGAGAGTGTTGCATCCTTGATTGTACATGAGCGCAGCTAGAAAGTTTGCGATGAGGTTCCAATTCAAACACAAAGGGAGTAAGAAAAATGTCCTTATCACTTTACATGGTGGCATAGAGAGGTAAATCAGCTTCCCCTAAGCAGAGGCAAAATGATGAGCTGCCTCCAGGAACAGATTTTCATGGGACATCCCAGCAAATAGTGTCAGGACATCTGCTGCTTACAGCAGTCTGGCATCAGGCATCAGCATCAGTGTGCAGGTGATTATAAGGAAGCAGCTACACTTCCAGCAAGGGCTAAATTTTGCTTTCACCTACTAAATCAATGCATGGAGTTGGTTCTTTGTAGCAGGCTAAATTAACCTGGTCAGTTTTTTTAAAACTGGGATTTTCTGAAGCCAGTTCTAAAGCTATTCAGTGGACTACAATATGTGAAATCACAGCAAATATAGTTTCAATAAATTTTTCATGAGGTTTAGGTCCTGATTCTGTTTTCATCCTTACCTGTGTCTATACCTACCTGGAACTCTGTTCAGTATACAGACATCTACATTGATAACAAAAGCCTGCTACTGAACATAATATTTTACACTCTAAGCTGAGCTTCTTCATAATCCTCTAATACATCATATCGAAATACCAATGCTTGTACATGTAAGTATGGGCGTATGGCATATTTGAAGATTTCAGGACACGTATGCCAGCATGAAAATACACTCATTTACATGCTAGGAGACATTATGGTAAAGATAATCCAGGGTACAGACATATGGATTCAACTAGCAAACCCTCTTCAATACAAGCATTTTTTACGAATATGAAGGCATGTTAACAGATTAGAACTGATGTTCCCTATACTGAAGAGAATTTCAATCTACATAGCTAAAGAACAAACCTAATTTAGATTTGCTAGGTCCAGGATTTGCTACCAAAGGAAAAAAAATGAAATCTGTTTGATGCAGCTTGCCCCTTTTATCTTTCAAATAAAGAAAGAACTCTTGACAGTCATAGAAAATATAGCATTTATCCTCTGTAATTTATAAAATAACTGTACATATAATTAATGATCTGAAATATTTAAAATAAAATATTCAAATTATATTTGTGTATGAAAAATGAGCCCCTATGAACTCAGCATTTTTAAAAAGCATTTTATCTCACTGTAAAAATAGTAGAACATTTAGAAGAGAATACTGAAAGAAACAGCATTGGTGAAAGCTGCGGTTTGTAATTGCAAAGTTAATTATCTTTCCTAAACCATCAGTTGTCACTTAGATAGACCAGATTCTAGCAGGCTCTCAGGGGACTGACTTTATTTCATTCCTAATGGCTTGGGACCCACCATTTTGCTGTCTCTGAACATTTGGTCACTGAATGCACCATTTATGGAGTATTGTTTAATTAAGGGCAAATTAAGAGAACTGTGCACAGAATTTAATTTCATATCCTGTGTAAATTCTTTTAAAGAGGGTACTAACTATAGGCATTATAACTTTTCATTATCCACTGTTTCTACAAGGTATTGACAATTTATTGTTTGCAACAGTTAAGAGTTTTGTTTACCCTTTGGGGAATTCTGCTGGCACTGCAGTTTTTTGCCTCATCATTCCATTAACCCCCTATATGCCACTTTCACTGTTTTGTGATCAGCCATATATTTGAAAATCCACTTTTTTTTCATACATGTTCAAATATACGTCCATAACAAAATAAAACAAGGCTAGAAGATAAGATGTACTATATACATATGCATATAGTGCGCATGTGCAACAGGAATTCCTACAGGACTAGTGGAGACTACTTTGTCTGCACTGCAGACAGCCAAAATTAACTGAATCTCCTTATGCTGTTGCCTCTAAACAGAAAGTAAGAAAGTGCAGAGAGCTAGAATATTCAATGTTGTACAGAACCTCCTAGTCCCTTCTTGGCAGAGACACTTGCACAGTTTTGATGTAGTTTCCATTAACTGGTTCTTCAGCTACTGCATGTGACCTGTAGTTTGCTTTTCCGTTTCCCTCACTCTCACCGAGTCCTTCTGCTTGAGCTTCAAAAGCTGCTTGGATTGTGATGCAGCACAATGGCTGCAATGTCACCAGCACAAAAGAAAGCATGTTTACTGAAATCAACTAAAAATTGTATTTACTAGCAATAAAATGATTTCATCTGGAGTGAAGGACCAATTCCATTTTATGCTCGCAAAAGCATATAGCTTGAAAGTAGTTATTAATAGTCTTTGAAAGTAACAATCTGCCTTCAAATATTTCTATATTTCTGTTTCTAGAATATTTTAATAATCACAGAGGAAATGCATACTCTGGAGCAAAGGTACTCCAAACAGTACAAAACACAGCTTATATACATCCTGCAAAGTCTATGTAGAGCACAAGCATGGAGCACAAGTAACTGTCAAACATCCATGGTATGTTTTACCAATTGACCAGAAGCAAATAAATCAAAGGCTCTTATCAGAAAAAAGACAGAAATGGTTTGCAAAGCTTGAAGACATTCAGTATCATTATGCCAAACCAGTGGCAATACTTGATTTTTTCAGGAAGATTGCATAAAACTATCCAGAGAGGTTAATCCAGCAAACCTAGTAAGAGCTATGCAGACAGGAACACTGTTTTCAATCCACAGTAAGCAATCTCTCACTTCAAATTCCCTGTTGTTCTCACATCAGGGTGTAGCTGCTTTGCCTGAAGAACTTTTACAGTCACTCAATTTCTTTCCTCATACTTCTGTTAGAAGAGGAGTAAATTGCAACATTTGCAAATTATCTTCACAAAATACCAACCAGGATAGCCAGAAGACGTATTCCTGGTTAAATTGCTATTATTTCTATATTCCAAGAAAATGACTTAACCTCTGATCTGGGATTTTGATGTGATAGAGGACTCTGCTCTCTGTCTTATGTTATTAAACTTGTCCCAATCTTTCACCCACTCCCTTAAACATATAAGATCCTTGATGTATACCAATACTGCAAGTAAATTAGTATAAATGTTTAACCATTTTTACTTCCTAGCATATTTTTAATGGTGCCAAAGTTGATAACGTAGATCATTAGTAGCATAAAGGATTGTTGTGGTTGTTGTTGTTCCTCTCTAGATATAGCTGCCTATTTCTGAAGAAACTGGATCTTCAAAGCATGTCTTACTGGAGAATGAAGCATTTAATTTTTTTAAGGAAGCTCATTTGTCTGCTTAGAAAAAGCGTATGAAATTTCACTGCAAAAGCAATTATAAGACAAAATTAGCACTAAGAATGAAAGGACTATCTTAATGATGACTGTAGCATCACTGACATGACATTATAATACTGTAAGAATTATACAGCATCCAAAACCTGTCAAATGAGATTTAGGAATATAGTTTGGAAGATATCCCCTATTGAGTTACTGTCCATAATCCTGATACAAATCCTGTAAAGTGTTCGTGTGAGGTAGTCCATATGCTAAGGGTAGCATATAATTTCAAAGCTGTCAGTTTTAATTTCTGTTTTATTAATTTTCCCATAAGTCTACAGACATACATTTCAGAGGATATCTATCTACTAGATTGTATCCACACAAAGAAGCAACAAAGAGATGGCTAATCCTGACGTGCTTCACCATGAAGATTTCACACATGGGAAGGAATAAGTGTAAACACCACGCTATGAGATGCAGGTGGGAAGATGTTGAAAACCTGGAGGAGCAGAGATAAAGGACATAGGGATGAAGCATGGATTCAAGAGGAAAATACGGATTTTTGCGTGCATGCCAAGGGAGAATGGAGGGGAGAACCTGTATTTGAATTACAGGTCTACACCTGCTTAAGTTTTCCAGTTCTACCATCACATTCTTGCCCTTAAAGGAAAACTATGACAAAAGTTAATTTAGCCCTTTGCCTGAAAAAAACAGCTGCAATCACACTATCTGGAAAGAGAATCCTTAGATATCTTGGTAAAATGTTATCTGTGACTGGCTGTGATTAGTTGATAGAAAAATGATGTAGGAAAGTGCAAATGAAGAACAGGCCCAAGCCTTGTCTAAAAGTCCAGAGCAAACTGGACTTTTAGACAAAAAAGTAAACATAAAAGTTTGCAGGAACTCATTGCCAGTTCTATTCTTTTCTAGTGGAATGTTTAGCAGAGGTTGATCGCCTCCTGTGGCAGGGCTGTGAGAACCCGAAGTAATGCATTTAACACAATATCAGTTTTCTTCCTACTACACAGCAATTTGCAATTTAACATCCGTGAGCCTCACATTTAAAAGGCAGGACTATGAAAATGTTCTGAATTTGCATATTTTCTTGAAAAAACACTATGATAGGAAAGCTGTGTCAGTAGCTGATCCCATCTAGACCATCGCTACCTTTATCATACCTTTTTCATCTTTAATTTCCATGTAAAAGACAAAGAAACTCAGACATAAGCTTTCTAGTTACACCTACACTGCCAAATAAAATAGGGTGAGTGACTGAAAACTGGATTCTTGATTGTTCATACTGCTTAACTTCTCTCTCACCTTTGACCTAACCCCAGGTATCATCCTGGACACAGTTCATTCTCATGACAGATTCCAAAACGGATATGACAACATTACTAAGCATGCTTCTCTCTGCCTGACACTATAAGCCACTTTCTCAAGTGTACTTTTTTCAGCTAATTTGCCTCCTAAAAAAACAAAACCACCAAAAAGTCATAAGGCCTACCAACAATGTAGGATTGTAAAATTACAGGACCAGCCCCTACTCTGACTGATATATTCCTTTACTAACTTAGTAACACAAAAACTGAAGAAAGGAATTTTTTCCCATAACATCACTGGGGTTCTATTGAGTATTTCTGATAAGAATCTCTGAAATAACATAATGGTAGAATCAAATTAATTTCTAGATATCTGTCAATATAATAGAGGCAATTAGATCATGTGTAATGTAAGACTGGCTTTAAAATTTGCTGGCATCATGGATCACTGTTGCATGAATTAATGCAAATGTTTATATTGAAGTTAATACTTTATGAACACTGAAGTATGTATAATATTTTTATCATGTAAAATAATTTAATGTATTTAAGATAATTAAGTTGCAATGAAAATGTGTTTTGATAATTTGTTAAAAATAACTGAGGCTAAACCTATTTTTGTCAAGAGCAAATTTGAAATCCAATGTTCTTTATTTTAAGCTCCCTGTTTTTCACTCTTCCTCAGATAATTGTTCTTTAGAATAACAGCAGCTATGTCTGCATGTCAGCTCTCAGATTCCAGATGTGCCTTAGACCATCTTGTGACCACAAACATAAATCTCAGATCTTTTATCCAGCAGTTTAGCTCTAGACCTGTAAAAAAAGTGAGCCAGTGCTCTCCATAGGATACCATCTGGACTCTGCAGCTAAGATTCAAACACTGGGCATGGTACAAATCATGTGAAAGTTAATCATACAAATAGCTGCTGTCATTTTGTTTCTCCTATATATAGAGTTTGACTGCTTGCTCTCACTGTTTTGTAGTGCCTTCTCACTGTCTTTCCATGTACTGAGGCAGACACAATGAATTAGAGAAATTGCATTTAACACAATTTTCTTTCAAGAAAATAAACATTTTTCTGCTATGACTAGTGTGAACTACTTTCTCTAAAACTATTATTTTCAAATAATCTGTGCGCATGTGATTTTTCCATCTTCTAGAAGCCCATCAGGAAGACTTGTTGGAAATTTATTGCAGTCAGAGAAAACTAGATTCTTAACATAGAAATCATTTGCCACAAAAATTTGGAGGATTGATTCCATACTTCTGATCTCATCTCTTTCAAAGTATTTTAATAGATATAACAGATTAAGATTTCACCACTGAGAATCCCAAGAGGTGCCTCTCAGATATCTCATCTATTTCTCCAAAGATACAGGCCTTGAAATTTCTGTCTTGTATTAACACCACTTTCTTAGAAACTGAGCAAGTTTTTCGTTTAGCACAAATGCTCTCTAGATCCTGGTCTCCTTCAACAGAGGAACTACATTCTCATATCTGTGTGGAAAAGCATCTCAATTTAGCCATGATGGTAAGAGTCATTCTTATTCATTCTCTAATTCCGAGACTAAAATCTTTCAATGGTATCTCATCTTAAAATTCATTAATAATAATAATTTTTAAAAATACTAATTTCTAGTGTGATTTTTTATACCGATAGTGTCTATTTTCCTGCAGAAACAGTTACAGTACAGCATTCTTTGAAAAAAGTAGAAGTATGGAGGATTTCTAATCCAACTAAAATAACAGTTTACCTGACTGTGTTCTTAGCCACAAACCACGGGAATGCTTCCCTACAGCTTGGCAGGTGTGATTTGGAGATAATTGCAGCAAAGGGAGGGGGCCATCTCTGGCTTGCAATTCTCCTCGAGAGACTGCAGGTCTTTTTTCCTTCTGTGTAACCTCGTATGATAATTTGTCCAATTCCACCTGTCTGCTAAAGTAGCTCTTACAGTTGGGTGTCTGTGGTTAATTGATATTGTTCTGGTTTAGTGCAGCTTCTGTGCTAGTCACAGGAACAGGCAAAAATAGTTTTCAAAGTTGAAAACTAAATCTGGAATCATTACAATATCAGTATTTTGCTTAAGAGATTTGCTAAATGGTCAGTCTGGATGCTATTCTTTTCAAAGAATTTAAATGTGTTGCAAGTTTTAAATTGGAAACCTCTTCTCAGGAAGCAATACAGAGTTACATACTGCAAAATTTAAATCAGAACTGGAAAATGGAGTGAAAAAAAGATTTCCGTAATCTCTTGGCTGTGATAAATAAAGATAGGATAAAATAGTCAGGGTGACCTTGGCAGTTTAGTGCAAAAACTTGTTCTCAGAAGGTTCATGGATTTGGAAGCAAAGATCTCATCAATAGCCTTAAATATGTCCACAGATTGAGAATGAAGTTGAATCTTAGATACAGATCCTGTAACTAACCATCTGGATATTAGTTTCCTAGTTTTGCAAGGAACTTTAGCAGGTGCCTAAGTTTATATTTTAAGTATTCATGGACAAAAAGTTAAGAATGTTCGCAGGAACCTTGGCTGAACTGTTGGCTGCATATCCAGACAATAAATCTATTTATAGACACATACATATATAGGCCATATGACACCAACAATCCATATTGTATATGCTAACTCAGCTGAAGGCTTCTCAGCAGTGTAGGCAGAATCAGTTTTATGGAAGCAGCAATATGGGTCACAGCAGATGGGAGAAAGAGGCTAAAAAGATTCAGTGGAGGCTTCAGCGGACAGAACAGATGGGTTGTGGGGGGAGAGAATGGGGTTTCTGGAGTAAGACTGGAGCTTGCAACTCAGAGGTCAGTGAAGGTCCATGATATTCTGGGTACAAAGTGATTGAGAAGACTAAAAAGGCTGGAGAAGCTAAGAGAGGCTTTAGTGGGGTTGTGTTATCAGGGTAGTGACAGCTCTTCTATCTCTCTGTGCTTCCGAGATTTTGACTATTTTCATGGGTAATCCCCCTCTTCCTCACTTTTCTGAAGCACAGAACTTTCACCATCCACCCTTTGCTCATCACCCATGGACCCATCCTCATCCACTACCCTTGTCCTGATTGGAAGGCCTGCAGTGTCCTGTCCTCCCACAGAGGCAAGGCCTGCTCCTCCTGGGATGAGCAACAGCAGAACATTGAAAGGGATGGCTGTCACAGAGGACTTGGGCCACACGCCTTCGCACAGGAAAGGCCGGCAAAAAAGTGACAATCCCTTCCCTAAGCAGCTGCACATCCCTAGGTTACATCCTGTTTGTTCACTCGGTGTTAGCAACAGCGGGAGAGGAAGATGGCTGTATAAAGCAGGAAACAAAGACCTGCTGTTCATCCTGGAAAGCCAGGCCCCATCCTTGGCAGAGAGGAAGCACACAGTCTGCTGCCATAAGCTGCTGCCTACCTTGTCTTTTGGCTTAATACAGCTCCGTATGCGAGTGTGACTGTTGTGTGTATATACATATGTGTGTATGTATATAGTTTAATCCAAGAAATAATTATAAAAACACAATAATGAGCTTCCAAGTATTATCAAGCCTATTAAGCTACAAATAGTTCATTGAGGACCAATTTCTAAGTGCTAAATATTACAGCTAGATTTTGCTTTTATGCAAAAATCAATGCAAACACATGAATCATTGAGAAGCATGCTGCAGCCTTCCAAAGTCAGTTTCTAATTAGCAATCCATTGATCCAAGTAGCTAGTACTACAAATAACACAGAAAAAAAAAATGTTCTACCAAGTGTATGGAAAAAAGAGTCAATTTTTTGCCCTTTATAATTAATTTCACTTCTTTCCAGAATTGAGGAAAGTGCCTAAGTTTTGCATCCCTAACATTATTTCCTATATACAGCAATGTTCCTCCTTTCATTCATTTCCCATCACTTAGAAAACTCACTCAAATTATGCATAAGAATAAAACAAATACAGAAAATAAATTAGGAAAAACTACCTATAGAAAACTCACTCAGATTTATTAAGAATAAAACAAATACAGAAAATAAATTAGGGAAAACTAACAAAAACTACCTAACTAACTAAAACTAACTAACTACTAACAAAAACCCAATTCTTTTCCTTGCTGCAAGTGCTCTCCATTCTTAGAAGAGGGCAATTAAGCTAGCCTTACTACCCACTAAAACAATTTAGAGTGTCCCGATGTTTAGACAGATATTTAGGAGGGTGAAAAACTGTTATCAGTCTGGAATTAAAGCTAACACAATCTTAAACTTTTATTTATTTAATTAATTTATATATTTTGTGTGCAGAATAGATCATGTTAATATGCAAATCCTTCACATAGGATTGTCCATTAGCTGCAAAAATGTTCAGCTGTGTCCTATATGAAGCTAGAATTCACTGCAGCTAAAAGTCATAGGAATGACTTGCAGAAGTAAAGAACACAGATTTCACCATGGATATTTTCAATATGAGAAAGAAAATGCTAAGAACTTCTCTAGTTGAGATCCCCTATTTAGAAGTTTTGCCTTTTCTGTGAAAACAAGAGGATATTCTAAGACTGAACTGAATCTTACAAAATGGGTGAACACAGTCAACATAAATTTAAATATTGCATAGTAGCAGCTCTGTGTCTTGCAATTCTTCTGGTTAAAGTTTCTGGTCTGGTGTTAGTTAAAGTTGAGGTTTGCTGCAAAAGAGCATTATTTAGTCTGCCTTCAATGATGCATGGGATCACTGTCTGTCTTCATTTGGTGGTATGTATTTGTATTTTCCAACCAATGACCTTTATACACCTTCAATTTTCAAATAATGTAAAGGTTTAAAACTATTTGCTCCATCTCAGGGTAAATTGAACATTTTAAAAGCGCATTAAAATATGAGTTGCATTCTGTAAAGAAAGCCAGTCTTCAATATTCGCGTAATGGTGCTAACTAAACAGCAGTAGTAATTCCAAAACTCAGAGAAACACACCATTTAAATGAAAGTTTGAGATACCTTTTCAATTCAGGAGATCAATAGGTGGAGCAAAAACCCTGGGATTCCCATCCTTCTTAGTACCTGCACATTCAGTTATTTGCTTTAAAAGAGCAGATTATTTGACAATATTGGTGGAGTATTTGCATCAAGGTAATTACCTTATTAGAAACAAAATCTTCATCCTTAGGGAACCTTTTTTACACCTCAAAATTATATAGCTTCTCAGGGAATTTAGAAAATTATTTTTAAAATAATATTTGCTGAAAATTTTGTTAAATATCTCTAATTTTTGACATGGGTTTGTGTGTCCAATCAAGAACAAATTCCAAAGCAGAAGTTCAAATAACATGATTGTAACTAAGAAAATTGATGAAATATAAATTTACAAGAATGTGTAGCTAAAATAATGGAGCAATACTGAAGCTTAGCAGAAACTACTAAAAGAAATCTTACCCCTGAATCTTTATTAACACTGTATATCTAGTGTGGATGCAGTGCAATTTTATCTTGAACCCAGGGATTATTGCATAGATTGAAAATGGAGTCAAAGTTAGAGAAAAGAATGTACAACATGACAAAAGGAATCTTAGCTTGCCATCAAGACATCTTGTTATAAATTGAGTCAGACAGATCAAAAGTTATCGCTTTGTTTCTGTGCTATATCTTGTAGCACAGCTCTTAGACATTGAACATAGAAAACGAGGTCCACAAGGCATATTTATGAGCTGAAAACCTACACAAAACCTACAGAAATCCTCAAAGATAGTTTTCTCAGAAATTTCAACACATTTAACACACATTTCTATACATTCTGGCATCCCTCTTTTGCTCTATGTTACTTTTCTGATTATAAAACTATATGATATGTAACTGTATGATAACAGTTTTTATTTGCTGTTGGCAAACATTATTTTAAGCATTTTATAACACACATTTATTAAATTATATTTGCTCTGAAATACTCTTGCTTACATGGTAGGCAATAAGGGGAAAAAATGCATCCTTCCGTTCTCACTTCAGCTTAAATATCATCAAATACAGTATCACCAGCTCAAGAACAGGTAGGACACTGAGTGAGAATTAGTATATATTAGCAAATGATCCAGCAGTCTGATCTCATCAGTGATGAACACACAGCCTGTTTCTCTGTTTAAAGATCATTAGAAAAACCATCAGCCCTATTAATGCATAAAATTCTCTGTATTGTTGTCACATTTCTTCTTGTATATACCTTTCACTGAATGAAAGCATAGAAAAATTGTCTGTGTATTCCTGTTTTCTATGAAATTTATCATGGCAATACTCTTCAGTTTTCAGTTTACATGCCTCAGTTATTTTGATATAACTTTGTCTAATCTTCTGATGCACCTGCAAGCTTCCTGTTTGCTTTCTAGTAGTCAGGAAGGCAAAGCAGAAACTTCTTGAGAAGCAGCCGGTTGGTCTAATGAGATATTTAGAAACAGGATGCTTCCAAAACAATGGGTTGAAATTTCTGTTGAAACACATCATTTCTGTTAGGTTTCCTCAACTATGAACTTTAGATTGAGGCACAAATGTGATTAACCCTAAAACTCTACCCTTTGAGTAGTATTCCCACTGATTCTCTAGCATTCAGCAGCGTCTTATAGTAGAATTGCAGTGGTCACTTTTCAAGGCTCAGCATTTGCCTCAAGTTATCAAACCATTATCTACATGAAATAATGAGAGCAACAGGACTCAAAAGATTTTAGTTCCTGAAAATGAGAAGGAAAACCTCTCAAGTCTCAAAAAAAAAAAAGGCTATTCCTTTCTTTAAGTTCATGGACATGTGTGAGAGTCTCAAATACTAAACAAATTGCCAGTGTGATCATGTTCAAAAGTGAAAATACTTGGTTACTTATAGAACATTGTGCCTTTTAAGTGTTTTGCATATGTCTCCTCTTCCAGGTTGCAAAAAAACCCCGATACTCACAAGATTTTGAACTGAGATTTAGATAGCAGCTGGAAGCCAGTGATAGGTGATCCATGTGAAGTCAAATGAATTTCTTGTATGTCTTAGAGGTTAATTTAGCAGTAATCCAGAAAAGCAATCTGTAATTTCTTCAGCTGCAAATAAAACCTGTTTCTGGTTATCAATGGTTCTGACCTTGAGACTATTGTACAAAATCTGAGTAACTAGTACTACTATTGATTGAAAAGACACAGAGCCATGGTGAAACCACAGAGCACATCAAGGACATTTAAGTCCATGAGAGAGTGCTGTAAACCCTGAATTTACATCGCGACAGACGCAGCTAAGCAGGGAGAGGTTTCTCTGAGTTTGGTGTTTTTTCAGGCATACTTGCTCCCTGAGCATTCCTTCCACTTGGGTTTAGCTGACTGCACTTTGCTGTGCAGGGTATGGTAATGCCACTTCTAGGTCAACTACAACTCTCTTTGCTGTAAAAACTTGCATTGAATTCTGCTCCTGGATACCTCAACTTTATTCCATTTTCTAAGCTTCTTTGTGAATTAGGCCTTAATGAATGTCCAAAAGACACACTGAATTTAGGTGATTTGGTGCTTAAATGTATACCTGTCTCAACCCTGAACATAAGGAATAAACAATATTAATACAATTGGGAAATATGCCTCACAGGAAAAAGCATGTTTCCTTGTTTAGAAAGTAAACAAACAAATAAATAAATAAATAAATTCTATTAATGAATAATGCAAGGCCAAATAAATGCACATGTGCCTGATCCAAAACACATTAATTTTCTATTGAACATTTAACAGGAAAGCAAAGAAAATGACTTCAGGTGTAAATGAAAAAATAAATAAAACTAAACAAAGTTTTCTTTAGAGACATTTAAACACTAAGATCAAAGAAACTGCCTAGTACTCTTACTAAATTACAGGCAGCCAAGACTGTTTTGCAAGCACAATATTCGCAGTGGAATTTCCAATACTTTTTTGCCCTGATTCAATGCTCTAAGAAGCTCATTATTTCAAGTCCTAGCTAGCTGCAGAGAAGTTATCTGAGAGTTAGGCTGACATTGATAATACATTAAAAAGCTTAGAAGCACATTCTACAGCACCTACTTATGGTAGAGATATTTGTAACATGAAGCAAATAAAACTATTAAAGTATTCCTGCCTTTGACATCTTTAGCCATTCAAAGCTGAGAGGAAAAAGAAAACAGAAAATCTTGTCAAAAAGTAATATTTTAAAATGTCTCATAAAGAAGAGACATTGCATGATCTTTCCCTTTGCTGCGGCAGTCACGAAGGAGCAGAAACAGTCAGCTCTGAAGTGAAGAAATGCGTATAGAATATGATTTATTTCCCAAATCTAAGGAAGCATCATACCAGTTATAGAGAAAATTAATATTCTCTCTCCAGCCCAGGCAATGACAGAAGAAATGGTGTTGTCCTTTAACAGAGACATTAGCCAAAATTCCTCAAAGTGTCAAAGTGTTTAATGATTGCATGCTCTGCATGGTACAATCTTTCATAAATTTGTATTGCTACTGTAACCAGACGAGCTACTTCTGCACTTCTGATCAGTAGATACATCTTCTAATATATACTTTTGGGGCTTTGATTGACCCATAATACTCAACAAGATGTTAAAAGTACACAGAAAAGAAGAAACATGCAAGAATATTCCATAATTCTGTTTTATGCTTAAGTTTTTAAGACTACTTAAATATCATAATATAAAGCCTTATACAAAGTCCCCTTTCCCCCCAAAAACAGGTTCAGTGAAAACAGGTGCAGTGACAACCTTTTCTTTTGTTTTTGTAAAATGTCAGTGAAAAAAACTCCTAGGACTGTAAAAGCCAAGTATTTCCTAGTCTTGTTTCTTTTATGTTTGCTTGTGCAATTTTCAATATGTTTTACATGAGTCCATCCAGAAACTTATTCTTTGCATTCACAGTTAATAAAAATTAAAAGAGGACAGGAACATACACAGTTGTTCTCTGCTCATGTTTGCAGCATGCTTGGCCTTACATGGGTCTAGATTCAGCTGCCATTTGGAAGATTTTTTGTACAGCCTTAAGGGCAGGGTGCACTTCTCTGAAATTACAGTTTCTGTAGAGGTTGATAGGGTAGCAGCAGTTGTTTTCAGTCATCAGATGCACTAATAGAATTAATTTCACAAGTCACATCTAAACTAAAGTACTCTTTACGGGCAGTCAGTCAGAATTTCAGGACCACCATGTGGTCTGCCACAAGGCACAAGTGGCCTGGAGTTTATACACTGCCACTGTGATGCAGTAAAGAAAAGATGTATGTGAGTAGTCAGGGCAAATGTGCTACAGCCAAGGTATTTCAGAATAGACAGGAAAGTGACTAGATATTGGTAAGATCTTATCTAGAATACCAAAAATATAGAATTATGGCTATGAAAACAAAGAGGAAATTCAAACTACAAAAAGATACAGATAAGAGCTATGTGAATAAGTGAGAAATATGTGAGAATATTGAAAGGGGTTTCTTTGCTTATTCTAATCAAACAAAGGCTGAGATAGGTGTATGCTGCCATCAGGAAGTACAGCAGTGGTAAACACTAAAGAATTAATGCTAAAATTGATATTGATACCAGAAGAATAAACTGGTATGTTTTTTCAAGAGTAAAATTCTTTTGTTAATTAAAAGACATTTCACAGTGTTACAGCAAGGAGCATCTGGAACCATTCTTCAAGTAGAGCAATGATTGTAAAAATATATCTGATAGATCTGGATCCTTTTATTGAGGCATTATATGATGTGTACCCTCTGATAACAGGGGAGTGGTCCCAATGCCTCAACCTTTCTTCATTTCTGTCTCTATGTTTCCCTCTTAATTTTGTTCATCTGAAACATACAGGCTGTGTTTGCCACTGCCACTGCCTCTTCAGCAGTGTCTTGTATATAGAGCAAAACAGAAATAATGGAGACAGTTATTACAAAACAAAAGTTTAAAAAATTGTAGTGCTGTTCTGCTATTAACAAGGCTTGCTGAGAAAAAACTAGGGCAAATGACAGTCAAGAGGTATTTGACTTTCACGTAATTATATTATTTTAAAGTGAGATACATACATATATATATATATATGCACACAAGAATCTAGTAAGCATCAGCTGGCACATCTATTTAGCTATTCAAATATATTTTATCTGACAATGTTGATTTCTCACATTTATTTCTACTCACTGGGCATAGAATTGACTGCATTATGCCAATGTTTGCCATGTTAACTATTTCTAAAGGTTACCAACTACGTAATCATATATGACATGAAAAAGTAGTTGAATTTCACTCCCCAGCAAACTGAGTTCTGAGTCATTGGTACTTCCTTCTGCTGTAAGCTGTAAGTAAACCACCCCCTACACTACCCCCAGTGTACATGTTAGAGAAATAAAAAAGTCAAGTAGATATGCCATTCTTCTTCATTTGTATATGAAAGAGCTGTGAGGATGTTACTCCCTTTTGGTTGCAAAACAATGCTCAAATGCCCTCCTGCAAAAACTTCACAGAAACATCCTGACCTCTTCAGATGCTTTTTGTTCAAATATTTTCAGTTGAATAATGAAAGCCAAAGGCTTATGATGCATCTCCTAATTAAGACAAACAGCATTCATTTCCATTTTTAAATGCTATGTATTATTTTGCCTCCATCTTTCTTCTTTTTCGCTTTTCACTGTATCCCAACCATCAAATATAAGACTTCAGATTCTCCTCAAAACAAAGGCCTGCACAGCTGTTACTTTGCAGCAAGCACATTGTGGGCCCCATCCAAAGCTCATTGAAGTCGCAGTCTTTCAATTGACTTCAAAAGGCTTTGGATAGACTCCTTTCTTAAGCTATATCTTAATATGTGATGCATTTTTAAAGCTGGAAAACCTTTAATGCACTGACGTTTCTGCAGTTTATTATAACAGAAGATACAAGAAAAATGTGCAAACAAATGGACTGAGTTAATTCTGCACAAAGTGTTAATATGAAATGTATTCTTATGATTCTGCTGCCAACTACTTTTAATATCCTAATAATGTATTGTTACTCGGTGACAATACAGAATAATTTTAAATCCCCATTCATAAGGACTCCAATTATAATCTAATTCAGCTCAGATTAACTATGCTTTGATGGCAATTTCCTTATACAAAAAAAAAATTAGTCTAAGATAATGCACTGCAAATATAGTTTCAATGCTAATAAAAGGCAGTTTAACAGCCTACAGAAGTTCATTCTGACTACCTTTTCATTGCAATGATAAACAGTACATAAAGCACTTCAATTACATATTTAATGTAAAATACAAAGTTGTAACATAAAATTTAGTCAAACCACTGATAACTTCTCTTTAGGTATCCAATTTTTTCAATAAATAAAATTGGATTTTTGCTGTTTCTACAGAACTATGACAGAGTTGAGATCGGTGTTAGCAATGTCACTACATATGCATCTGTTTCATATAATAATTTCATTGCTATGAAAAACTGCAGCAGCTTTCATTGTTTAAAACTGAAGCAGCTGTAAGTGGGACATTTCAGTTCATTACTGCTTCAGCCAAGCTTTGCACTGAAAATTATTCAGTAAACTTTCATGACAGCTTTTGATTTTTGCTGTAACTTACAACACTCTTTTACTGCCATAAGTTGCTTTCTTGCAATAAATGTAAAATGATATGGAGCTACATTGCTTATGCCAGCTCAAGATTTGATCCAAAAGCTGATTCTGACATCAAGGCCCTGGCAGAAGGACATATCATAAATCTAAATGAAGAATTACAATAACAATATCTGCTGAATGTTTTAATCTTAGTGGTATACTAAATAATTCCTTTCACTGGAGTGCAAGGATTACAATGTCTGTAATCTTTAATATTAACTTCTAATTTACATTTTTTTCATTCATCAAAAAGCAGTAATTATACTCCAACCTTCCTCTGTTTTTTTAACTACTGTTCAAGAGGAAACTTATGGATGCGTGAAATCTTGTGAGTGATACATAGCAGAGGCAACCAGAACTTCACTTCTTGAAAAATTCTGTCAGTTTGGATTTTGTATTCCAGAATAAGCAAGAAAGGGGTGAAAGGGAATTCCTCTGAAACTCTTTTATGCAAACAAGAGTGACCAGAAAGCAGCCTAGTTGTGACTGACAGCTTTGATTAAAGGAGCCTGCATGGCAGTTTGTTATGTTTTATATCAAGCAGACAAGTGGACTGGTCTTCTTTATCCCCATGTAGACTAGATGACTAATTACAGGGACAAAATCTCCTCTAAGAATTTTTCTGTTCATTTTCAGAAACAAATGTCCCTTAAACCTGATTAATTTTATGACGGTTGTAAAGTTGGTCTGAAAATTGTCCGCAGAAGACCTAGATCTGAATTCCCACTTAGAATCAGAGACATGGAATAGGATTTTTGACCTGCATCTTCTTCTCTGAAAATCATCGATTTAAAAAAAAAAAACCAATTTAATTTGAACAGGTTCTTTCAGACACGACAAATTGTGCCACTGACAGAGGAAATCTATTTAAACATACCCAAATGTAATACATTTTCCCTTCAGTGATCCAAACCAATTCATACACAAAGAGAACTCTTAAAGGTGAAAGACTCTCTCACAATGAGCCTATGCTATAGTCAAGATATGTTTACACATCTTTTCTTATTAATGGCTCAATTTAATCCCTTAATCTGAACAAATCACTCTACGGAAAGTATAACCTTTTGAATAAACATTGAGTTTGCTTAATCTTTTTTAATTGTTGATCATCCCTCTTACTTTTTGAACACTTTCCTTCCTCAATGATTTTACTGAAATGAAATGTTGCAATTTTCTCCAAATTTGAATTGAATCAGTGACTTTCATTGTTTGTGTTTTTTTCCCCTGTGGTATAAATCTAATCCATTTTGAAAGGAAAATGGGGATGATAACGAACCAGGCTTTAAAATAGCGGAATAAAAAAATTTATTTATGCTGTAAACTGTGGAGTATGTCCCTTTGGTAACTGCCATTTTCAAAGTCCTTTCAGTATCGGAAATGAGATTTTTCAAACTAATTACCCACTGACGACAAAAGAGAGAACAAAAGCCTTCTGGGTTTTGGTTACTACGCCCCAGTTCCAGGAAGGCAGAGGGTTATACTGCTAACCAGCAGATGGAGACACAGTACTCTTCTTGGATGTTACGTGCCATTCATGGAGTCACATTTCCTAGCCTCTCACTTGTACATGCTTTCGAGTTTAAATTTCAATTCAAATACTTGGGTTGGGGGTTTTTTTGTATCAGCTGAAATGCTACCAAATAGTTTTATTTATAGATCCCAAATGAATATTTGAAACTACATTCGGTTTGAGAAAGTCCACAAATTCCAGTTCAAAATTTGACTTCTCTCAATACTCTTAAACATTAAAATGCTTTCCCTGAAATACTCCCATCCACAAACTCAATAGTTTTCTTGATAATTGAAAATACGAGTTTACAAATTATCTGAAACAATTTTTTAAAAGAGTAGTGAGAAAAATAGATTTTCCATGGGTTGCAACCATGAAGAATCTTGAAATGATTCATCAGCACCTCTGAATCCTGTGCCTTCAGATACTCAACACAGAGTTTTATCAGTTGCGTGAAATAGCACCGGAATTGTCTCTGATTTTTACTTTGACTCCAGAGAAACACATTGGCTACTCATTCTCTCAAACCAGAAAAATGAAGCAAAGACTGCCATATTTATTCTAATAAAAATTGTAAGTGGTGCATCAATTATTCTAGTCCCTTGTGTGTCTAATGCCTAGAACACTAGAATATTTCCCCCTTCTTTTTTAAGAGTTGCCATTTAAAAATTCTGAGTTAACTTATATGCTAAATTCTGGAAAATAGCGAGAATATTTTCTCAAGCAAGATTGTTTCCTCAAGCATGATAGTAAGTCAGAGTAAATAACCAAGACTGAAGAGAACAGAAATAAAAGCACAGTTTATGGTTACGCAACAAATCTACCAGTGACTGTTTCTCATATGTTTGAAGCAAAATGGCTTAGCCAGAAGGTTTGATGGAAATCAAAAGACAGCTAGAAACCTGCAGGATCAATAACAAGAAGGTTTTTTCAAGGTGATTAGACTTAAATCCCAGAATTCCATATTTACAAAGGCTTGATTCAGCTTTAGGGCACCAGAACTCAAACCATCCCTCACTAAATAGATCATACTGGTAGGAAGTAACGTGTGTGAGAGAGTAGGGCTTGTTATTAGGGATGTAAGGGGGCAAAGCACAAGCTACATGTTTCTGAGTATGTGGTAGAAACTTTGAACTTTCTCTCTCTAAAACATGGATTTATTTCATGACACAATAGAAAAGGATAAAAATTCAAATAGAAAAAGTACTCTTTTTCCAAAACCGGTGAAATAGAACTCTCCTCAAGAAATGTCACATGAAATCTGTTTGCAGATGATTTCCTAAAGCAATAACATATTATCCATCATGTTTCCATGACCCAGGATAATATCAACTACAGAAGTATATAGGATTTAATGTTGGTAGCTCTAAGAGAGACCTCCTGTAGCATACTGAAAGATATTAGCATTCTGTAGAAATCTAGCATTCTGTAGAAACAGAAAATGTAGTCAGAGTGAGTTCATGAGCTAATGGTAACTTTGGGTAACCTGAACTGTTCTTTTTTTTGAAGGAATGGCACGGACATTTTCTTTACGTTGGAGAAATAAAGGATTCAAAGTTGTATATTTTGTTACTTCTCATTAAAACTGTGCTAATAATAATACCAGCTTTCTAGAAGTCTTTATTAAGTGCAAAAATAATGTTCATTAGTGGATACATTTTTTCACAAAATGAAGAGGTAACATTTTTTCTAATAAAATTTAAATTTTGTTTCATTCAAGTCCTCATCAGTTATTGAGTGACCTTAGTTTATTTTCTGATAGATCATAAAACCAGACATTCCATTTTTAGAGCCATCGTATTCTGAGACATTATTAGCAGTAGTGGTATTATCCTCCTAACTGAAAAAAATTAGGACCATTGCCAAATTACACAGTATTTTTGTTCTTCAGCAGATACTGAGGAGTACAAAGTATAATAGGAGCCAAGGTTTTTTTGCATACTGCATATTTTCATTTTAGCTTCAGTCCTAAAACTTCATCTGCTTTCTGACTTCAAGTATCTATGCTAACAATTGCTTTTCCATTAAAGTCTCTACACACATGAAGAGAAAAAAAGAGGCATAAGAGCTATGACAGTGTTCAGGTCATCCATTAATTCTCTAATGAGGGAAACCTCAAAAACTAGCTGTTGTTGAAGTGGAACGAATCAGACTTAAAGGGATGGTGAATCTGATTTTTTATTTGCTGCTTTTTGCCTTCAGCAAATACTACTGAACAAATCCTTTTTCCCCCCAAAGGGATGGCTAGAGCTGGTTTTGGTTTGAATCTCTGTCAATATTTTTAATTCAGGCAAATATAAGTGATTAAGCTATGGTTTGAATAAGTTTGCCAAATCAGTCTTAAATAACAAAATTAATTCTGAGTTATTCAAGAAAACACATGAAAATAGAGATAGCAATAACTTCTCGTTTTTCTAGACATTTCAAGTATATTTTTGGTTTTCTTAAAAATATAAGGAAAAGAAGCTTTTCTGCAGCAGTAAGTGGAGTGCATGCATAGTTATGTCTACATTTCAACTCTCTAGGAAGGGTTAACAGGGAACATTATGAGCAGTGATGTTTAAGAAAGTGGTATAAGTTAACCTTTGCAACTATCAACACAGAGGCATTTCTTGCTCTGTGGTAACACTTCTGTTACAATAAAGCATGCTTAGGAACACATAGTCAAAACTTGTTGTCAATTATTTAGTATTCCCATAAACCATTAGATGGTCAAAAATATCTTTAATTGATTCCATCTCTACCTACACTACTTATTATTTATTAGTATAACAAACTTCTCCATGGGAACAGCTAATTGTACCTCCCTAGTGGCCACTTCAAGTGGAATAAGCATTGCACAGTGCTGCCTAAGATACTGCTGAAAGGTCTTCAGCATTTGGGATTTGATTAAAACTGTATTACATGTACACATCAGCAACCATTGCTAAAACAAAACACCAATCTAAAAAAAAAAATCCTTCTGCTATACTGCTTAACACAATTGAAAAGCCTTGCATGTATGGAAAGAGGAGGATGGGAGAGTCTCCTATCTCTTCCCTTCCCACACCCCCAAAAATAATTTTGTAATAGAAATAATACAGCATTATCTTATCGATGAGAAGGGAAAGTGTGCACCCTACCAGCTGCACTGTGGGAGAGACCTTTTCCTCTGACATATATGTTTCACAGCTATCTACCACTGTCTAAGCTGAGTGATTTTGTTTCCCTTCTTCATCTTTTCTTTTTTTAAGAATCTTTTTTTTTTTTTTAAGACATAATTCTTAATCTTATCTATAGTACAAATATTAATTCTTAATCTTATCTATAGTACAAAAAGACAGATGTTATGGCAATAGTAAGCCACACCATGTTTAAATTTTTCTGTGACAAGCTATTCCATTGGCAATGTTTCACAAAGGAAGATTTCAACAATACAACATACCCTGAGACATGCAGGTGAGTTGCAAATACTGCTGAATGATATTAACATAAGAGCAACTACACTATGTAGATCATTATAAACCATGATTTTAAAGATAGATATTACACTGATTATTGGATTAAAAGTTTACCAAAAATGAACAGGTATTCTATTCAATTAAATTAGTGGGGTTTTGTCACACTCAGAAACCCTTTGTTGAAATGAGTAATCTCTGAACATCTTTTAAGAAGCTATTTAAAATACACCTGGCTGATTTGGAACACTCTTACTCATTCTTTTGGGGTTGGTTTGTTGGATTGATTGTTTGTTTGTTTGTTTGTTTTAAGCCAAGTGGCATATCTGGGAGTGATCTTTCATGCAACAGTTAAGAGACATATTTCAAAAACTGGATTCTAACCCCGCAGAAAGGATGCCCAGACTACATATTTGAAAGTAGATCGACAATATAATTGCGGCACTGGGTTTAGATCACAGGAAGAGTAAAACCATCTTATCCAGAATAAGATCCTCATTTTTTTCAAAATAGTCATGGGTAATACAGTCAGTAAAAATGACCTCAAAATATTGATTGTCAGGAACCTTAAAGGTAAAAATAAACTCTGGCAATACTGATGAACCTGCACGCAAAAACTCCACCATTGTTTCCAATTGAAAGTGCCATGTTCCAAGCCATATGTTGATCACCAGCCAGGCTGCTTTACTGTCTATACAGTCCTTTAATTCAAATTGCCTTCCATTTGAATCTTCCTACTTAAAAATAAGAATAACTCTTTGCTATTCTTTCCCTACCTTTTCTTTTTCCGGTGTTCTAAATTTATGAAAATGCACATTTTTAAAAAATATTATTTCTTGTGAAATTAAGTTGTTTTCTTTTTTCCTCTTCTTCAGCAGCAAACTAGAATTAAAACTGCCAGAATGTATGCAACATTTAAAGTAATGTGGAGCAATGAAGAGATCAAAAATGAACAAAAATTCAAGTTCAAGGTACTAGCAGAAAAAGCTGAGTTACCAGGTATGGTGGGCAAACATTACAAAGGTAGGAATAAAAGCAGAACATTAAATTCTAGACAGAGATGACAGAAACAAGAGCTATTTAACATTCATCAGCAAAAAATGACAGGAGTAACGAAGCATTATTTTGAGAAAGAAATGCCGTACTTTCTGCAAATGTGCTTAATTGCAGGGTTTTGGTGCAAACAGTTGTTCCTTATGTTAGGTCAGTGGCATATTTCAAATATACAGTCAAGACCTGTAAAATTGGAGAATCAGGATCTCAGTTCTTAGATGCTGGAGTTGCTTTGCCTGTTGGAAGGTGTGGCTCTTACTATTCACAGCACAGTGTTGCTCACCAAGACTGCAGTAGGTATCTAATAAGCAACACTTGCTGCTCAGCTGCGATTGCAGTAACTGCTTCCTAAGAGCAGGAAGGATCATGGAGTGCCAAATGCTGAGACTGTGACAGTTTGCACAGTAAGAGAGGTAAAATCTTCTCCGCGTGGAATCCTTGCTAACACCAGTGGAATAAAACTGAAATGAAATGTGATGTTACCGATTGTCCTTGCAGTGCCTCTGACTGGGAAAGCTGTTGTATCTGGGTAGTGATGACTGATATTTTGCATTATCTGCACATCTAGGTAGAGTTTCTGCTTGTGTGCAGGTCAGACATACACTCACAGGACATACACTGTAGGGTTGCCCTGCACTTGCATAAGTTACCGCACAGAATTGCAGTGGGCTGTCCGTGCACAGCACCAAACTTTCTGCATTGGCCATGGAGTATCCTTCAAACTAGGCTCTCCAGCTGTATCAGGTCACATCCTGAGGTGGCAGAGAGGCCAATACCTACTGTAGCAAACAGATCTCATGGGATGTTGCAAAGAGAAAAGGTTATTACTATTTGCTAACACAAGCTTAAATGTAATTTTAGGACTAATATTCAATTTTATCTCTTTAACCATTTTTAAAAGAACATCAGGCATTTAGGTAATTCCATTAGCTTATTTTCTGAAAAACCTGCCAGCCTAATGTTGATCAGACTTAATTTTCTGTGTATGAGAGGTAGAAGAGTATAATTCCTACCCCAATGCCCTACTGCCCATACTTGCTGCTGTTCTAATTTCTCCTACAAAAGCAGTAGAAGCAATGAATAAAAACAGGGCATAACACAGATCTTAATGTATTTTTACCTACTATAATGGGTAGATAGATGGCATCAATAAAAATTGGAAATAGCTTTCTGATACCTTAGTATTCACAAAGAATTGATAAACTAAGGAAAGCTTAAACTCATCCCTGCCTCTTAATTGCTTCTCTTTGTGGGTTTTACCTACAGTAAACAACCTTTCTATTAGTTCCCAAAAATCTGTGAGATATATAATAGCCCTTTAACAGAATTGGTTTTGAATGACAATTTCAACATTTTTAGTAATCACTTTTACTGACTATTTTACTTCAAAATCTGTTAAAATCTGTTGGTTTATTGCAATCATTTTTTCTCTTGGGAGGAGGAGCTAAAACACTGCTCTGTAACTGATCCCACTATTACTGCTAGGAATATTGTTTTGACAACATTAGCCTGACTCTACCAATTTTACTGGATGATCTTTGCCATGCCTTCCAGCTGCCATGTGACTAAGGCAAAAGTAGCATATCAATATATGCCTCCACTAAAGATGTCTTATGAGGTATAATTGTATTAGCTTGTTTTAAAAGTAGAACTAATTTTAAAAATCAGAATCTTCATTCCATAAAAAGTCCTGTATCTCAATGAATATTTTAACCCTGTGGATATGATGACAAAATACAAATACACAAACATTTTACAAAAACAATTTGACAAATTCAAGATGCTTGTAAACCAATGTGCTTTCCACTGAAAATGGAGCAAAAATCTTTGGAAGAAATGAGCTTTAGAGCTAGGGAGAATATGCTCTCTTCATCTTGACAAGAAATCTAAAAATAGAATTTCCTCCAGATTATTACTTCACCAAACAAACTTGTTTTCATGACCCATCACATAATTAAAAACTTTCCCATCTACTATGAAAAATGCAATTCTGTGTGTTCTAAATACCTAATAATAGGGGAAAGTCTCTGTAAAACCCAGGCAAACCACTTGATTGTGTATAGATTAACATATCTGGCTCAGTCATAATGGTAGAAATACGGAAACCCAGAGGGAATTGTTCTGCTGTTATTAGGACTTGCTATAAATAAAATATGAAGCATATATTCCAAGAACAAATCTCCATTAGGATTACAAAGAGGTATCTAAATGAAGAGAGAATTCTCTTGCTTACAGAGCATACTGAAACAGAAAATCATTGTAAACAAAAAAATTACTAATAGAACATTTTTTTCTGAAAATATTTATGAATTTTACAACAGAATACTGTTTTCACTCTTGAAAGACTCCACCCAGTCAATGTCTCAGACAGTACCTACATTAATTTGCCCTAATATGTTTTTAATAAGGATCATAATACCTAAAGCAAGCACAAATGTACGCTAGGTGGAGAATGGATTGAGAGCAGTCGTGAGGAGAAGGACTTGTGGGTGATGGTTGACAATAAGCTGGACATGAGCCAGCAGTGGGCACTCACAGTCCAAAAAGCAAATCATTCCCTGGGCTGCATCCAAAGCAGCATGGCCAGCAGGGAGAGGGAGGGGATTCTGCCCCTCTGCTTCCCTCTGGTGAGCCCCCACCTGAGCACTGCATCCAGCTCTGGAGTTCCCCAGCACAGGCAATGTATGGTCCTGCTGGAGTAAGTCTAGAGGAGGGTCACAGAAGATCAGAGGGCTGGAACAGCTCTCCTGTGAAAACAGGCTGAGTTGTGGTTCTTCAGTCTGGAGAAGAGAAGACCTTGGAGCAGCCTGCTGGGGCCTGATGGCAGCCCACATCAGAGCTGGAGAGTGGCTTTTTACAAGAGGTGTAGTGCCAGGAGAAGGGGGAGCAGCTTTAACAGATAGGGCAGCTTTAGATCAGATATTGGAAGAAATTCTTCACTGTGTGGGTGGTGAAGCACTGGAAGATGTTGCTCAGGGAAGCTGTGGTTGCCTTGTCCCTGGAGGGGCTCAAGACCAGATTGGAGAGGATATTGTAAAATGTGGTCCAGTGGACGGTGCCCATACCGATGGCAGAGGGGTTGGAACTCGATGAGCTTTAAGATACCTTCTGACCCAAACAATTCTGAGATTCTAAAACTCCATAAAGAATAAAAAAAAATAATTTTTCTTTTTAAATGAGGGCTAAGTGTGGGTTAAGATGACATTTAAAAACCCAATCCAGAAGCTAGCAAGATTAACGAGCAGAAAAGCAAGAAAAATATGTTTTTTCAAAACACAAAAAGTCTGCTTAAAAGCTGTAACTGAAAGCCCTTCTTAGGTTTACAGGACTAGTTTCTAACACAACATGCTGAAAAAACTGCAAGAGGTAAGCAGTATGTTCATGAGTAATCAACCAGATAAAGACAGAGTAAATGCTATTAAATAAAAAATAAAAAAAAAAAATTTTTTAAAACTAAAGAGTAGTCATTTTTTATATAGCAATATTTATATTTCTATTTATTATATTGTAGTAGTAGTCATGTAAAACAAATCAAAATCAATTTTTTGGTAACAAATTCTTAGCTATTCCTCAATAACAATAGCAAAATCAAAATCTCATTAGTAAACCTTTCTAAAAGAACCCCGAAACAAAACAGATTTCCCACAAGTTTCAGCGTTCTCAACTGACTGACCTGTTATGCCTCAGCCCTAAAATACTGTGCCTCATCAAACTAGAGACCTAGTTATGTCCAGGACAAATCAGATATGTCTACAGAAAACACCTTGAACAAGAGCAGTTTCTTCAATATATTCTTGCTCTCAGTAGCAGCAAAATCTCCAAGGATCTCCAGCTCTCCAACATCCTTTCTCTTCACTGGACAACTTCAGAGCAGAAAACATTTTCTTCTCATTCTATGAAACATCTTTTTCCTAGTCTAAATTTTCTTATTTAAATAACTTTTTGCTTCCTAGCCTAGCCTAGGGTCAGATTATGCATCCATTTAATCTCTAAACCAGTTTTTATCTGCCAGTTATTTGCTTGCCACTTTTCCCTCATCACAACTGCATCTCCACAGCTTCTTTTATCACCTGGAAATTGGATACAGCAGGATTTCAAATACTCTCATTCACTTGACAGCAGAAATCAACACAGTTTTCTTCACAGAAGTGTCCTTTCTTTAATAACACCTCAAAATCCCCTACAAAGAGAGAAAACAGGGATGAGATGACCTTAGATGAAGAATTCCATGAGTGAGACAAGAGCTGTCTATCTTTCCATTCTGCTTGTGGCAGAGCACAGGGAGAGACATTCATCATAATGGGTTTGTTGAACAATAATAATTGCTGATAGTAATTAAAGTAAGCAAAACAACACATGGGCTAGGTCGAAACGTTCCTATCATTAAAATCATTAAAAAAAAGTGCTAATTTACTTTTACATATATATGAAATCTACAAGAAACTCTATAAAGATTCAATGACTGCCATATTATGCTGGCTTTTTTATGATTTCAGAGTTCCATTATTATCTTCAAATGTTCAATGAAGACTTTGCTGCTATTCCATTCTTATTTTGTTTAAAATATTACTGTCTTTTTCTTTAGAGAAAAAAAAAAGTGAGATGAAGCTTATTTTTATTTAATTGTACAAGTTCTCTAAAATATTCTTGGATGTTTTCTTTTAAATGAAAAATCTATCAGTGAAGTTCTGCTTTCTTGTGTGTTTCAGTTGTTTTGTGAATAAGTTATTCTTGGATGCTAAGCTACTATTGTAATATCCATCACAGTTTTCAATATGACAAAGTTACAAAACACTGGCCAACAGAAAGGACTTCTCATTTTTTAGCCTTCAATTCTGAGAGATAACGTCCAAAAGGATTTCACAGATATGTCTCATATTTGCCCTGAGGCATCAGTTCATATTTCAAAAATTATCTACTTTAGAAAACTCAGTTATCCCACTGTTCTGGTGCAGAATGTAGAGAAGAATATTTTTTTTAATCCATTTTGGGATAATTTACCCTTTTAAAACAATGCTCATGAAAGAACATCAAAAATGTATAAAAATAAAATGTTTGCATGCACACACATTCATATATAGTTGCACATACACACACACATGTATATAAAGTCCTGTTGAAGACTTAAGCTTACAGACCATGTCTTCTCCTTAATTATGATTTATCACGAAAATGTTTTCATTCTGTCTGTCCCATTTCATTGGAATACAGGCATCTCATCTGTCTCAGCAGCTGCAGAGAAAGTGCTGAAAAAGTGGGAGGTCATTTCACTGCCCATTATTTCTCTGCAAATTTAGCTGTGGGGAGCAACAAGAACAAATTTGCTCCCGTTGAAAAGAAGCCACATATCTGTAGATAACTTGTCTCACTGATGGTTTTTAGAGGATATAAAAAATACAGTAAATATGACTGAATTAAACTACAGAGAGCGCTGGGGAAACTGGGTACAGGTCCACCCCTTGATGATAAAAAGTATTGTCTTAGCTCCATCCATTCATGCCCACACACGATACAGGTCACATATACTTCAGTTGTTTCAGCAGATTTTGGTAGATAGTATCATTTTCAGTCAGACTTGGATCCAAAAGCTCTTCTCCATGCAAAGGAATGCTATCCAAGCAATGTTGCAGAAAAACATTAACCAAATAACACACACCAACAATAAGAGGTCAAAAACGACTCTTTCACTTACTGTTAGAAATAACACTGGTTTTCAGCTGCCTAAGATGTATGTAGGAATATACTTGTGAAGATTTCCACCCTAACCAAAGAAAAGGTATCTCCATTAAAAAATAATATTGGTAATATTCTGTCTGTTCTGTACATGTGTTGACCTCTATGCCTGCTCTGAGAAGAAGAAATAATAAAACAGAAAACAGAAAGATATAAGAGATGACTAGTAGCAACTTCCTAAGTTCTTACTTCAGAATACTTGTTGACTGATAAAACTTCCTGGTACTGGAATAGGGAATTATTATTATTATTTTATACTGAAAGTAATTACTGTATTTTCTTTTAAAGGGTCTGAGATCAGTGGTTATCCAGCTAAGTATGTTTATTAACTAATCTGCTTAAGTGATATCCTCTTCAAACAGCAGCAGGGTCCAGCTAGGAAAAGGCTGACAGAATCAATTATCGTCTGACTGACAATATTCACCAATACAGTCACTCTGCTTACAATTTCTTCTGTTTTATTTGAGAATATTTTCTTAAAACTGTGGTTTGGTTGCAGATTTATTGTTTGTCACCCATCTACCACCTTGATCACAATGTCAGGGACAGATCCAGCCATACTGTGAAAGGGAGCAGTGACACAGAGATGCAGCTGCAATCAAGTCAGGTGACACGAACCAGCAGTGCTAATTGGAGGGGCTGTGACTGGCTTATCCACCCCAAATAAATCCACCCCGGGATAATCCTTTATTTTATGTCCGGCTGACAGGTTCCTGTGCAATAACTTTTAAAAGAATCTTGGGAGTGTGAGGTAGATTTAAGGATGATGTTTTGCTGGTTTTATTATCATCAAATACTTGCTTTCCTGATGCCACTGGCTTCAGGAAGGACTTTTTATTGTGGAAGGTTTTACTCTAAGTATAGGTGGCAGAATCTGATCCAAAAGGATTTAAACAAACTTTTGTGTTTTCGTATTATTTGAGTCATGTTTTTCCTGCTTTCCCTTTTAACACTGGGTTTGAATTCAAGTGTCATTTCCAAAGAAACTGCTATGATAATCTGTGGTGAGCTGATTAATAGCACTTACGCAAATTTCAATGACCACAAAGTTGTGAATGTGTCTGTGTGAGTGATCTACTTCTTATAAAGTGAATGAGTCTTCTTTCACATATTTAACAATACTCAGAATTCCCTTCTCTTCCCCTTCCTCTCTGCATTCACTCTGAAGTCCTCTCTTTCTCTCATTTGTTGTTGTTGTGGCAAAGTTATGTTTTTCTATACTATTTCCACTCGCCCACAGTTAATCATTTATGGTCTTTTCCACTGCAAACATGCAGAAAACACGTAAAAAGGAAGTCTGTTATCACACAATCAGCAACTCCGATTACAGCTTGATCAGAATTGACATCATTGTGGTTTCATTAGCGATATTAGATAAGTGCAAACTATTTTCAATCTCCTTTTTTTTTGCCTTTTGCAATGTCAAAGGAGACACTCACCCTGCCCCAACTGGTTCTGTTTGACAGTGACAGGATTGCATAAAGGATTCCTTTCACTTACCATCTCAAGACCATTTTACGTGCCAAACAAATCAAATCTACACATCTCTCACCATCTTTATCAACCTGCCCAGGCAAACTGTTGGAAGCATTACAACCTTTGACTTGTTAACTTATTTTTCTCTCTTTACAGCCTAAAGCAACTCTTAAAACGTAGAGGATGTACGTGCAAACAACTAAATTTTGCAATATAAGTACTGGGGTAGAGAAATTCTCCCACTGACAAGATCTGATGATGAAGATAATCTTCGCCCCCTGTGTTTCATGTTACATAGTCTACCTAAGTTTGGCAGATATACTTAAACCAATTTTTACAGTAAAAATAAAATAAGTACTCATCCCAGGAGATTTTTTATTTTATTCTTAATATTTTTCTTTTGTTACTTCTATAGTTACAGAAACTGAATGAGAAAAAGTGCTCTCAAGTGGGGAATCCTGGATCTGTTAGAAAAATAGCTTTTTGCCAAGGAAAAAACTGTGTTATTAATTTTATAATATCTATTTTTAATTATAAAACACTGTTACAAAAAACTTCTTCAACACTTTAAAAAGAAATGAGACAGACCCTGGCTGCAAATATGATTCTTCAAATTTGTCTTTCTGTATGAATTTTTTTCTGCTGTTGACTTTTGTGAAGAGCAACACCACCCTGAGTTACAGCAAGAGCCTGCTTATTCCTCAGATGTTTCCCACTAGACTGAATAAGGAATGTTTTTTCACAGACTAACAAGAAGCAAGGCATTCTTTTTGAGGAGCCTGAGAAAACCCAGAGATCCTGGCAAAGGGAGATGAAACTCTGTGATCTGCTTAGAGCAAGGCCTGGGGAAAGTTTTTTAAGGCTTATGGGTACTTGAGCGTACACCTACAGGCATGTTTGGACATTGTAACCATTCAATATCTGATGGCTAAATTAAGATGTTGTTTGCTGTGGCATGGGGAGATCAGTCAGGAGATTAAAGATTCTATGCCTTGACTGTTTTCTCTCTCTCCTTGGGTAGTTACTACTGTTGCTGTCAGAGAGAGCATATGGGATTAGATGGAGCAGGTACAAACTACTGTGGTAGCTATTCTGGGCTTGGTCCACTTGAACTCCAAAGTACAACATCACGAGGAAGGATATTTGTAGCATTGCAAGATTATACCCTGAAGTCATACTTTAGAGACTCAGAAGACTAATGGATGTTCTTGTACCAAACTGGCTGGGAAGTAGAGTGGGATCCCATGACAGGTCCAATTTAAATATGCAAGTGGTCATGCACTAGGCAGTCAGCCTCATCTGTGCTACTTATATCAGTAATAATTAAACTGTTAAGTGAAGAGACTTTGGGAAAAGAAGACTGGATGTAAAGTAGCATTAAGTTTTCATTGTATTATTTGGCATAATATTCACAGTGAAATGTATATTTTAAATATTTCATAGAATCTGTATTCATTCTATAAAGAAGATGGGGATGGAAAGTTCCTTCTTTCCATAAAAGGAAGGAAAGGAATTTAGAGGAAGATGAAACATTGATTCTGGCTAAATATAGAATTTAGTCAAATATGGAAATTATTTAGAGATAGACGAATATTCAGCTAGGTAACTGTATGCAGAAAAGCAGCCTTCCTCCACATCAGCTCTAAAGCAAAACAACAAAACACAGTCCAGTTTGTCCTGCCTTGACAAGGAGAAAGGGCATCTGGAGGTTTCCCATGGGAATATTCTTTTCTTCAAAATGACGGACTTGAAATACCAGGAAAAGAAGTATAGAGTTCAAATGTCAGAGTGAAATCTACTAAAGGCAAACACTGCAGTCCCAAAAAAAAAGCACTGGTCAAAGTCAAGACAGCAATACCAAGACCTCTGCATGAGGTGAAATGAGCACACTTACTCCCATTAACTTTAAAATCCCAGCTGGATATAACACCTGTGCAGACACTGCATCTCTTCCTTACTCATATCTTTCCATAATCACCTCCTTTCATTTACCTATAACCTTCTATTCTCATCCAGACACACCTATTCTTTGATCTTCATTCAGGTCTTTCCCCCACTCACATACACTTCTCATTAGCAGAGAGAAGATGCATCTGACAAGGAGAAGGGTTTCTGTCTGCAATGGGAGTTCAGCTGTGTGAAGGAAGGGGCTGGGTCTTTGGAAGAGGAGATTAAAATTTTTTTAACAATACAGTAGCTTTGGGAAATAGATACATGTCTGAGTGGGGGAGGAGGTGGGAACAGGTAAGTGAGGAGAGCTACAAAGATATTTTCATACAGGTAAAGATAAACACAGTAAAACCATTGAAGTCTAATTTTGGAAAAACTTCTTAGAAGCCATTCCCGGCTAATTATTCTCCAGTAATAAATGAATAGAATAGTAAATGTTATTAGAATAATTTACTATTCATCAAGAATAAAAAATGAATAGAATAATTCATTATTCCCACATCCTTGTTCTTTGCAAGCTCTGGCAAGCTAACTAGGGCACTAGGAGGAGTGTCTCAGGAAGAACAGGGAAACAATGAACTCAGAACTTGGAAAAGAGGCTTTACTTTTAGGTGAAAAGTTCACATATCTATCAGCATTTTGTAATTGCACTACTGAGATGAACTATTACATTTGAGCCATATACATCTTGCCATACTGTGTAAAACCTACTTAGGTAGTTATTGCATAGAGAGCCAAAATTATGGAATAGGACTACGATCTTTTCATACAGACAAAATTTTTTCAGTGATTATTTTCTGGTCATACTTTTGTTGGCACAAACAGGACAAGCAAACTGATATGGCATTTGTACAGGTAAAAGAAATTACAATTAACATTGCCTACCTCCAATTCTCTTGCCCAGTTTCTTGGCTCCCCATATTTTATATAGATATATGATGTATATTTTTTTTTCATATGTGTATAACACACAAAAATAGTCTCTTCCATCAAATAATATATAAATCCTTTATTCTCTCACATGCTCCCCAGACAGCTTTCTCTGCATCACAGGCCCAGTTATGTCCATAGACCCACCAGGTGCTGTTTCCCAGAGCTCCATTTGCTTCATGCTCCATTTGCTAAGCACGCTACTCTCCACCAGCAGCCAAAGGTCACAATATATCACATCAACTGAATTTGTCTAGGACTTCTATGTGTTATACAGATTCACAACCGTAATGTTTCTAGGTCTTTCTATTTAGAAATAGTTTAATGTTAAGAGTCATGAAGGTGTTCTTATTAAGGCAAATATTCTGGTTTTTACAGATTATAAGACTTTTGTATCAGCAGACACTGCTTCTGTCAGACTCTATTCATTTGATGACATCTATGTTTCTAGAGTTTCTCAGCAAGTGAAACTAAGTCCATTCATAAACAGTTTAGCCCAGAAACATACAGTGAAAGATTTTTTTCAGATATGGGAATACTTCTTTCATACTAAGTTAATACTGTGCATTAGAGAAGAGTAAAACAATAAACTAAGTGTTGATCAGCTTAGGGTAGGGCACTAAGTATCCTTATAACCTTGGGCAAGTTAATCTTTCCATGACTCAGCTTCTAAGATGTAAAATGGAAAAAAATCTTTATCTTACTGCATATCTTGCTTTTTTGGTGTTGGTTTAAACTCTTAGTTCAGTGGCTTCAAGGCTATCTCTTAACACTCATCTTGTAAATGGACAGTCTTGAAAGGTTTCTGCAGTCAGCACAGCTCACCTCTGTTCTGGGATGTGTCTGTGCTTTGCAATCTGTTTTACATAGCAGGTAAGCATTAGCTTTGCTCCATTCTCAGACCTCACTAGACTATGGGAAGAGATAATAGTCAAACCTAAGATAATTCATATGCATGGACAACTTTAAAAGATGATTAAATTTTATTTACAATATACATTGATCATTTAAAAAAAAAAAAGAAAGGAGAGGTTGGGACTCAGAGATCAAGCTTACATCACAATTCTGCTGTAACCATAAATGTTGGGTGATATTGCAGTGTTCTGCCTTTTACTGTGTGTTTATTTTCATAACTCTACTGAAATTTTAAACTAAGGGAAAGCTATCATGTCCTCTCTCTAAATTTAATATATAACAGTGATTCAAGGAAAATCTTTTAAATGTGGCATAAACCAAAAATTTTGGACAGTCCAGGACAAATCAGGCATCTGATAATTGCAACTGAAAAAGGAGAGACAGCAGAACGATGTGAAAAAGAGGCTCAAGAGAATTTCTAAAGCAGTATTTCAAATGCCTGTGAGAGGAAACAATGTTTTTCCAGTGATTAGGAGATGGGAACATTTTCAAATACTTTTGGTACCTATAACTAAGAGTTGTTTCTTATAAATGTTACTCAAAAATTCTAAAATCTGTAGAGATGTTAATGAAGTTTCCTAACAGAAAAGCTCAGTTTGTCCCAGCTATAAAAAATATGTCTTTTGAGAGTAACATTTTTTTTTTAATTTGATTTTGAAAAGAAACCTGCGCAGCTAAATTGCAGAATTTTTCAAATTTTGGTAATATTGGAAAATTGTCCTATTCTAGACAAGGACAAAAAAGTTTGTTCATTAACATTTTCATGTTGACCTAGGACACAAAAGCCATTTCATATTAGTCAAGATACTATGCTTAACAAGAAAAGAAAAGAAAAGAAAAGAAAAGAAAAGAAAAGAAAAGAAAAGAAAAGAAAAGAAAAGAAAAGAAAAGGAGTTAACAGAGAAGTTACTCTAAATTAAAGTACCTTTTTACTCTAAAATGTAATTTCTACCTCTGTAATAACTTTGTGTTTTTAAAATGTAAACATACTTTGAAAATTTCTAATCAGCCAAGTTTCTAAGCACAATATTCTGTAGTTTGTGAATTGCCACCTTTTGGTAAAAACAAAGTTGGGGAAAAAAATTGAACTGTTTAGCTCATTTCTCTTATCTTTCTGCACCTTCTGACCTATACTTTTTATTCTCTGTTTCACCAAATTTTCTCTTTAATGTTACTGTTTAAATGTAAACTTATAATCTAGTTGATGCTATCCCTAATTTTGTCAATACCGGGATATAAATTTCATGATGCTTCCTCTTAGAAGGCAGGGAGGGTCAGGAGAAGCTTCTTGTAGAATCACTGCTGGTCTTCCCTAACAGTTTTTATTACTCTCCTAAATACTTGAAAATAGTAGGGAATATAAAATAATACCAAAAACTAAGGAACATCTCATGGATTTAAGTTGATTTAGATAAATGTTCTCTCAGCTAAAGAGCTCCTGATATGAATTTACTAATTAACCAACTGAAAGTATGAGAAAATGAAAGTCTCTCACACTGTCCCTGGGGGAAGACGATCAACAAAAAGAGGCAACGTACGAAGTGTGCCATAGGTGTGGTATGCTTGCAGGTGCACTTCATACATTCATAACACCTGGGAAGGCAATTCCCCTAATTTTCTTTTTGGAATGATTCTCAAAGTATTTGTGGTTAAAAGTACCCACAAACCTTGTGAGAGACACAGAGTGAGAAATTTGAGTTTTGACAGCTGATGGTCAGTCGCTACAAAGTCAGTATGTTGCACATTGCTCAGTGAGTATCTGAAGTCTGAATTAAAAAACTGAGGCTTGGGGTTGACTCCTGTTCTTGTTAATTCAAGTTCCAGTAAAAAGAAAAAAAAAAAAAAAAAAAAAAAAAAAAAAAAAAAAAAAAAAAAAAAAAAAAAAAAAAGACACTTCTTACTCTCTTATGGTTTTGGTTCTGATAATGCAGGGATGAAGTGCACAGTGTTCTGCTGTCATTTAAGAAACACACACCATTTCTACTTTTCTTTCTTCTCCTTTTTCATTTTGATGGAGATTTACTTTGCAGTCCTCAAATCTGCAAGCAGTAAAAAAAGAAGCACTACATCAACTTGTTTATCACAGTTATCAGTGCACTTGTTTGTGTGAGATTTCCTGTGTTAACAGAAGCGAAACATACCATAATGGGTGACAAATATATGTTTTGAAATTTGTGCAAGTGGGATTACTACTTATATTTTGTGCAGCTTAAGTTACTATGCTGTTGGAAAGAAAACACTGAGGAATCCAAATCTAAAGTGAAACAACGTGCCTATCAATATAGCCAACTTTTCACCACAACTAATTTAATTGAGGACAAAAGGAACACATTTAGACACCTGCAACTGCATGATAAAAATCCATTAGCGTTGAGAAGAGGTCAAAGATGTTCTTCAATAACTTCAGAGGAAAATATCTTAAACTTGTAGTTTAACAGCAGAACAACAAAATAAACTAACTTCAGGAATTATTTTATCCTATTGTCTGGGAATCAAGCAGTCTTTTTTCTTCTCCAATATCTCTGTATACTGGCCAACAAATCCAGCATATTTCCCAAATACATACAACATTCTCCCTACTAAGTGGTTTCAATAAATGTATAATTTTTAATGCCATAGATTTATTTATTTTTAAGTGCTTGAATACTTTTTTTCAAGTAAATGTTTTCTAAAAGTGCTTATGTCTAATAATTTTTATGAGAAGAGGTTTGCCATCCCACCTGCATTGCTTTCAGTGCACAGCAGAAGGACACTTTCCACTTGAAAGTCACCCTGACCTGAATGTCAGCAGCCTTCTGTCCCATACATCACATATTATTAAACAGTGCCTCCACAATATTTTGCCACTTAGCTTTTTGCTTCCATTACCAAATTCCCTTATGATTACTTCCTTTTAGGTTTAGCTGGGCTTGTTTGATCTACCACACACAGAAAAGGCTTTCCTAATACAGGCTGAAAAACCCCTGTTAAACACCTGCACATAGCCGCCCAAGGATTTAATCTTCAAGAGAGAATTTGGGAGCAAAGTATCCTTCTTAGCTGACTACTTCTAACCAAAAACTTTCTAAGTTAAATCAGTGACAGCAAAGTCAAAAGTCATTGCAGGTTTCTTCGCTAATCATCTGTGAAATAAATAAATAAAATTTTCTCAGACTTAAAAAATACCTTAAGCCAGATTTTCTATTTTAGACATGAATGCCTCATACATTCTTGCAAATGTATGATATATGCATGCAAATCAGATCTTTACATCTGCCTACTTCAGGGTGTAGATATTTCTCTGTATATGTGCAAATAAGCAAATATCTCTGACTAAAATTGAAAAACAAGTAAATGAAAAAGATATCTATGTCCTTACATCTGAAGTGAATAGTTTTATACACGTTATCACCTGTCTACTGGCCAACATTAAAAAATCGGTTTGTGGATTTTAACCTAGGACTGAGGATTTATGTGGGGTAGTTCCTGAGTCTGGCTGTGTTGTTGGGGCTCTAGACCACATGAGCAAAAGGGAATCTTGACTGCTTTGTCCAAGAGAGAATTCAGATCTGTGGTACCAGACTAAAAACCAACAGCACCAAACAGCAAATAAAAGCAGACTTGTTCTGATCTGTGAATTAGATCACATTCTTTTCTGGATAGAATAATTACGTGAAAAGCCTGAAGATGTAGCCATAATACATAGGGGCAGTCAGGGTACTCAGAAAATAGAATTAAATATTTCATAAAACTTTGAGTTTTCAGAGTTTTTCTTAATGAAAATTCTGAGAAAAACTATACCCTGAAATGGGAATAGAAAAATCATCTGTGCATGACAAGTGAGTGGACAAGTGCACACAAAGCTACGGAAACAGTATTTCATTTTCTCCAATAATTGCTTATACTAATTATATCACCTGTTAATGCCAAGTAAATCACTGCCCAACAAAAACCTCCTTGTAAGGTATTTTCAAAAGACAGTTCTGCTTCCTTTAAGACTTTCACTGCCAGTCAAAACATTACCAAAAGGAAATAAGTTCTCCCATCAAATTTGTGAGAAAAAGGAAGAAGATGACTCTCTTTTCCCTTTATAAAATGCAATCTTAACAGTGGAAATTGCAAATATTATTTCTGTGGAACTCAGTAGCCTTTCATTTCAGATAGTCTTGTCCTATTGCTGTCTGCTTCTTCTCTCTTGTTAGTAGTCCCTTAGCCCAGAAGAAATGACATTGAAAAGGTAATAGAAATTAAAATCAATTTTCAAAACATTTGAATAGTAAAAATGGCATTTGAACAGCAATACAAATAGAAAAATGCTTCTGAGATCTATCTAATTGTGGTAAAGGCTTTTTAATGAGAAATGGTATGTCTCTGCGCTGTTTCATAATTCACTGTGCCATTCTCAATGCCTCTATAGTTTAAATACAATAAAATTTTAGTAGGATTTTGAATGCTCCCCAAGTTAACAGGTAAGTCAATTTAATGCCGTAAAAATAGATGTAACTCCAGAGATTTTAAATAGTTTAATCAGGTGTAACCGTTTCTTCTAAAGTTCTGTGATATTTTCTATCATGCTAAAAAGCACTACAGCATAGCCAAGTGTGTGGCTACAGACACCTGCAATGACTGATTGCATTTCATGCGCCTGTTGCTGAGCAGTGAAGTCATTCTGCACAAGCCAACACAAGCTTGGGAAAGTCTGCAGAACCTCTGCACTAACAAAAAAACTGCTCAGGTTTGGCTTTTGTGATTGTCCTACAGCAAACCTACATAATTCCAATGGGAAAGGGAATAGACTTTCTATTTTTAGGTAACTTCTAGGCAAAAATACCACTCTCATGCATACAGCTGAAAGTTTGTCACTGATTTAACATGCATACCCACAAAAAAAACAGACATTAATGTTTTGATTTGGAGAGGAAAACCTTGATCAGTTCATCCTGCCCACTTGTCATGGAACTACCACAAGGCCCTTTATCAGCCCCTTTATCAGCTGCCTGCCTGTGCTGATGGGCAATAGAAAAATTAGACTTTTAAACCATTTTTTCATTTGCCCTGCAATATGTTTTGCAGCAGGCAGGAGTTACCACCAGTGCTGCTCCAGTCCTTGGGCCATACTCGCTGTTCAAGGCTCACAAAATACAGATCTGTTTAGGGCTTTTTTGTCTCTCAAATTTAATGACTTTCTGTTTATTTTATATTTTATTGTGCACCCTCCTACATCCCCACCCACTATTTACCCCATGTGGTAACACAGCAGAAAAACAAGGTTTGATCTTGTCCTGGGAATTTATTTTATGTTGTTACGAGTTTGCATTTATTAACTGAGTCCTGGGGGAGATATGGCATTGACAGTATTTGTGATTTTATTGTAAGTTTCACAATAATTAGCCCTCTTATTTTGTGGGGGAAAAAAAATAGAAAAAACAAAAAGGGGAAAAAACAAAGAGAGTGAGCTTGGGGATGATAACATCTTAAATTCTGGAAGGTTAGAATACATGTGCACATTTCCACAAAAGCAGATATATTGTTTTTAAAATCATGCAACTTTTTAAGCTGATCTCATTACTTAAAAGCCTGACTTGTGATTTTGAACACTTGTGTGGCAATATAGGGTAGTTTAGTAGAAATTGCCTGGGGTTTATTTCTTTCCAGTGGTGATAAAATAGAGTAGAAGGATACAAGCAGTAAAGTTAATCTGATTCCTTTTAGAAGCCTATTTTTTTCTTTATTTCCCTTATAATTCATTGTTTATCCCTGTTCTAATAGATTTTTTTTCCTTTCATTTGCAAAATAAATGAAGGTAGGATGTTAAAGTAATCTTTCCAGAAACCAAATCCATGAAAAAAATTTTACTTCTTGCTTTGAGTTGCTCCAACTTTCCTATTCAAGCTTGGAAAGCTCTAGGTTTACTAGGCACTAAAGCTTCATTATCTATACTGAATTAAAGTTAGCCTTGCTTTTGAAAGGTCACTATACAAAATGGTGGATAGCCATATTTTTAGTCATACTGTTACCTCTCCAGCTTCACATTTAGAATTTTTTGCCTTTACCTCAACATATTACCTTAACTACCTTTGATGAAACAATTTTCCAGCTGCTGTTTCTTTGCTTCTTTGAAAAAAAAAATGGGGCTTGATTGGCATTTGTAAAGGAAGGTAGATTTCAAAAAATGTTTAAAGACTGAAAATGTCTGTTATGTAACTAAAAAAAATCTAAAAATGGAAACAGTTTTTAGTTATTAATATGGAATTTTTAGAGCATGAAACAAATGGATCCTATCATGCATGAATCAGTATGAACTACTGAACATACCTTTTTATTCATTGCTGCATAAATATTCTGTGACTGATTATGATTTGTAGTGAATTAAAGAAAAAATATCAAATGGTTATAGAAATAGAAATGGATACCCTGACCTACTGGTAAGTCTTGTTTGTATTGTCATGACATTCCCTGATAGCAATAAGATGAGAGGAGTGGACAGTAATAATAATGTATTAGTACTGTGGCTTGGTGAAAACTACAAGTTTGACAGAACACCTAGAAAATACCATTTATCTTTTCTAAAAGATTTACCCATGTCTGTTTGGATAGTATTTACACACAATCACATTTGTAAGTTTTGTCTTGATAGCTGAAGTGATGGGAAAGTAAATAAGAAAGCAAACCTATAAGGACAAGCCCAACACACTCTGTATCAGCTGCACAGAGCATAAGTGTAACACATCCACTGAGTATCTCCATGGGACCTGCCTACACTGCTCTGTCAACGCTCTTCTGAGAGCCAAGATCAGCCTTAGACATAAGCTAAGGGAAAGTGCCCCAGGGTGAAGGGACCTTGTCTGTATCTATGCTGCTTGACCCAGGCACGGGTTGCTTCAGACATGCTGATTATTCAACAAGCCTCTCTGGCACCCCTGAGAAATCTCAGGTAGCCCTTGAGTTGTGCCCCACTTGCAAAGCCCTCAGGCTGTTTGCCCTAAGTAATTGTCTGCCTCTCACCATTACCTACCAGCTCTTCTGTTTATCAGGAAAATGTGGGAAGGAAGGAGAGAACATGAATCCAGACCCCTAGGCTATTACCCTTCGCCAGTCTCCAAAGAACTGTCTATACCTGTATCTGGCAGCATGCAATAAAACAGCAGAACAAGTACCTGCCCCACAGGCTTAGCCTGCCTGAGTCCCTCACTGAACACGATGGCCTTTCCCACTGGAGAGGGGACAGCCAACATATCCCACAGTCACCCTCCATCACTCCCTGCCTGAGCATTCTCTGGAAGAAAGCTCTGCAACTTGCTCTTTGAACTGCGAAGCCTACTAGACTCCTTAAGGGAGAGATAGAAAATCCTCATAGAGCTTTTTTGGAGGAAAAAAAGTGTGAATTATAGGCAAGGTACCTGCAAGAGCACCAAGTCAGAAGATAAGCTGCTGATTGTGTGAAATTGTGTCAGCATGGCCACTCAGATTTAAAAGAGGGAGGATGAGGAAAGTGGGTAGGATGATATGACACAAGGTTATATCAATTTCAGTTTCAGTTTCTCAACTATTAATAACTGCTCTTCTCTCTCAGCACATCCCTGGCTTTGAATGCAAGGGGGCCTCTTACCATGTCAGAAGTGATGCACCTGAGCACACCTCCCCTGGGTTTGGGAAAAGCTGGATGCTAAGTCCAGGCTGACCACCCACACCAGGGGCTTGTGGCTGGCCACCAGCAAGCGGGGAAATGTCTGCCCGCCCGGCTGGGCCTGCTGCTGTGATCCATCGCCAGCTGGTGCAGACGCCTGCGAGGGAAGGTGTTGCCAGGTGGAATGGGGCCATCCAGCAACAGGGCAGGGGGCAGGCAAGGGTGTGGAGGGTGAGGAGAGCCCACCCCTCCTCAAGGCCAGAGGACAGGCTCTGTCTGCATGGCTGTCCCTTCTTGCCTCCGGCTGTGTTCAGTCACAAGCATAGGCTGTCCACATGAACCATCAGGAGAGTTCCCTGCGAGTGGGTGTGCAGGCCATCCTGCCCTGCACATAGGCTGGCAATACCAACAGCTGGATAAATCTCCAATGTAAGCATTTTTATGAGGCGTTTTTGTGAGCATCTTATGCTTTCTGGGCTGTGAAGTAACCGACCCCACTCTGTAGGGCAGGTGACAGCATCCTCAGGCGGGGGTTGATCCAGGGAAAGAGGGGAGAGTGCTTCTCCAAAGCACCTCAGCCACATGGTGCTGAAAATGTCCTCAGGACCACGGAAGACTGAGGGGAAGGACACCTAGGACCAAGGGCAGCAAGACAGCCAGGCAGCTTGGCATCAATGGGCTGACTGGGTTAATCTACACAATACAGAGGTAACCACAGAAATGAAGGTATTAAACAAGAAGTGTGGAGGCGTTAATTTTTTGTGAGTATGCACAGACGTTGTGAGAAAATATTTTCTCTTTCAATGATGGGTAAAAAAGCAACATAGCAGGTACCATAGAACTGTATACAAAGTTTCCTTATTCTTTTACCCACTGACAACTTTACATATGTAACATAATATGGTGTATGTGCTTGCAAAACATATATTTACATCATTAGTCATTCACAGAATAATGAATTAATTAACATCAGAATATTTCTGATATCAAGATGAAGCAGTCCTGTTTGTGTTATATGTTAAAAGGGAAATGCATAGGTCAGAAATTATATTAGTCTCCTAGTTTCACACATAGATTAAAATTTCAAAACTTTGTGGCAAAATCTCACCGCCTCAAAAGAAAGGGATAGAATTCCCCCTTAACTAGTCTCATTTATCCTTTGCTGGTTTTTTATGAGTATCCTACTGTTATCTGCAGAGCACCCAGTACCACCACCAAAATTCAGACCTTGGAGTGTCTATTGTGATTCCTCTGTTAAAAAATATAGAAGTGGAAGTGGAAGAGGAAAAGATGATAAATAGCACTTTTCTACCACCGAGAGTGAAAGGAAGCACCCATCATCTATGCATTTCTACAGTAAGAAAAGCGTGGCACATATAGAACCCCACAGTGCTCCATGCAAATATTCCTGTGTAGTCAACCACCCTAGCTGTGACACCATGCCACTGTTTTGGGTTTTTTTTTTTTCCAAACCTTCTGTAGAGAAGTTTCTTTAGTGCAGCATATTAACAGTAGCCATCAATTCTTCTGCTCAGGCTGAACTCTTGGAAATTAGTAACTTGGGAAAAAAAAAGAACCCTGCCAAACAAAGAAATCTGGTGGTACACTTAACAAAATATAGTAGAACTTGTTTGCAAATCAAAGAAATGCAATCGCAATTGCTAATGAAACCCTAAAAGGAAGGTTTTTAGAGTGATAGGCAGAGCAAGTCTAGAAAAGGAAACAGAGAGACAGGAAATGAGCATAAGTGTTGGTTTCTCTTGGCTTATGATAAGGGTATTTAAAGAAATGTTTTCTTTCCTGAAAGTCAAGAGGAAGAAAAAATACGGAGACAAACTAAGTCAGTTCAGACAAGGCCTTTAGAGCATCATTTGCTCTGAAACATATGACATGTGCTGCTATCTTGAAGTAGCTAGATGAACCCTAGACTTTCTACCTAGCTGTTATCTTAGCTGAATATGTTTTTTGTAGAGACAACACAGCCCAGTATTATATGTGTGAATGATGTGAGCCTTCATACCTGTATCTAGGTGGATTTAGAGCATTAGGATTAAGGTAAGTAGGTTAGAAAAAGTAAGCTGAGTTTTGCCCCAAAGTGTTTCCTTAATCATATCTTTCTGAAACAAACTATTTAATTGACTGATTTAAATAAAATCAAGGTTTTAAAATCTCACTAGAAACTAAGTGTTAAAGACTACAAAACTGAATTACTTTAAGTGCTCAAATGTGGAATTAGTTCAAAAACTTCAGGAGAGATACATTTTTCTACGTTTTCTTGATAGAAATCTATTTTCAAATTAAACACAGATATTCTTATCCTGTATAAAAGATGATACTGCCTTATACTGCCTTTTCATTTAGATACCATGTATTTATCTTACTTTTCAAATTCTAACCTGAATTCATGAATACTATAAAGGAAAATCTTACAGATTTATAAATTTCCCTGAATCAGCTTTTTCACTATTTCCAAGTAAGCACATTGTATTTGTCACGACTTCAAATTATTACTGTGTGTTTGTTAAGGGTATTTGTTCTCATACCTTTGTTTATCTAGACACCCATGTTTGTTTATCTAGACACCCAGAATTATATACTTGGGGTTTTGTTCAGAATTAAGGGATACATGCTACGTGCCTCTTTTGACTGGAGTTCAGTAATCTCCTGAAATTCCCAGTTCTGATTTCCCTATCTTTACTCCAACAATTAATCTTGCTCTTAGTCCTGATGGTTAGTCATCACCTAACTTAAAGCACTTTTATGTTATTGGAGCCAAATCTAAGTGATGGGCTGTCTTTAACACCAAATCCTGACCTTACAGCCCACCTTTCCTTTCCCTGCTCTGTATATCCTGAAGAACTATTTTTGCCTAAAGATTCTGCCTTTGAGGCAGATAAAGATCCAAACAACCGCAGAAAGCTTTGTAATGAATGCCAACACCTTGAACTACACTCAGGAACTAATTAGCAGTTGATGTAGTAACAAGTCAAGAAGCTGTTAATTCACACTAAAAAAAAAAAAAAAAGTCAAGTTTTCTTGAGTAATTCATTGTCAACACACTCATTTAGACAGATGTTTACAACTGGCACACATACACAGTACGTACGTACACACATCTGTCAGGGGCTGTATATATACACATGCTGAAGTTTACAGGTGATACTATCTCACTAAAGTACAACAATGTACCATTTTTTGAGTAGGACAGTTCGTGGTTTAAGAAAGTAGCACATATTTGACTGGGAAAGATGTACAGGCAACAGACCCAGTCATTACTAGAATTCTGGAGGGATGACTGCTTGCATGTAGTTGAGGAACACACTTGCTCAAGGTCACAAATCCAGTCTTTATTCCCAGCAACCAAAGGGAGTCAGTCTTCCCTCACATCTCTTTGAGAAGTGATCCTCTCCATGAGCAGTGCATGCCAAATGATATGGAGATAATACATAACAGGATTTACTGCATTAGTATAAAAAATAGAGATTGGTCATGTGTTCTCATAACACTCCCAGTAGGCTATGTAGGTTCACTGTGCTGTAGTGCTTCACTTATAGCATTTTTCCTGGTTATAATTTCATCTAGAACACAGGAGTGTTTTTTATAGGTCCCAGGCACTGTAGCTGGTCTCCCCAAGTAGTTCTGCTCTGCTGCCATGCTCCCTGCTGCTTCATAGGCCCTGGGAGTTTCTGTGTACAGTGCTCCAATTTCCATTCAGAAGTTTATGCAGTTGCATGGCTTAGGATCAAGACAGATGTTTCTCTTTTTCCTTCAGCTGTGCTAGCACCATTTTCAAAGAATAGTTGAGTAACATGGACAGAACACCAGTGAATGTCACAGTCTCCCTAAACAGATATAAACAAATTGGCACCAACAAATATACAGTCATGTGATGATAGCCTGTGCCTCAGGACACTGAAGGCTTACAAGATCACTGAAAACACATTCCTCCTCCTCCTCTTATCAAAAATTGATATATTGCTTTCAGATCCAGGCAGCAAAATCTGTCTAGTGCTGCAGGTAATCGGTCACAGGTCTTTAGGATGTGAAAAGCCAATTTTCTAGGACTGTGCTGGGTTTCTCCTGGAGTAGTACTAACAAAAATCTATGTATGGGTTCCCCTCTGCATGAAGAATCACAGGAAAAGCTCTCAAGAAATGTTTTGCTACTTAACAGTGGGTAGCCTGCTGTTTTTTTTGCTGAGGGCAGATAAATCACCACATTTTTTAGCAGCAAAGAACACAATTCTGAACACTGTTTTCCTACATCATAAAATCCAGCAGAGATGTAGTTATGAAAGTGTTCATATAGTTAGGGTTATATAATTATGCTGTAACCACTGTTCCAACACAGACCTGTTACCTTCCATCTCTTACAATTCAGATACATAGAGCTGATGATTTACTGTATTGCATGACTTGATTAATCAGTACTAGTTTACTATTCATATGGATGTTCTAAAAAGATAAAAGAACCTTTTTTTTTTTTTTTTTTTTTTTTTTGTGAGGAATGGAATAAAATTTCTGCTGTGATGACATTAACAATAAGGCATTCTTGTTTACCCCAGTCATCCAGAAGATCTCAATTACCTTTTGTAACTTTGGCTCATGAAGCCTTTACTGGACACTTGCACAGTGATACATAAGAACATCTGTATCAGACCAAACACCCTATTTCTGACAAGTCTTTGTTCAGATATTCTGGAAAGCATTTAAGAACAAGACAAAACTGCCATACTACTTCCATTCCCAGCTCTGAAATGTCTTAATGCTAGAAAAATGTCAATGGAGACTTATTAGATACATTTGTCCAGTTGTATTCTGAATTAATAAAATATTCAAATATCCACAATTTCCTGTGCCAAGGAGCAGAACAATTTAAACATACACTATTTGAAAAAGTATCCCCTCTTGGTTTGATTTCAATCTGTTATCTGCACAGGAGTAAAGGTCTTTACACCCCAAGTGGATGAGGGATTAAAATAGTCTATTTGAAAGATTTAGAAATAGAGGGAAGATACTGAAGCTAGAAGTGGAAAAGAAGTATTTTTCTGTTGTGACATGAATTTTCTTTTCTTTTGATTACTACGACAGGACAAAGGAACACTGTTTATGCATAGGATGAAACAATAAATAAATGTCTGTTTCCCGTCAAGGTTTTATTTGGCATATTATAGCCCAGCTGGAGAATTACCTGGTACAGGATTTACATATGGCACATATGATACAATTTCAGGCATGACCACTGTACACTGGGATCACAGAAGGAGATCCCATCTCAGCTGTAGTGTTTAAGCAAGATGACTTGTTACGAGTGTTAGAACATTGTCAGGGCCATACAGGACACCCAACTAAGCAAAGAGCTGACCCCAGCACCCAGCAAAGCCATGTGGAATAACATGGGAGGGTTTTGACACCTATAAGTTGTTCTATGAGGAACATATAGCCCTTCACACTTTGCAGCAGGTCAGTCTAGACCACATCTCAGTAAACTTATTTGCAAACTTTAGTATCTTACATTAAACTGTAATAAAATTTGCAACAAATAAGCATTCAATGTGAAGAGGTGTTTTAATATGTGAGGACTGAAATCAAGTTGTCACAAATATGAAGTGTACTGTGCTTGCCACAAACACAAATTGTACAGTGACTTTCCCAACTAAAACTTAATTATTTTGTTTTGTTCCCATTGAGAAACTGGCACATAGATGTTTTGTAAAAACAAGTAGGTAGGTCTGTGGCTTTTATCCTTACTGAACAGTTATTCCTGTTCTACTCCAAAAATTAAAAAAATCAAAAGCAATATATGTAGAAGGGCATATTTGTCTGTATGGCTACCTGTATACTGGGTCAATACAATATTCCTTTTGTACATGTTAGCATCATTTGTTTCCTTTGTTGATACAATGATTTTTTTATTGTTGCTGTCAGTAGCAAGGGTGATAATGGATTTGTTATTCATGGAATTATCTATCTATGACTGGGAAGCAGACCTGACTGTAGCACTCGTATTTCTATAATATATCTGTAATTATGCATTCAGGAAATTTGACAGCAAAATGTCAAAACAAAAGCAGATTTGCTCTGTTGAAGGTGCTTGAAGACAAACAGCGTTACATCAGAAGCTTGTATCTGGTTCAGACAGGCTATTTACTGCAACAAAAAAAATAGCCTTTTGAATTACTTTCAGCCTTCCATACCTCATGTTAAAAGGTTACTGTGGTGACCTGTCACTTACTTATCAGCAGCACAGGGGGCAAAGATGAACAGGAGTCACAAAACAAGTAAGAGAAAATTATCACTTCAGAAGAATAATTTCCTGTAGCTTTGAAAAGTGAGGGTTTCCTTCAGCAGCATTTAGTAGTTATGGCTGAGTACCTCTCTTACTTTACAGGCATTTCTAACACCCATGTGAGGTATTATTGATTTTCACACAAGGTAATGCCTGCTTGCTTGTTGGAGCTACTGTAGTGCTCAAAGGAGGTTGTACCAAGCTCCAAAAAGAAGCAGTGATAAATTCCCTCATTCTATATGAAGGGCAATATAGTCTTTTCCCTTACCCTCCAGTATCTACAGTCTGACAGCTTCATATGCTGGTGTCTATGAATCACTAAACAGGCTGTGGGAGTTAATTCTATGAAAAAAATTAGAAGGTGATACATTTCAGTCTATGGTTGAAAGGGGAATTTAATTGTCTACCTGTTAAAAAAAAGTTAAAACCAAAATAGTTTTGCTCACCAAAAGAATATAGGCTTACTGAATTCGGTTTTTCAAAAATAGATTATTTCATTACTGTTTTTTGCAATGACTATAACAAAATGGCAATTGGCATTAACATCAGGCTGAATCTTTTTGCTTAAATCTTTTACAAAAGTGGTAAGAAAAGACTGAAGAAGAAATCAGGGTTTCTTGCTACTGACACAGGTGTGAATTCTGTACCTGCATCGAAGGTTTCCAGCAGACCTATATGTAGAGAGGCATCTGAGCATTCAGTCTGGAAAATCTATGGTGGCTGTCACACAACACTCTCCCTCTTCACCTTCTTAATTCTTATTTTGCTTTTGACAGTTGGTAAGTCATCTTTTTAATGGCTCACCACAGTTTTAATGCACAACTTCAGACCAAATTGTTTGAAACCATGACTTAATTCATGGAATCTATTAAAAAATGTGTTGACAGCCTTCATTCCAGGAAGAAAATGTTAATTACTTGTATCACAGTAGCACTCAAGATTCAGGCCATATTGCCCTAGATTATAGATATGCATACTTCTTGTATCTGTTTTTTTGCTCAAAATGAAATTGACTGATGTGAAATACTGCCACACTTATTTTGCACAACACAGAGCTAGCTGTTATTATTATATATGTGAGGAATGGTGACAAAGGCATGGTAAGTGACCTGCTTAAGGTTGCAAAGAAGTCTATGGCAGAGCAAACACTCACTTATTCACTTTCTCTGGCACAATAAGAAAGAATCACCTTTCCAGAGGACGTAATGTCCATATGATACTAAAGTATATGATGGAGAAACAGGACTTTAAATAACAGGCATTTCCTACATGATAGTTTTTATTCTGAAGCTCAATTTTGAGATATCCTTGGGCTTGGGTATCAGAAAAAAAAAAAAGTACTCTACAATTCCACCAGATCCAAAATGCTTCCAGCTGGGCTTTTAAAATCTGGGCCACCCAGATCAGTGGCCGTTTGTGAACATTTGCTCTTACAACTGTGATTTGACCTATATAAGAGAGTAATTCAGAAAATGTCTGGAGTCTTATTTTGTTCAACAGATCTGTAACTGATATGGGCTAATGAAATATCATTCACCATAGTTCCTAGCCAGATTCACAACAACTTCTTGGTCCATCTGTTCACTGAAGACACAGCATTTTACATATCTCTTTGTACCCATATTTGTAAAGTCTGTATTTAACTTGCTTAAATATATTTATGATCCTTTCTCCATCAGAAATACAGAAATGAGTGCATTCAAGAAATAGAAAATAATATAGGTTGGGTACAACAAAAACATAAACAACCCACTTTGGAAAAAAAAAACAACCAAAAACTGAAAAAACAAAACCCAACATGCTTGAATCTTTACTGCATAATCTTTTCCTATTCAAAAACACATACTTATGTGAATTCAATTCAGAGTTGCTCTTCTACCAATAAAGAACTACACATAGCTAAATTGAATAGCACATGAATAACGAATAGGCTAAATATTGATCATTCAAAATATTCACTAACTGCTTAGAAATTTTAACTACTTTAAAAGAATGACAACTTTGTCTGTTAATGACATCTTCAGCAAAAGGGAAATGAAATTAATAGGATTTTATGCAACCTCTCTAGATGGTTATTACTACGCTTATACATACATATTTTTCTTGCACATACTGGTTACATTTTGGAAAAGTTATTATTTTTTAAAAATAAGCTGTTCACTCATTCATTAGAATTTCTGATTATCAAGTTGTGTTTCTTTGTTTATAAGGTATAGTTAAAGGCAATGGCTCTTTAAACTAATTTTTTTCCAACAATGCAATTTAATGTATATGTAAATGAAGCCATAGCATTTAATAAAATGTGCCAGGTCCTAAACACTGAAGATTTTTATTGGTTGAAAGGATCTTCATGAGAGAGTTAAGTTTGTCTTCATCACTGTGGCTGCTTTCTTTTATTTTCTTAACTGCCAGGAAATGAAGCCTGATTATAAAAGACTGATGGAAAAAAAAGTTAAAGGAGCCCACATTTCATTTATGAATTTTTAAAGATAGATATGCACAGGTAACTCTTACAAAGATTGGCTAGGTATAAACAAGAGCACATAGATATATTTATTTGTAATTTTAAAAAAAATTGAATCCCCAAAGTTGTAGTGTCCCATAAATATACTTTTTTTTTTTCTTTTTAGAGTAAAAAGCTGTTGATGAAAAGGGGTTAAACACAGTTTCTAAATGAAAAAGAGTTTTATTGTGTCAAGTGTCAGGAAGTGAGTAGAGGTGCAAAGGAAAGAGAGAGTGAGAGAATAAGATCGTTAGAGCTGATACCATGAAGTGTAACATAAATTCAGAGATGACAGAGCAGGTGAGGTCTTTGAAATGCAGCCATCACAATAATGTCACCTACAGCTGAGAATCCACAGAAGAAAAGGAAAGGAGAAGGAGAAAAGGAAAAAAAAAAAAAAAAAAAAAAAAAAAAAAAAAAAAAAAAAAAAAAAAAAAAAAAAAACCACACAAAAAAAAAAACACAGGGGAAAAAAAGAGAAGAAAAAGCATAACCACAATTTAAATGTGATCTAAATACAGAGCAACAGACTTTACTATGTGGAGCCTACTAAAGGGATTTTAAAAAGAAATAATTCTAGTAAGCATTGGGTAAAATAGTAATAATATCATGCAGACCTTTCATAGGAAGTATGGCATCTCTCCTCAGCAAGTAAGTTGCATGCAGTGCCAGATTCTGTCTTATAGAATCAAATTAGATACATAAATTGCATGAACATTTGGCCCTACACATATTGTTACTTTGCCTGTTCCTTTTATCTTGTCAGATACCACAAACTTTGACAACTTTATTTGTATTCGCTCTGATAAATTCTCTAGTAGTACACATAAGTGTACATATTTGCCCCAATAGAGAATGTTAACTTATGCCAGACATACTTTTATTTTCATGTGAATCTTCTTCATGGCTATCCAAGGAAATGATGTCAGGAAATTTTCCTTCTATTTTCTCCTAGTGCCACAGTATTTCAACTCATGGGCAACATGTTGCTCTTAACTCTCTGAGCTATGCTCATCCCATTGGTTTTGCCTGAGGGCAAAATCCTGCAGTCAGGATTACTCAAATATCATAGGAAAGAGAATAGGAATGTTTGCTCACATACGGCTAAAAGCCCCTTGTCTGGTTTAATACGCAAGGGCCAAATTTTCAGGTGGTATAAATCAGTGTAGCTCCGGAACAGAATTAGCATGTTTCAGCCAAGGAAGTGGTGCTACCTGTGGCACGCTTTCATACTATAGCAGAGACGTTTGTCACACCAGGAAACAGAGCTGATGCTACAGCAACCTTGTCAATTAAAAAAAGAAAGAAACTTAAAGAAAAACTAACGCTGCTAGTTAGGACTCCTTCAGTCCAAATGTTGTATCTAGTTATGATAAGAGAACATATAACAAACATATTTCATCAAAGACCAAAATTTACAGGGCTCATACAAGATTCATTCCTGTTTACATTACATGTCAGATTCCTAGCAATTTCTTTTGCTGTGACTGTACTAAGAGCTACCTTGCAGCTTATGAAATATATTTAAGTTTCAGAAGTCAGAAGAGGACTACGAACTTTTCAAGAAAAGGATTAGAAAGAAAGGCACTAGAAGTCAGACTGAAAAACATGCACTATCTAGAATAACAGAGAGCATGTCAGACTAGTAAAAAAGATAAGCAAGGCACACTGACAAACTCAACAAGGAAAAAAAGGCTTTTCAAATTCAAACACCTGTGTGTTACCAAGCATTCTAAAAGTAAAAGAGTTTTAAAAGTTTGACAGAATAGGAAGTTACTTGACAAGTTTCAGTGGCATTTGCTTGGATGAGAAAGTGAGCATGGGACAATACTGTAATAATTAACATTTAACTTGCCATGTGTAATCGATTATTTCAGTATCATCTTTTTCTTATACTTAACTACAGCTTACCTATAATGGAAAACAAGAACGAAGGGGTAAAAAAAGTTTAAAAATGTAGACAATTTCTAAAATAGACAATTTCTACCTAACTGAATGTTTTTTGAAAAGATATGATGAACATGATAAACAGAGTCTGTTTAATTATGCTATGAGACCAAAAGGAAGTTGACTACTGCAGGAGATATTGCTATTAGGCTGCAAGCAGGTCAGAGAAGTAAGTTCTAGTTTGTTTCTATTGATGACAACTAATGACAAAGTATCTTAACTTGGAGAAGTTATATAACACGCTCCTTCATCCTGAAATCTAAGCACTCTAATGATCCAGTTGGCCATGTGACATGTTTTCAGAGAGCTTTTTAAAGGAGATATATGAACTGAGGATATTTTAGACCTTCTCTCTACACAGTACTCACCCAATATTTGTGATACAGTTCTTTTCGCAGCTATCAACAGATAAACTTGACAGCTTTGAGCAGGAGAGGCTGGACTACATGATCTGTACAAGTCTCTTCCAACCTCAACTATCCTGTAATTCTGTGATCTTTTCAAAGGAATAGCTGTCTTCTTTTTAGTATGCTCCATTTCAAGCAAAGGTTCAGCTCAGATTTAAATGGTCTAAACTCCACTTTTGATCTTACATGCCCTGTTTCTTTTGATAGTGAGATGTCTTTGACAACATGGAGTTACCTTGCAAGCTTTTTCTTTCTGTAGCAGTTGCACTACTGCATTTGACTTGGCAGGGGAAAATCCCAGAATAACTGGGGGTGATTCTTGGTTTTGAAATCCATACCCTGATCCTTTTATTTCTGTTGTTCTAAACTGTATTTCTATTGTATTCAATTTCTACCTTCATTCTTATATTTATCCTGCCATTTTTAGTCTCTGTGACTTCTGTAATAAACAACACTTTCCAAGCTGGCCAAGAGGATGTTCGATAAATTTGCAGGTAACTTCTCAAATTCTAGTAGAACAAAGCAAAAAAGATTCCCAGTCTTCTTTAATTGCCCGGATATGCTACGCACAGATTTAACACCAGACTGGACCTTTTCCACTGATCTTTCCTATTGCAGCTTTTTCTAATGTACAGATTTCAGATCTGGTGTGTGGCAGGAGTGGGCACATTGGCTCTCTAGTGGCAAGGGACTATTTAGTGACAATAGAGCACATTAGATCAATACACAGGGGAAGGAGAAGCTTGATCCCAGATTAAAAGGATAACAAGACAACTTGGTTTAAGAAGTTTTATTTCATAGAGAGAGTGCTTTATGCAGGATATGACTTTATGCAGGATATAAGGCTTGTCTCACAGCAAGGAGGAACAACCCTATGTAACAGAGGTGCCCTCAGTACCCAGGCCTCCAAGTACAACTTATTCTGTGGGCCTGTGTGAAAAGAGGCTCAGCAGGAGGATAATACAGCTCCTGCAGTCTCACGTTTTCTCACCAGAATTGAGCAATAATGTTTATTTCCTAGTGTCCACTGAGGTCATCACCTGCCTGCCACTCTCCATGACCTCATTTGTAGCAAATCTCACCTAAATCAGAAAGCATTCTTATGCAGCCCAGGGAGGCTCGTGGAGCAGGTTGTCATGTGGGCAATAGCCATTCGCAGCTATCTGCAAGCACATCCTCCTCTTTACAAAGGCACTGGATGCTGCAGTGCTGGGTACCAGTGACAGGCTTCAGCTTGAATAATGCACATAAAGCAAGGGATATTCACAGAAGTAGTTAAATATTTTCAGTAATGACAGAAATGGATAAAATAGTGAAGGAGAAAGAAATAGAATCCTCTAGAGTGTTTTATAACTTGACTAAAGGTATCATGGATAGCAGGGACTTTACAGGCTGTCAGCATTAACATTAGCAGTTTTTAACCATGACCTGAGCTCTGACAAGCTGTTTCCACACTGTCAGTCTCTCTGCTTGAGCTGGCAAGTCATATATACTAAAACTGTCCAGACTTTATCTGTGCAGTTACTTAAAAAGCCTATCTGGTGCGTTTGCCTGTCCCACCAGTACAAAGAGAGCCTGGAAAAGTCTGAGTGACCTGTTAATCTGAGCAATCTCATTGGATAGTTTAAAACAAAATATCAACATGCATCATCAGGTTGGCTTGAGACTCCTCACTGCCTTTCTATTTCAGCAGATTTTTTTTTAATACCTCACTGCTCTTTAGTGCAGGCATTGAGTAAAATACTATTTATTAAAGAGATAAATAAAAGGAATTTCCTCACTCAATCACTAAAATGTTGATTAAAAAAAATTAGTTGGGTAGAGTGGTAACCTGAATTTAAGTATCATCTGGCCTTTTCACTGCGCCTGGGGATTCAGTAGCCCTTTTAGAATACTAGTTCTAGCCATGCTACTAGAAGGAGATCTGAGTGAGTTACAGCATGGCAGTCTTACCAGATTCCTAGTCAGCACAGCAGCCTAGACAACAGGGAGCTCAATGCCTTTCAATCTAGCTACAGCACATAATGCTTAAATACTTCTATAAATCTTGAAATCTCTGCTTTGCCAGTTAATACCCAAGTAAATAAATTCCTTCTTTATTTAACCCTAAGAAATTCTACAATAAGAAATCTGCAAACTAAACAAATGTGTGAGTATAAACCTCATGCTAAGCATGACATATATGAACTGCTGTACATGAGGCACTGGAACCGGTTGCCCAGAGTTGTGCATGCCCCAACCCTGGAAATGTCCAAGGCCAGGATGTGGCTTTGAACAGTGGTCTAATGGAAGGTGTCTATGCCCACAGTAAGGGGATAACTTGATGATCTTTAAGGTCCCTTCCAGCCCAAAACGTTCTATGATTGCTACACACATAGACTGGTTAGTAGAAAGAAAACTTTGGATCACAGAATTTTATAAGCAGAAATAGCATTTAGTAAAGTCACAGCGTTCTTTAATCAAATGATTTAAGCAGAAATTGCTTTCTATGAGACTTTATAAATAGAAAAACAATTGCTCTGCCATGTAGTGACTTTATATTAAGTCTACACTACAGAAAAGAAAATAAAAACAAAACCCCACAATGATAAATAAGAAGAAGCAGATTATGGCAGGCAAAAGTTATGGAAATGTATAATGAGGGGAATCTGTAAGATTCTGTTGGCTCTTAAAATGGTTTGGAGACCTTTATCTGGAGGCCTGGAGACCTTTATCTCCTCAAACATCCTCATAAGAAGAAAATATCAAATAATTCTCACTGTTAATAAAATTCGGACTATGAGGCCAACTGCACAGCAAGTTCCCTCCTCTGCAGTCTTGCTGAGTTCACTGCTGTTATGGTAGTACATATTTCCATAGGTTTTGTACAGACAAAATATATTTTATGTTGTATACTTCTCCCATAAAAGTCCTAGCCAATCTCACAATGGAAGAGTTGGAAGCTTTCTTTTGAGACTTGATAAAGCAACAATCTTGGAATTGTTTTCTAAGTTCTAAGGCTCTTTTGATGCAATCCCCAATCTGTCCAAGGAAATCTAAAATAAAAGACAAATGAGTTGCCAATGACATTTCAATTACAAGTAAATATAAAGAGGCAGGATCTGATCCTCCTCCTCTACAGACTTGAATGGTCCTTATAGAACGTAATTGAAGTGATTGGTTCAATGCCATTTTTTAAATTACAAAAGGTTTCTCTCATTCTTGTTTCCACAATGTTAGTGAGTTTGAAAGTGATTTATTTTCTCTCATATCTAGTGGATTCATTATATTATGGGGGTTTTTTGTTTGTTTTATTTTGTCCAAATGGTCAATGAGCACTAGCAGATCCTAAGCTCACATCTTTTAATGGACGTCTATGCTGAGACACAAATTGTGAACAGTTTTCATATCTGAATTTCCTGTGTAGAACAGGCAAACCCTTGTTATTATAATTCGAAAACATTGTCTGAAATATTACCTGAAACAGGTACATTCTTGTTATTATAATTTGAAAACATTGTCTGAAATGTAATGCTTTGAAATCTATTTTGAACGTATAAATGAAAATTATTGTAGAATTGCCAAATTACAATCCACTAATTGTTATCTAATAAAAAAGTGACACCAGATCTAAAATTTCACCACACCTAAAAGCACTAGCACAAAATATTGAATCTTGATTTTCAGTTCCTAAATCTAAGTAGAAGTTAATAGTCAGGAACCTGATTTGTCTGTGGACTGGAAGGCTACATCAAATCATCCATGAAGCAAAACATCCTGAAATGTAATTCTGAAGACTTCAGGGTTCCCTCTTAATTTGAAAATCTAATGTTGAACTCCAGGGTAAGTACAGTGGAATGCAACAGAAATTAACCATTTTAAGGCAACAATGCAGAAGTGGGCTAGAGCACATATTCAGACTTGTCTTGAAGCACATTTTTAGGTATGTTCCTCTGAATGGTAAGTTACAATTATTGTAAAAGTTTTTCTGTCTTCAGCCACTCAAATGGCAGAGCAAGCAATTGATAAATAACTAAGCCCATGTCTCTTCACATGGAGATTTATTAGCAGAGGAAGGTAGGACATGCAAGGTTTGTTTTTGTTTAGTTTATTGTTTAATATTTTGTGTAGTTTATGTGTAAATCTAGTCAGATCAAGAAGCATTTTTTTATTAGTTTTACTCTGCTTTTAATTACCTCCCTTTTTTTCTTCCTAGGATTACATTTGTATGTTTAACTTCTTACTGTGTACCCTCAAGGAAAAGAAAAGTTAGCGACCTTGAAAGGAAACCATTGAAGGGCGAAAGTTTTTGGATTCTCCAGTTCCTTCTTGGGGTCATTCCAGAGTAAGTGAAAAGGTCCCTTTTCCGAGTGGGCTGTTCAGCCATTGGACTGCTGTGAGGCAGCAAAGCCGAAAGATCACAGACAAAACAGCGGCTGATGCTGGAATTGGTCACAGCAAACTCTGTGCAGGGGAGGTCATGGTTCTGAAAAATGTCAACTGGCAAACTCTTTGAAAGCTGTACTTGCTGCTTTGCAACAAATTTCTTCCCAAAATGTCCTTTGCCAGAGCTAAGGGGACAAACAAAATTCATATATCTGGCCAACCTCATCAAATTGTAAATAAAATTGCAGCAACAGGCCAGCAAACTTCTGTTCCCTGAATATTGCTTTGCAAGTGAAGGACAGTAATTAGCTGGAAAATGCAAGGTTGCTGAGCAGTCCTTAAACATGTCTGAATTTATTTATAGGGAAGCAGAGTGTGTTCTATATCTCAGTAGTGGCTTAAATTAATGAGAGTTCCTCTAATCTTTTCCACGCTGGAAATAAGGTGTTAATAGTTCTAAAATGAAATAGTACCTAAAACACAACTCAGTCATTTTCTTCATAGTTCAAAGTTATTTGCATAAGATATATCACCCTTTGCAAATATTTACTTTGCTATAGCCAAAGACACTGCAAATTATATGTGATGGGTTTGAACTCCTGTCTTTCACACTTGTCTTTGAGACTATGTCTTTCACTCTCTCTTGCTGGGTTCCAGAAAATGAAGAGAAAAAATAATTTCTTTCTCAAATAAGATCCAACACGGACTTCAAAGTGAAAGACCTGAATTCTACCTATAAAATTTGATTACAGCCTGATTAAAAAGATTGGGGGGGGGGGGGGGGGAGAAGGAGTTGTATTCATGGGCTCATTACAGGCACAAAAAGGGGATGCTCATACAGACCATAGAGAATTTAAAAGATTTATTTATGATGTATTACTGTAATTTTTAATTTAGACATGCAAATTTTTTAATTTGCACTGACTGCTTTGCCTTAATGGTTTTGATTAATACTTGGAGGTAGTGTTTGTGAAAGAGATTTATACTGTGATTCATCTGCAAAATAATCAAATCATTACCAGCTAATGACAAAGCTGTGAAAAATGATATAGATATTGTGTAACTCCCAGCTATTGCAGTGCATGTGAAGGTGCCCAGTTCTTTCAGTAAATGTGGACTTGTGTTAATAACTGCACTGAAGTTTGCTCTAATTTGGTAACAAAACCCACTGATCTTAATAAAGCTTCATGACAAAAGTAGCAGCTATTAACATCTCTGAACCCTACATTGTATGAACATGCTGAGGTTGGAGATAGCCCTTCTTTTAACCTAGAAAGGAAACCCCATAGAAATTTCTACCTGTCTGTGCATCTTACTTCAGTACTTTCAAGCCATAAAGCCTTGTCATAGAGAGGAGAGTCTTCAACAAAAAGAGTAGGTAATGTCTGGGGCTTTCATTATTAACAAATAAAAGTAAAAATTACTGACTGTCAGTTTCTAAGCTTTTTGCAATTAGAAGTTTCTTGCTTCCTATAATGGAATTCTCATTTCATCTTCTTTTCTGGGAAATATGTTACTGTAAGACTAGTGAAAGATTCACTTGAGTGCTAATACATGGTATTTTTTGCAACATGAGTGCATGGTCACAGAAATATATGCATAAACATGTATGCACAAAAAGTCCAAACTCTTAGAACCATCTCTGGATGAAGAGGAGACGATTGCAAAATAACCCCATAAAATTAGCTACCAAGATATTATTTTGCTTGAGTTCAATCTTTTTATGGATTTATAGTGGAATTTCCTTTTTCCTTTTTTTTTTTTTTAAAGGCTTTTGTGAAGTGAAAGAGCAGACAGAACTTTCTGCTGAAAAACAGGAAGAAAACAGGAAGGCAAACTAGTTCCTTACCAGCTTGTGAATGTATACCTCTAAACCAATCTAGATCAACAGATGTAAACTAGAGTAGAGCTATTAAAAACAGTTAAGCTATATGACTTTAAACCAGCTGCTAATCTGGTCCCTTTGGTTCCATCAATCTAAGGACGCAGCCTCACTTAAATTCAATTTACCTGCACACTGCTGCCTCTCTCCTTTCCCTTGCCAAAGCATACCTTACTGATGTTTCACTTGTATCCAGTGCTGATTCAGTTCAGCTCACTGCTCTGACAGAAGACTAACAAAAAAAATACAGTTAATTTATTGATGTGACTCACTCTTCAGCTGTGGCATTGCTATAGTTGAGTTAAGGAACGTATGGGAAGCTGGGGAGTGTGTGTGTGTGTGTGTGTGTGTGTGTGTGTGTGTGTGGAGCAGTGTGTGTGTGTGTGGAGCAGCCTGCCCTTTGGACAACAACCTTATTGTTAAGTCAGGTGAGGCAATAAAATCCCCTTTGTTACTCCACAGTGCAATCTCAAGCAAAATGAGAGTCCCACAGAATACACCAACCTTCTTTAAGCTCTCATTTTCTGAGCAGAGCCACTGTCAGATCTCTTCATGATCATAAATCTATTCTTTGATTTTTCTTACTGCATGACTCATACTCTCTATCTGCCTTTCCACAACAGCCTCTAACATTTCAGCAGCCTACTTATGGATTAACAGTAACATCTTCTCTTCTGCCAAACCATCCTATAAAAGTGCTCGGTTGTCTGATAGAGTGATTCAGCCATTATCACTTGAGTAATCAAAACCTAGCCAACTCCCTGCCTGGGAGGGACACCAGTCTGGTGTACACGCTCAGTTTTTCAACCCCATGGCTCTGTACACCTATGTTCCCTTTTCTGATCACAAATTTCAAGTGCCTGAGTTTACATACCAGCTTAGATGACTCACAGGTGAGCAAACTCAAGCCTGACCTACTACCTGCCAAATAAATTCTTCCCTCATGGGCAGAGTTCAAAACAAAGTCAGGCCTGGACCACAGCTGACTTTCTCCGTCTGGAGAAGCAGTCTGGAGGGCAAGCCAAATTCTAACTGTGAGCAGCCAGTAAAGCTGAGCTTAGATGTGAGCTTTGCTCTAAGTCAATGCAACAGAAGGTCTGTGAGTAGCTAAATCCTGTCTGTTGAACTAGAACTATGCCACATTCAAGATCACTTCTCTCTAAAGCACTCTCAACTGTGAGCAGCAAGTGTGTCCACTTTACCACAGAGCTCAAGACTCAATTGCACACTCTTCTTTCCTCAATGCCCTTTGCAGTGCCCCAGCTGCTTATTCATTCTGCCTCAGCTTTTGCATTACTGTGGTTGCTACTACTCTGTCTCTGTTCTGGGAAAGAAGAATTCTACAGAAAAAAGGCACTTGCAGGTGAAGTGGGGCAAATGAAAGCAGGAGGCAATCTGAGATTTAAAAAATACCTACACAAACATGCTAAGAAAAAATATGTTTATTCTACATTTCTACATAAACAGTCAGTGAGACAATGTGAGTTACCTGTGAGGTGCTGTGTGGTGGCTCCCTGGCTGTGTGTTCCTGTATCCCCTCAATTACTTCTCCTGAGTATGTCTTGGAGTAGAAAGTTGTTAGTAGCAAAATGTCACCTCTCATTCTACTTTACTTATCTGTGCTACCAAATAATTAATTTGGTCTAATTTTAAGTATCCATCGCACTGCTGATTAACACTTTCATTGAAGCCAGTGTAATATCCTGCAATTACTGAAAAAGTGTTCATTTTCTCTCCTGAAAATGGGCCAGCCCAAAACTGCTGATCTGTGACTTCATGAAACCCATTGATTTCAATACCTACTAGTGATTTGGTCCAGAGAAGAGCATGCACTATTATTTTTAGTCCATCCAACCCATAATAACAAGAAGTATTGCCATGCAAATGCATACAGAACTGAGGCTGGATCTGCAAAGTGATTTGACAAATGCTAAGTGTTGCAAATATTCCAATACCTAACTTTTAGACATGGTGTTAGAAAGTTATGCAGCCTGGCTTGTCTTGTTTGCATAGAGAAAATTTGGCACCTCTGAATAGAATTCACAGAAGACAACAAGATAAGCACAGAACTGCTGAAATAAATACTGACAGAAAAGGATTTGGGCTGCACTGATAAAAACACTATGAAATTCTACCTGTTCTGGTTCCTTGTCCCTTCTGGACATAAAGGCCTAAGCAAGGAGCATTTACACACTTACTCATGCCATAAAAGTTAGGTGCAATTATAAACTCAGTAGTTCAAAGTTAGATACCCAGTAAATCCAGGCACTTTCAGAGTTGACAAGCACCTGTGCTGTAAGGTTTAAGAAACTCAGTCTGTGTCCCTTTTGAAGTAGTTTGCAAATGCATCCACAAACAAGCTTCTGGAGTCTGACCTAATTCAACACCCAGAGAAAAGAGTAAAATTCTTAAATCCAACAATTACTTTCTTATTCAAGCAAAACTAGGACTTAAAAACATGTATATAATAATATATACATTTTAAAAATTGATAACATGCATTTGTGGTTTCTTTCACCAAACTTTTTACAGCATTTGGATGTGTAACCATTTCTTGGAAGATTTTTCTAGTGGTAAATATTTCATACATCAGGACATCTTAAAACTAATTCAATTTTCATCTTTACCACAGTGGTCTCTACCATGTACTCACCATAAAAAATAAAGAGAATTCAGTAATATATTATTAGGCCTTAGCCTCAGGCTAAGATGCTCTAAAGAGAGCATATGATTATTGATCTAAGGTGGTCAAATTTAATGAATATTAGAAGGTTTTTTTCTGGAAAAAAATACTTTACCTCTAAACACAACTTTCATGATAATTTGACTTCTTGTTTCTGATTTCTTATTTACAAGGTTTATGTTTTGGTTCCAGACAGCTGGACACACACACACACACACACATATGTAAAATAGTGCTAGTATCCTTGATACAGGTTAATTTGACACATTAAATGGAGTTGCTAGGGGTTTGAAAATTATTTATCTGCATCTAGTGTGCTTTAAATATAATAATGCCCCAACCATTACAAAACACAATGACTAAAGCATTGTGCAAGTCTTGAAGACTGCTATCGACTGGAACAGTTAAAAAAGAACTACTGAAGCCAGTAAGAGCTGCAAGTTTCCAGTGGGCTTCATTAGGCAAGACATTTACAAGACCTGGATATAGAATTTATGAGACAGGGTGATAGTGGCAAGGGACCAGAAATGAATTGTGTCTTCTTTAACGTAATCAAGTAGGTATGAACAATTCATTCCACATTACTGCTGATGACTTGAGAATAGAGCTTCAGTCCATCTAAAAATCTCCATTTCTGTTAGTGTGATGTCTTTTACAATTTGAATAAGTGATTTCAAAAATTTCTGCTACGTATTACCAGGCCGATCATAATGAGTTTATACCACTGATACACAAAATCCACTGGTTTCAATCTACATGTGGATGAGTGAATCTGTGTAGCAGATTTGCTTCTCATAGTTGAATGATCTCCTTTTGAGTCTGTGAGAAGTCAAAATTCAGTTTGAAATTTAGACTTTTCTCAGATATATCATAAAACCACTAATTTACAAATGATTCACGCTGAAAATGGCCAGTTCTGAGTTGTGAAAGTCTAACTGCCTTCAGGTAAAAGAAATATACCATGAAAAGTTTGCACCTTTAGTGGTTTTTCCAGCATGTGTGAAACCCCAATCACTTTAGTTTTGGTTTTCACTACCAAAAGAAAAAAAAAAAAAAAAAAGAGAGAGAGCTAATGACATAGTACAATTTCCTTTCAAACCTAAAAGGAAAAGGTTCTATTAAATTAACACTTTTGAAGCCTCAGGCTTTTTCCTTCCAGAAGTAAAAGTTCTCTATTATTGCAGCTGGCTTGAATCTGTCTGGAGAAGCAACTGCATATTGTTGATATGTGGATACAAGTGTTCTGGAGAAAAGTTCAACACAGCAGGGCACTACCAGCACCAGGTAAACTGCAGCACTGCTGTACTAAGATCCTTGCAGGAGTATGAAACCTGCAACACCTCCTGACTGCAGAAATCCAGTACAGCTGTACATAAGCTTATCATCAAGGCTTCATTTGGAAGATTTCACATAACCTCTGTGCCACATGTCACCAGGCTCCACGAGCCACCAAAAAGCTCCCTTGCATGCTCCAACAAACTTGTGACCAAACATCAGCTTACAGAGATGTGCAGTCCTGCAAGGGGAGAGGAGAATTTCTCTCCAACAGCAGGTTGCTGAGATTTAATAAATCACCCCAGTGACCTTAGCAAGTAAAACCACCCCCAAAATTCAGAGAAAGGCAACATATTCCTGCCAACCTGACTATGTGGGTAGCAGAGGGAGAGAGAACAAGCTCTTTCTAGGAAGAGAGGAAGCAAAGAGTTTTCTTCCTGGTCCGTTTGAGAAACCAATAGGAACTCTGAAATCTGTAGTCTGCAATATGAGGAAGATGCATGTAAAGCACAGTTCAGTCTTAGGTCAGTCACCCTTGGTTATACCACCTGACAGGATATCAAAAAACTTTTATCACAGTTTCCCTGTTCCAGAAATTCACCTATTTAAGCATACAGATTCTTTTAAAACTTATCACATTCAAGTAATTTCAGTTATTTACACTGCTATTATATCTGGAAAAAATGACTCCAACCATAGTGTGAAATATTCTGCTAATATCCACTCTATATTTATTCACAGCAATTTTAGAACCATAGTTCTTATGCCACAAAGACCTTTTCAGTTAAATAGCATTCTTTGTCTTTAACACTTACTCCTGGAAGAATCATCCTATCCCCTCCCAACCTTTGTTTGTCTAGGCTTAACAACCCATCTAATTTAATTTCTCTTCACAAGATTAATTCTCTATTCCCATAAATATACCAATAATCTTTCTCTGCTTATGTTTTAAGGTCATCTTTCTTAAACACAAATTACCAAGACTTTGCATAAATTAAACAACACCTTGTCAATGCTATGAACAATGAAATAACATGAAAATGCCTAAATGGTAGCACATCTTACAATTCTAATGGACAGATAAAAATAGTCTTTTCTTCTTTTTTTTCTACCATCTTAACTGATAAATGCATACTCTATTCAAGACCAAGGTCCTTAAGTTCCTGGCTTTGCAGTCTGTGCTGGTAAATTTCATGTCACCTCATCATTTGCATCAACAAAATCATCTGGTTCTCCTTGCCTGATGGTCCAACCCTTTGTTAAGATGATCCTTCCCTATTTTATGTTATCTGTAGACCTCACAATTACACATTGACTTTTCATTCTGTATCTCCTGTATCACTAACTAATGGGATCAAGTCAAATGGGATAATTCCCAAGGCCAGTCATGAAAGCACTTGTAATAGTTAGTTCATTATTCCTCTGATAGTTTTCCTGTAAAAATAATTACTACCATCAACAATCAAGTTTACCCCATTGTCATTGTCTATGAAATCTAGTCTAATCTTTGCATGGGACTTGTAAATATGCATATTAAAAAATTCTTGGTCCTAGGCTTATAGACTGTCAGTATAAATACTGGATGTTGTCCAAATTCTGCAATTCTGAGGTACAGAACACTAATTTTTGCTTCTGCTAAAATATAATTTTTATTGCTCTACTCTCATTTCCTTTGGATATCATTTGTTTTTTTTAGATTGAAATTGTTCAAAACAATTATGCAGCTCTGGAAAATTTTCGACTTCAGAAGGCTTTTGAAATGAAACATGTAATTGAGTTCTTTATATATAGAGAGTAATGAAAAAACTTTATGCTGCTCATGCAGAAAGAGATTGGGAAATTTTAAAATTTCAGAGCCATTGCTCAAGAAGTCAAAAAAAATTTAACCTCTAGAACAAGGTCTACCAAATACAGAGACTTATGATAGAAAAAATAGTGACAGAATACCTCCTGATCTGTATGGCCTCAGAGGAGTCAGCAAATGACAAGAATCTAGGAAAAGCAACTATTTTAAAGCCTCTCACTGAATTTGCAAAGAATGATTGTGGTGGATAGGCACAGAGAAGTGTAGTAATCTGTTATTATCCTCTTTAGTCATCACCTTCATTGAAAACTGATGGAAAATATTTATTTGATACTTGATCCAGTCCTTGGTAAGTCTCACCTCCTTCTTTGACACTCCACCATCAGCATCAGCATATAGAAGAACTAGCTCCAGTCAGGTGGTTTATATGATTATGTTTATATGATTATATGATTAACAAGCTTTAGACATTTATTTTCTGTGCTAATTCAGAAAGACTTGAGAATAATTTAATTTGATTTCTATAGAGACTTTCTATAGAGACTCTCAAACATCTTAGGGAGTAGAGTTCACAAACTGCAAACGCTTGGTTAATCCCAATAATTCTATACTCTTCCTTACAGTATTCCACTTAACAGCATCATCACTCCTTTGAATTTAAATAATTCTGATTCTAATAATGATTCAAGTTCTCAAGATCTGAATCCTACTTCTCAATCTATAAACTAACTTCCCCATGTATCCAAAATTAGCCTTTCTAAAGTCCCAAGCTTTGATTGCAGCCTTCATCATTGCAGCAGTTAAGCGTCTCACAACCACAGGTAAAGCTACCTTTAAATTTCTGTTTCTTCTCTGTAAGAAGAAAATAGTTTCCCTGTTTTACAGAAAGACAATAAGGTAAAGTGATTTTTTTGCCTACAGAATCCATGGCTGAAGTAAGACCCAAACCCCATTCCTGAAAGCATCATACATGTGATAATTCTTTAATTATTTTAATCTGAATATGGGACAAAATTATGCACTGGGCACAACAGTAGTCACCTGAATATGAAAGATAAACCCTAACCTACTCAGTTTCTCTTAATTGTACTCCACCCATTAGTACAAGGCACTTTTTTTCCCCTGATACTTGGTGCCTCTTTAACAAATATAATTTTTACCTGCTTACGTAATCTCAAGCAACTTGAGACTTCAGGGTGCATGCCAAGTGCTTCAAAAAGCACGTATGCTCAGATCAGAATGTGTACAAATGAAAGCATGCTGATACAGTTGCTGATGTATCTCTGTTGCTATTTCTTGCATAATATCAGTGCTTGGGCTCCCCTCACTTCTTTGGAAGGTATAGTCCCTTGGGGCCATGGAGATAACAACAGCAAACCCAAACCACCTGGAGACAGTATTTAGTAGATGATTAACCCAATAGTGAATCAGAATCTTTGAAACAGAAACAAGAAAACAGCAGGAAATAACTTGCACTGGGTAACAGGATTGAAATCCCAGCCCTATTCAAGTTAATGCTTAATGCAGAAATTCATTCTTGATATTTATGATCTTTCTTGAATAGTTCTAATGTCATTTATGACAAATTTTGAGATGAGAAAATGATATGGGACAATGTATCAGCATAGGAGTCATGCACAAACCTGTTTGCTTCTGTGTACTTGCATTTGTTGGAAATTTATAAAGATTCTTCTTTGTGATAATATGAATAAGAAACCTGTAGAAACTTACCTCTTCTTCCTCTAACGCTGACTTGAGGGTTTGGGGTTTTTTTTCTTGGAACAGCTATGCAAACTGAACAACAGAAGTGGGAGAACAATAAAACTACTCATTGTGGCTTTATTTATTGCAAAAGCACCAAACAAAAAACCAGTATCAATCAAGTCTTACTATCTGTTGCTAGGAGAATAAATTAGGAGAAGCTTACAGCAGTCAAACTCCAAGGATGTTCCCCTAGTGTGGACAGAGAGAACATGCTCAGTGGAATCCACCTGGCTTCATCAGAGCTGGCAATCTTCCATACTACCATCAGACCATCAGGGAGTCATTTGTATTCAGGTTTCTGCTACTTGAGCTGACATGAGGTGGAAGGTCAGAGTCTGAGTGGGTTTAGGAATCCTGGCTAAATAGTCTCAGTGGGTCCCAGCTTAAGGGCCCTGAAGAGCCTCTGTGGACAACACCCATGGAGCTGCAATCTCTACTGAGCAGAGTCTCAGATCAATTTTGGTTTATGCATTTACAATATTTTCTTATCTGTATTTTATCCTGTTCATACAAGCAAAGTTATGTATTTAAAGGAGACCTGAGATTTGGGGGAAGAGGGTATGTCTTTGAATTTTTTAAAAAACAAATATACATGTATATGTGACATACACAGGAAGAGTTCTGTAAGGGGATGGACAGCAAGAGGAAGCTACGTGGGAACTTTTAGTGTTTCCAGTTGTCATCTTGACAAGGCTAAAGTCAAGAATCCATCAGACTCCTTCTGTGCAGAGCCTTAAACTGAAGCACAATTGTGTCTCACTGTAAAGTCATTGGGACTGCTCATCATGATCCACATAAATTAGGCATGCATCTAAATGTGATGTGGGACTATGAAAATTCTATTTACAAAAAAATACCGGGAGGTCCTGGAGTATGTTAATAAGTGAAATCCTTGTGGTTTTTAAATTTTTTTTTTTTTTAATGAAGTCACTGTGCTACTGCTGTAACATTATAAAGCCTTCTGGATTGGTGGTCTCTGACAAAAATCGGGGGGGAAAAAAGTCCTGCAAGGCAGCAACATCATACTAGGTAATGTCAAATTAAAAATAAACAAACAAAAACCTCCAGTAGCAAAAAAACCCCAAACAAGCCAAAACAAAAACAACAACAAAAACCATAGCCATTTCTCCCCATTTTAAGCAGGATTTTTCTTTTCTTTTTTTTTTCCCACTAAAACTATTAAATAAATATGCTTGTATTTTACCAGTGTGCTTGCTGCAAAAAGTGCAATCTATTTGTACAGCAGAGAGAATGAAGGACTTACTGCTTAAAGGCACAAAAAGGGTGTGTAATAGGATTTTGGCATCTTCCCAGACAGCTTGCAGACAAATTCAGAGATGAACAGAGAAGTATCCTTTTTGAAGTATATTTGGCCAAGGTCTCATTCACAAACAGATAAAACCAACACATTTCTGCATGATAAGGGTCAACAGAATAGCGTATTAGTTTGAGAAGAGAACCCATCTGCAATTTTCTTACATAAAAATATACGAGGACACAACAGGAAAGCTGTCAGCATGACAGTTGGAGGATTCTGCCAAGGAGCCAGATGCTAGTGTCAGAAGAACATGTTCCACAGCTTGGCATCTGGGTTCTCTCATTGCCCTCCAAGAAGGAAGAAAAGGAGGAGTGATAAGATATGCCTAAATGAATAAAACTACAAGCAATTCCATCACCACCCCCAGCATGCTCAAATCGCTACTTCTTTTAGAAAATCCTCAGCTACATGTTCTCCTACATCTTTTAAATTAAAATGGAAGATGATAAATTTAACCTACTTGTGTTTTAGTATGTTGAAAAAGCATTTGCAGTTCTGAATACATAAGTCTCACATGATTTTAACTGCTCATGTGTGTAGCTGTGCAATTTATTTTATTATTTTTTGTTAGCTTTCCACAATTTTGCTGCAGCGTATATTTTCAGCTCAGTTTTTCTCCCATGTCTTTCTTGGGCATATAATACCACATCTATGATTTACAGTTAAGAATAATTACAGCTTTATTCTTTCCCTGAACAGCTACTGAGAAAAGCTGAGAAATGTCTAGGGCAAAAAGTTAAGGGTCGGTTTAAGAGCCAACAAGCTGATGAAGAACCATAGGGAATCACCTCACTATGTGTGTAGGGAAGAAAGACTGTTCTTAGGATAGCTTTGAGAAATACACACCTGGTGCACTGCCCCCTTAATGATTCTGATCTTAGAGTAGCAAGGCCAAGGCTGTGCTCAGTCCCAGGTCCTTTAGTCAGGTTCCCTTGCTATGGGCAATTAAATACCATCTTGTACCCATGCTCCTTCCCTGAGTCTATCCCTATGATGTCTGAAAGTGACTGCCTTTACTTGATTCTCAGGTGCTGCTGGATCTCTCCCTTTCTTCTGCTGACCTACTCTGATTAGGGAAGATGGAATGGTTCCCTTCATTAAGTTGGTTAAATCCCATATGCAAAGATTTAAAATACTAAGACCAAACTCCTGATGTTTCTGACATTTCTTCACAGAGACAAGAAGGTAGGAATCATGTACTTTCACCTGTCCTACGAAATAAACCAGCTGCTCTCCTCTGAGCTGACAGAAGCTGCTAAGATTAGATATTTCAGAATTGCAAGTGATATTTGTCCCCATACCTTACTCTGGACAGATATGAAGTAGCCACATAGCACTGTTATTCTAGAATGATTTCCACCTAGGAGTATTCATAATTCAGGAAAAGCAGCAGATGATTGATCTCTCTTTGCACTTATTTAAATGCAGCTTAAGTCACCTTCAATACCAGTCCATCCCCAGAATCTTGAGGCAGAGGAACAAAGCAGAAGTACTACAGTTTGCAAGTTTTATTTCCTCTCCATGCAATAATGTCTAGCTTAATTGCTGGTATTAGTTCACAAAAGCAATGGTTGATCCCTTTCAGGCATTCTTCCTACTTCTCTTTCAACACAGCACCTGCAAAAATGATGAGGGGAAATGTTTTTTCAAGTAACAGAGGAGAATTCAGAAAGCAGTATTGTAAGCTCTGTCCCAAGTTGTCTTACTGTTAACAAACTGCCAGAAGAATCTGTTACAATTCACTGTAGGGACAGAAGGATAAGGAAAGCAAACTATCACTGCTACTATAATACCCACTCTTTGGATTCAAGATAAAATATGCACTAAGGACACAATCTTATGTTGTTTGACCTCCAAATTAAGAAAATGCTATCCATACAAACATAGTCAATGAAGTCTTTAAAATCAAAGCCTATGTAAACAAATCTCCATATTTGTTTAGGAATAAACTTTCTCAGCTGAAATCAAAAGATTATTTTAGTCACTGTCTAGATTTTCATTTGGGACCTGAAAATCTGAATATTCTTGTTGTCTCTTCCATCATAACTGCTAATAAAGCAACTGCTATTAGAAGTGCTCCAACAATGAGATGTGGAACATGAGGTAAAAGATATCCAGATGTCAGTATTCTACGACTGTCACAGAGTTCACAGTAAAATAGGAAAATTTACTTTCAGCCAAGTGGATACAGTGCAAAGGAGACTATGGGAACCAGCTGAGGAAAAGGTCCATTTCTGTAATAACACTCTTCTATTTTAATTTCATTTGTTGGTCCAAATTTTGTCTACATAAAGTTCTTAGCCTTACTTTAGAGCTGAGTTTAACTCATTCTTAGAGAAATTATGTCTCCTAATCTCCTAAGTCACTCTTAAAAAAAAAAAATAGAAAATTCAGATCAGCTACTGCTGACCCCGAAATTAACCTTTTCCTGCTGAAAGCAGAAATAAATCTGATCCAAAAAAAGGAGAAAAAACTTTGTCATTCGTTGTTTCCATTGTCATGTTTGACAGAAAGGGACATATTAAAAAATGTTACCAAGTCCATTTTTTATTTTAATCTCCTTTTTCTTTTTATGAAGTGAAGAAATATCTGACCTTGTCAAGCCAAGGCTGCTGCATTCTCTTTTAGTTTACTGCTAGGGCAGGAAAAATGCTGATCTTGACACCTCTTGGAAAGACATCAATAAGAAATCTAGATCCATCAACTTTTATTGCTACATGACCACTAGGACAACCTTGTGAAAGAAAACTTTTTCACACAGAATATGCAGTGGAAAGATGTATGTAAATGACAAAACAGCAAGAGCCTGAAATGCACAAGAAGGAGTGCTGATCAAAGTTTGAGGACATTTGCCATTATAGGATTCATCTGACATGGAGAACTCTCTGTGACGTGAAATATATTAACAGAGCCTCAAACAAAAGCAGGGCAAAGCAGAAATGGTGTGACTTAGAGGAAGTTAGTAATAGGGTACAGTTTTGTTTTCAATGAAGTATTAGGCTGACATTTCTTGATTCCCATTATACCATCCCAAAAACTTTTTCCCAATATCTCTGGGAAAAAATGTCTTACCAGTGGCCAGAGCAGAACTCTAAGTGACTGTGCAAATATCACGGTGGACCTGGTGGACATGAAACACTGTGCTGGGGAACCAGGAGAGCTGGACTTGGAGTGGACTCAAAGTACACTCAAGGGAGCAGGCAAGAAGTTTGACTGCAGGATAAACAGACCCTTCAAAAAAAAGGTCCTGAGTGCTGCCCACAAAGGGCTGCAGTATCCCTAAACTGGGATACTTTGTATTCTGAGATCGGGTCCAGGAATGTCAGCATTCTGAAACAGCCTAATATTATGTTTTTCTTTTCAGACCTGTTGTGCTAAAATAATTCAGAAGTATTGAAAATCTCACAGGACCTCCAAACCACCCAGTACTGCCAAAGAGTTCTGCTGATGTACAACAAAGTTTGTAGTAGCAGACCACCCCAGCTTTTCCAGTGCTCGTTTCAAATTTCAAAATCTTCCCAAGATCTGTCCATGACATCCATGATTTACTTGTTTTTACCTGCAGCAGCATTGTATATTTTATAAGTTATGAGGAAATCAATTCAAAAAGGAAAGTTTTAAATTCCAGTGCAGTTCCTTTGTTTCAAATTACCAAGAAATGAGTAAGGAGAAAAAGAGAGTATGAGTGCTTGCTCCACACTTTTTATGCCACTTTGATTTGAGAGGAAAATTTCATTGTATGTTTAAAGTCTTTAAAGAAACATATCACTAATGAAACAAGGATTTTTAAATCAGTGAATATTTGTTTCCTCCTTGCCTCCTCCCTCCATACCCAAACCCTAGCTACCACACACAATTTTAGGAGAATATTTTGTTGGCTATAATTAAACTATGTGTGTTAATTAGGATTAGATTTTAAATGCACTGCTTGGGAAGTAGAAAAAATACAGGATGTGAATGAGCCCAAATTGAAATGACACTTGAATTTCCACAGATGTTTCCACAATCCTAATTTCAAATTGATTGTACTTCCGGAACAGTAAGAAGCCATTTTCAGTTATTTATTCAGATATGCACTACTTTTTTTCAGTGGGTAGAAAAATTCAGTGGATAGTCCCATTGTTGAGTCCTTAAAATAAACTGACACCAAAGAAGATTTTGACTGGCAATAAGTTCTATAAAACCAAAGTATCCAGATCTGAAGGATGACATCTGTAAGGATACACAGAATCTCTAGTTCATAAAGATTATTGCTGTTGCTGTTGAACAGAAGACAGGAGGTTGATCCATCACACCCATATGTGCCACCATATATTTACACTCCTGTGCTCACAGCGGAGATCTGTAGAATCTATCATACAAAGCCAGTGCAACCTGGCTCTACACCAGGAAAGCCTAAATTATTAATCATGAAACCAAGTAGAGCCTGAGGGCTACTTTGACTTAATGGCAGCTGGCAGTGTCCCCAAGAGACTAAAATAGCAGCCATTAACCCATGTGCTCATTTGGTGTTTTTTCCCTTCTCTTTTATCACAATATCTAAACCAGTGTCAGGCAGGGTTGGCATCTCCCTCTCTACAGACATGAACCCCTCTTGCCTGGCAGCTGATGGAGTCTACTGGAGGAATGGCATGGCACAAGAACAGCATGCTCCATGAACAGATTCAACACAATAACTTCATTCACAACATTACTATTGGCCTGGTAACGTTGGACCCAGATTTACAAACTGGCTGCAGAAAGGAGAGTATCACTATTATTAATGTATGTCCTTCTGGTCTGGCCAGGCCTTAGAATTTTTGCTGAAGGAACTCATGTAATTTAAATCTCAATCCAACCTGATTTGGGAATAGTCCTAAATGTTGGAACTCATAGCTTTTTCCTGGCCACATCTGTGGCACAGAATGTTCCAAAAACATCAGAAAGGATATGTCTGAGCAAGTTTTTCATTTTCTTTCTAAAAATTTCTAAAAGAATTAATAACTTTTAGCAGTGAGTTGAGCTGGGCTTGTGCAGATAGCTTTCATACAAGCTTCTCCATACTGCTGTGCCAGTGATCTGTAACATAAAACCAAGTACGTGAAAATTAATCTCTTTCCGCAATGAAAAAGAAAAATCTATTCATTTTTTCATGTTGAAATATTTTTTTTCCAATTTCTTTCTCCCACTTCATCATCAATTTTGGATCAAATGTGAGGAACCGGGTTGAATTCCGCCAACTTGTGAATAAGGAACGTGATAAGAGAATAGCATGACTGACTCTGGCATAACTACTTATCCTTCCATGTGGTGTATTTTTGTTTTCATGAGCATTTTTTAAAAACAAATTTAGGTCATGCTCCACCTTTGGCTCTTGTCAGAAATTCCCTAGTCTATGTTTATGTATCCTGAGTGTAAAATCAGAATCGCGTTACTAAAAAAAAAATCAATGGTACTTTTGTGCAGCCTGGGACATTGGAAGCACATTGTACAAATAACACACTGCACAAAAGTACCAGCTACTTTCAAGTGGAAAGGAGAGAAGGGAAATCCTACAGGGATCAGCCAACCCTTGAGGCAACTGCTTACTTCAGAAGCAAAAACAAGGAGACCTTATATGAGTCATAGATCAATGCTGTCTTTGGATTTGAAGAGCCAAGAATCTTGAGTCAGTTTGAGGCAAACCAGCCCTAAATCTGTACCTGAATTGCCTGGCGAGGTTCTGCCTCTCTCCTGACTCAAATCAGATTGGGAGGCAAAAGTAGATGCTGGGAAGAAGAATTCAAGTATGATTCAGGTATGATTCTCACCTGCAGGTTAATGTAACGCCAAACTGCAGTGCTACCTGTAGAAGGGCTCCAAATCAGAACCCTGTAAAACAGGAAAATACTTCTGAGTAACATGTAGCTGCAATAAAAAATAACAAGGATTTGGGTTTTTTTACAATCTTGCAGCTTCCACTTGTCACTAAGAACATGAACAGCTCTTCCCTGTTTGCCTAGGAGCAATTATTCAATCTAGAATAATGAAGACAAGAAGCTCTTTAGCAAATGTCATCATCCACTGTTCACCACCATCAGCAAAAATGGCACCTTTGACTCACATTCAATTGATTAAAGTTTAAGTCCATAAAAGCTGCCCTCACATCATGTTTAGTGCTACTTATTTCATTAAATGTCAAAGTAACTGGTAATTAGTTCAATAGAATTACTAAATATTATTACTTCATATAAAATGCTCCATAACCTTTCTGCACATCAAAGCCTGTGATTTACACCAAAATCATTGCAAGTCAATGCTTCCACACACCAGTATAAAAAACAAGATGCCATACCGTGTATTCAGCTAAAATGAAATCCCTTGTGTTGATTCCTCCTCTTCAGTTTTTCTCTGCATGTACTTCAATATTTCTGAGAATTTTAGTCTAACCGTATATGAATCTGGCCTAAAATAGACATCTGCAGATGCAGTTCTACCAATTCAGGCCATAATAACAACAAAACACCTTTCAGTGCTCTTACAATTGTAGACATAAAGGCTCTATCATGCCTCACACAGTCAACCTCTGTCAACTGCAGTGAACGTCACATGAAACCGAGGTCAGAATTCGGGCTACAGATAAGGAAGTAGTGCCAGCAAAGCGTTTCCACTGAAAAGTCAAAACAAGTTTACCAACTAAACAAAGCAGATTTCCTGAAAATGACAACAGGTATAGGTGTAATTTCAAGAACAACTTGAGGGTTTCATCAGGCCTCTCTTTTTTTCACTGTCTTTTGAGAAACAATTCATTTTATCAGAAACTGCATGTGTGTGCTTGTATGTGTGAACAAAGAGTCACTACAGAAGTGAAGTGTTAACCAACCTGAGGTTTTTCTCTTTTGTTTCCTGGCTGTGCAAGCCTTTTTTTTTTTTCTTTTATTACTGTAATTATAAAATTATGGGAGGGAGTGGTATGTTGACCATCACATGCAGGATTTTTACTGCAAAATTTTAATAGTGGCTTTTCATGTACATGAGTGCATGTGGCTGTACATGCTCAGTGTACATATGCACACACAAATTTTAGTGCTGTGGTGTATTTGTATGTCTGTGTATGCACACACATACACAGAGCAATATGCACAAATACTTATAAATACATTGTTGTATGGCTGTGTTAGCTGCAAACAGCTCCATGTAGTTGTACAGCTATTTGCTGCAGGCTGTATTCAACAATATTCCATAAATACATAGCAAAACAAAGCAAGATGGAAATCTTTACACACATGGGTCTGTTAGTGGCTTTATCAGCAAATGCAGTCCAGTGTTTGATAGGTAAAGTCTGTAAATACTGTAAAAATGCAAACTTTTTAAAGCCTTTTTAAATCTTCTGATAAAATATGTGAAGCATTGGTACCCCTTCTCAACTCCTCATTTACTGAACCACCTCTGGGGTTCAAAAATACTCAATCCATGTCTTAACTGACAAGCTCATATCTGTTATTACTTAATATAGTAAAATGTATGCTTACTGCAGATTAATCTAACTGATTAATACTTCTAAAGAAGGATTCTGGTTGGTCATGTCTATGTCTGCCTGACAAACAGTTCCAGGAAGGCTATTTGTATTTAAGACTTCTTACTGAGAAGTTGTTCTTGGTGCCATAATTTTCTTCTTTTAGAAAAAGTAGATTTTTTTTTCTTAAATTAACAAATCAGGAAGTCGCTGACTTTCTGGAAACTTCAGCTGAAAATAATAAATGCACCAAAAGAAAAACAGTAGTTTAGTTGGAAAAAAAAGTAAGTCTGATTTCACAGAAAACGGAGATTTGGCAGATACTGACCTTTTGAAGTGAAGGTAAAGTTACAGTCTAACTCCTGACCCAAATACCTTGCTTGCATATTAAACAAGTATCTTGGAGGAACAAGTCTCAGGATACCTTGCATAATTTTGACATAGCATGAGAAACCCAACTTGAATCTTCATCACTGGCTTCCTGGAGCACTAGCAAAGCTCCTTTTCATCAGCCAGCTCTGCCCCTTCTCCTGCCCCACCTCTGCCCCCCAGCCCTGCCTTCCTCAGCCCCCTCTCTTGGCTAGGAAATCTGCGCAGTCTGCTCCCTAAAGCTGCTGGATAGACACAGATAGCTGAGTGAGTTTTGTACCTAGAACTACGTGGCAGAAACATCTTGTCAAATCTGCTCTTTGGCTTTATGAAGGAAAACCAGGGAGTGCTGAACTTTGTCTTGTTTTCTCCTTTTCTCTGAAGCCTGTGTTGCAGGGTACCTTTTAGCATCTGGTGGAGTCTTCCTCGTATTCAGAGTCCTCTTCACTCCTTGGTCACAGCCTCGTGGAGTGAAAGCTAGGTGTGCAGTATGTACTTTTGGTTGCCTGTCTTCAGACAGCTGAAATCAGATTCCCAAAGTTAATCACAGTTTCCTGGAAAAACGTAGCATTAATTTTAAATGCAAATTATTGAAATGTACAACTAGTAATTCATATTTTCTAATTAATAAATACTTTGCGCATGATGCATTAGTAACGCTATTAAATATTTATCTATAGCTGGAGATATTGTGAATTATAATAAATTGTGAAAGGATTCTATTAGCTTTTTTTAAAAATAAATAAAATTGAAATTGTGATCAATATAATGAATGCATGACATTAAAATTCCTCTTGCCACACAAAACCATATCTGTTTATGAACAAATCTCATAAAAATGTTAGCAATATTTAAAAACAAAATATGTTAAATAAAAATAAAATCTACTATGGAAAGTAAATTTAAATATTTAATGATATAATTAAGTCTTATTAATGTAATGTTCTTTATTTTTTAGATTAAAAATTCACAAGAATTGTCATCCTCTTTCATCTTAATCAGATGGTATGTTTGTCATAATTATTTGTTATACATTTTCATTAACATTTGATGAATATTAACTTTGCAAAATAGAACAATCTTTTTTCTGAACAAATCTGCTGGAGCAATATAAGGCCAAGTGCCCTGTGCCTCTGCTGCAGCACCACTGAGGAGGCAGCAGAGCGACAGGAGGATTCTCACCAGCTTCAAGGACTTTTCCCTCCAGCCCATTGCCAGGTGCTCCTTCATGCATGAAGACAAGTATGCTAAGTTTGGGTTTTCATGTCCAATTTGCATTTCTGCTCATCTGGGTCAGACTTTCAGCCATGGCAAACTGATATAACTTCATAATTATCCCAGTTCAGAGAAGGTGAAACTTCACAAAATCTCTCCTCAGTCATCCTCTCCTGATGCTGCCTCTCCCTCTGTGCCCCTTCAGAGCCCAGTTCACCCTCAAGCCTCTGAAACAAGCACAGGGAAGATTTCAAGAAAGAGATGTGAGACCCTCAAGAGTGTTTATGGCCTAACTTTGCCCTGTTTTTCAAGTCTGGTAAGCATTACTCCTCTGGAAAATGATTACATACAGGCAGCATGCACCCTGAGCTGGGCATGCTGCCCATGCAGTAGTGGGGATGCCCACAGACAGCAAAGGCAGTGGAAAATGAGATCCTCTCTCCTGAGGGCTCTATTTAGCTTCATGGTCTTTTATCTTGCACAACTCACATCAATGGGACTCCATGTCCAGTAACACATGATCACAGGAAGAGTTTTGATGAAATAGTGGCCTTTTGCATAATTTTCAATTTCAATAAGTTCTGAAACATCCACAAATCCACACAAAAGCTTACCTTAGCAAAGCCACTGCAATATCTTCCCATGACTATTAAAATATTTTTGAGTTGAATAAAGAGAAAGCTAAAATATTATTAGAGAATGGGAATTTAGACATCCAGTCCTACATCCCCCCAGTGTTGTTTACGCAAAACCATGGCATCAGATTATTTTTAAAGACTTGATTTTGTCTCCTTTTCAATTATGAAGGATAAAATAAAATTGAGTGACTGAAAGAATAAATAGATAATGAAGCATCAGATTTTTTTTTTTTTTATATAGCAGCTCTTTATAAAAATTACTGTTTCCTTCAACTGCTTAATTTAATTTCTCTTAAGCAGGTTTTTACTTGTTCTGCTCATACTAATGTACAGGTATCAGATGTGTTAATATGACACCTCATGGGTCACACCCTGCACTTGAAGAACCACTTTAACCTCTTCATTACCCTGTGGACAGGACCTGCACCTCTTCCCATGGGGCTGCTCTCCCTGACCTACAGAGGTGTGACTTTGTGGAAAAGGATGCGTCAGCAGTCAGGAGGCATCACGGGATTCATCTTTCCTCTCTACCCTCAGCACAACTCTTTGGGATACTTCTTCACTGCTGTACAAGCAAGGCAGATAATCACAGCTATCTTTGTAAGGCCAAAGCTAAAGCATTACCTTTTTATCTGTTGCCATTGGTTTGTATTCTGTTCATTGAAGTTAATGGAGATTAGGCAATGCACAGGAACATTTTTAAGACAGAGAAAATGCTCATTTCCCCTGCAAGAAATCTCTCTCTGATAGACACATGCTATGAAAGTATACACAATATTTTAATGAACTAACCAAGCACTGCAATTATCTGTATGCTAGAGAAAGAGTCAGTTACCTGAGGACTTGTTTTATGGCATGATTAGGGCTGAAAACAAGTTTTATTTGACATCTTGAAAAAAACAGAGGCAGAAGCAATAGGGAGTCAGAGGTGTGATGGGGGTCACAGAGATAACAGTTACTATAAAGCACAGGCCAGGGGTGAACAGCAGTCAGGAAGCAAGCTGGGGACAGGATCAGAGGCGGGGAGCTAGAGGAGGAGGAGGGATGCTAGCATAAACTTTTCATTTATCCACACAAACTCACAGTGTAGCTGAGTCACCAAACAAAAGGAAGCCATGATTTCTGGGTATACTTCAGGAGAAAACAGAAATGCCTTTGTTATCTTAATAGTAACTTTATGGTAAAAAGACTTTACTGGCCACTGGCCAGTTATGAAGTTTGTGTATTGTACCGGCGTTTGTGAGCAGAGACAATAAACCACCTTGTTTTGTTTGCCTTTACACTCAGTTGGAGACATTTTTCCACTTCCAGCAAGAAGGTAAGGTCAAGGAACTAGAGTTCAACTCCAAGTTTGAGCTACTGGCTCATTATGTGACCTGGAACAAGAAAACCAGAGGATGGCAAATTTTCCTCATTTCCCCAGCATTACCTTGTAGTGCCTCTGTGCCTCTTGCTGTTTAATGGGAACAGGAAGCATTTGGTGGGGTGCTCTCAGATCAAGGAGGGAAATATGCCTAAATTATGAAAAGTTAATTGTCTTTCTGTTTATTATATGTAGGTGCAATGGCTCTAGAGGCAGGTTTAAGCCTTCTTTGCAATTAGGTTCAGAATCAGTCTTTTGACTCAGCAAACCTCTGAAGGTAGAAGCTGGTAATTTCATGAGGACAGAGTATGTACCTAACAAGAGTAGGACTACAGATCTCTGTAGTTGTTGAATTTCAGCAGTAATTGCCTTTTCCACTTCACCTTCCATTTGAAAACTTACAGGTTTTATTAACATAAAAAAGCCTTAGGAAATTTTGTAGGCTGTATTTTACTGGAGAATTCTGACATAAGATACAAATCTTTTCCAGCAGTTAACACCTTCTCAGAGGCTGTTGAGACAGCTGAACAAAAGAGGCAAACCTCCCAATGGCTGAATCCATTAAAATCACTTTAGCTCAAAACCAAAATAGTAAAACAGATCTACAAGCACCTAAGTGCTTGTGATCCTGTGGACATCAGTCAAGGAATCCTTGCATTTTAATCAAACCTTTACTCTCAGGCAAACAGTACAAAACTCGGAATGTCAGCCACAAAGATAGTGGAGGAATAAGCTGTGTAGCACAATCACACTGAGTATCAATTCCCTGGCTTTCCTGTTCAGAAGACAGAAGGGGAGATAGAGAAGGGTCTACTTTTTCAGTGATGTAAGATTTTTCTTATACCTGTGCTGTTGATTCATCCTTCCCATTCAGAAACAAACACAGACTGAAATTGTAAGCCAGCCCTTGTTTAGAGTAAACCTTTTGCTGCCCCTGAAGCTTTACCAATAAATTTTGTTTACAAGGAAGAGATTATTAGGATTTATAAGAGGAGATTAGAAAGCGACCTCTCAATTTCTTTTTCTTCCTAGTGCACCAATTGTGAAAAAAGAAGTTATGCTTTCCTTCAGCTTTGGTCCTTACAAGTAAGTTAAAACATAAGGCATAAAGTAGGCTGGCTACTCCTATGGGCTATTAAGCTATACTGTCCAGCAGCAGAAGAGGAATACACTATGCTGTCCATTTCCACAGTGAAAGTGGGGACTCACAGAAAATATCTCCTGGAAGTTTTTTTAGTGTTGCAGCTCCAATGTAGTTCCAACAAGGCAACAAGATACAATCTAATCTACAGTGAATGATCAGTGAGGTAATTAGAGAAAAAGAGATGAACACAACTATATTCCCAGGCTTTTGATGCTGTCTTTGCCTGGTATTATTCTCCCTTTGACACCTCTTAGATCACCCATTAACCATAAAAGGAGCTATGCCCATCCACTAGTTACTAATAAAGTCCATTATATGATTATATTTCAGAGACAAATGTTATTGATTATTGGCATAGAAGAAACAATAATCACTTTTTAGCTGAATGATTTTGTTACCACTTCATCTGTAATTTTATTATCACTTCACCAAAAGGCAACAAAGATGCTTAAATTAATGAAAAGCTTGAGGTGTCTCAAGCAAATTAATACGAAAGAGAATTCCGAGGAGAACAATGTCTTTATTGAGGAGCAGAATGGCGGAGTCACAAAAGTACTTAATTGCTACAGCCAGCTCAGTTTCTAGTGTTGGTAGCAGTGAAGGAGTTAATGCTTGGGTGTTAATCACACAGAGAATTTCCTTGTGACATGAAGTGCTTGTAGATAAGCAGTAATATGCCTTGTTTTACAGGTTTTCTGTAGCTGGGGCAGGGTCCCTTGCTGCACAGCATATATTGAGAAAGATGGATACAGAGAAGAGAGGTAATAGCTTTCCATGTCACAGCAATATAAACCAGACAGTTTTTATAAACTGAAAACATGGCTTTAATAGTAGTTCTATACAAGAAAAATCTCTCTGAAAACAATGATATAGATGGGAATTTTTTCCCCTTCCTAAGCAGAGGTGAAAAGGAAAGCCAAGCAACCCACATAAATCTATTTCCAAGCCTCACGGGAAACCCCATAGGTGAATTATGAGTCATAATAAGAATTATTTGTTGTACTACTGTATGCAATCAATCAGCAATTCAGACGTAGAAGATTTTTACCCTCTGTCTCTATCAGATAAACCCCATAACCCTTTCAGAGGACTTTAAACCAGATGTAAATTGATGTGGAGCATGAGCAACTCCCAATACAGCCATATTCAGAGTGACACTTCCCCTCCTTCAGGGGTTCTCAAACTTCTTCCACTCAGAATATCAAAGCTACCAAAACCTGGAAAAAAAAAAAAAAAAGTCCCATCCTCCCATGCTCCCAACTGCACAATCTGATGGTTCCTGGACAGGTGGAAAATCCTGGCAGAGGAATGAGAAGAAACTGGGGGTTTATGAGCAATGCGATGTCCTAGAAAATAGTGAATGGCAATGTTTTTAAATAAAGTCCTGCTGAGGAGACATGATACTGGCAACATGTGTGTGTTTATCTGTCCTGAAGCCACACAGGCTTCAAGTGAAATATGAAGTGGAGAAAATATTCTGCAGAGTGAATAGTGCAGTAGGAGTGGAAATGCAGAAAACATAAGGAAAGGCAATTTTCACTTTGTCCTCTACCCCTTGCTTGTCCCAGAGTCTCACTAACAGTCAATTATTATAGATGTTTTTATGCAATGTTCCAGAACACCAAAGCTGAGACACCTTATAAAGGAGAGCATGTTAGATAACAGCCTCTCTGCTACTACACATTAATTTATATTTTCCCTCTGTAAACCCCACTCCAAATTTTGTCATAATGTTCTACAGCACAGAGGAAAACATGGAAAACACTGAAAAAGCAAGAGATTCCATGAACAACGGAACACATTGTTTGGTTCTTTATGGGTTTGGTTGAGTTTACCTGAACAAAAAGCGCACACTGTGCTAAACAGAGACTGCTACCCAGGCTCTGATTCATCCCATTGAGATCTCTGCATTTTGGGTAAATGTGTGTGAAATTTGTCAGAGGACTTTGAGCCGCAGACACAATATCCTTCACATATCCCCCAGGGAAGCCCAGCCAACCACAGCAGCAATCTCATGAAGAACCTTCCCCAGTTCATCCCCAAGGGCAATTTCATAGCCCACAAATTCCACAACAGTCTGATCACATTTACATTTTTCCAGCTTGGCAAACAGGTTATTATGGTGGAGGCATTTGAGGACAAGTTGAACATGCCAACTGTGTTGTTTCTGGGCTCCCAAAATAAATGTGGGTGTCATCCAGACATGCTGCTACATCCTAGTCTAACATCTTCCTCTCAAAGTTGTAAATAAAATGCTGGAATGTTGCTAGAGCATTAGAATGGCAAGGAATAGGACAGGATTTACCTGTACCCACTGCAAAAAGAGATCTGCTCTCAGCGGCCTGTCAGATGAGTTTATGTTCCCTGAAAAGGCATGTTTGTTCAAGAGCTTTAAATAGTTAATTAATAAGATGCAGAGGCTATTAACTCTCAGCTGTGATTAGAGCAGGGCTCAGTCACTTACAAAAGAACTCCAAGAGAACCTTATTTGACAAAGTCATGGTTATCCACTTAAGGCTTCAAAATGGGAATTCCTTGGCAATCCTTTAAATGAGGTAGTCCCATGTATCCCCAGCTTCTGACTCAGATGGCAAATATCTCCTAGAGCCAAAAAGCACAGCTTCAGACCAGAAGAGGTGAAGCATGTATCTGCCCTCTGATAATATTCATACCACAAAGACTTTAGTACCTCACAGGGAATTAGTCTCATCAGCTTGTGGACCCAGTGTGGGGCACCAGCAATTACAAAAAACTTCCACTTTGTTACATCCTCTTATGAGGGAATCCAAGTCTCTCTTAAATATGCCAATCAAAAGAAATCCAAGAGCAATACTCTGAACTGAACCAGAATTTGTGGAAAGATCAGTGGACGAACCCAGAATTGCTGAGCATGATGGGGCAATATGCAGATCGTATCAATTCAAACAGAAGTGATTTACTTTGGTTTTGAATAGTCAATCATGAAATACAGGTCTCAACATTAACAGGCATGAGCACAACCGAGAACTGTCCGTTGACTCTAGAATCACACTTGAACTGAAAAAGAGCATAGTATAGACTCTTTATAAATCCAGAATTCAATCTATATTCATAAAGTTTCTGGATATCCTTCATTGGATGCAGGGGGAAACAGAACAACAAAGGATGAGGAAAAGGCTGAAGTGCTTAATGCCTTCTTTGCCTCAGAGTTTAACAGTAAGACCTGTTATCCGCTGGTACGCAGCTTTCACCTTCCTGAGCCGGAAGACAGGAACGGGAACAGAAAGCAGCCCCCAGAATCTTCAGTGGTGACCTGCTACACCATTCAGACACTAACACATTTTTGGGAATGGATGGATCTCACAAGGGTACTGAGGCAGCTGGCTAAAATGCTCACCAAGCACTTTCAATCACTGATCAGTAGTCCTGGCTCACTAGTGAAGTCCCAGTTATCTAGAGGCTAACAAATCAACACCCATCTACAGAAACTGCAGGAAGGAGGATCCAGGGAGCAACACCCCTGGCCAGCATGACATCAGTGCCAGGGAGGTTATGCAGTAGGTCTAGAATGCCATCACACATCACGTATAGGACGATGATGATCAGGCCCAGACAGCATGGGTTTGTGAAAGGCAGGTCCTGCTTGACTAACCTGATCTCCTTCTATTACAAGGTGACCCGCAGTGGATGAGGGAAAGGCTGTGGCTGTTGTTTACCTGGGCTAGGAAAAGCCTTTGATACCACTTCCCCTATCATTCTCCCAGAGAACTGGCTTCTCAATGCTTGGACTGCCAAACACTTCGCTGGGTAAAAAACTTCCTGGATGGCCAGGCCCAGAGAGTGATGGTGAATAGAAATACATCCAGCTGGCGGGCAATCACAAAAGGCATTCCTCAGGCTCAGTGTTGGGGACAGGCCTGTTAATATCTTTATGAATGATCTGGATAAGGGGAATGAGTGTACCCTCTGCAAGTTAGGGACATGGTTTGGTGGTGGACTTGGCAGCACTGAGTTAATGGCTAAAGGTCTTTTCCAGCCTTAATGATTCTATGACTCTATGTTGAATTAAGCCATCAACCAAGTCTAGGTGCCTGATCAGAGTAAGATTTGCGAAAGAAAGAGTCATCAACAAATTTTACTGTGATTGAAAATCAACTTCTTATAGCAGAATTAGTTGCCATCAGTCTATCACACATCTTGTGCAATACGATCTACAAGGGTTCACTGTTTACCCAGTGGGTGGCACTCCACTAACCTGAATTATGGTATTTGGCAAGTTAGGGAGTCAATGTATCAGTCAAAAAATTACAGCAGTCATCTTTCAGACAATGGACTGCAACTGCCAATGAAATTACAGTAGCTTTCATCACATACACAGAACAAGACATACTTTAACTGAAAAAACAAACAATTACAACCAACCAACCAAAAAAGACAGCATGATGCAGATGAGCAAATTCACTACCATTCATGGAGTTTATGGCCTTCACCTGCCTTCCTGTTCCTGTATCTTAGACTGTGGCACTTAACATGAAAAAACTACAAAACCCCTCAATTTAAAATGAAGTCACAAAGTTTTAGTGATAATCTGAGATAAACTGCAAGGCAAATCAGTATGGAAAACAAACAGTGAGATGTGGCTACTGTTTCCACAGATGGACCTGTCTATAACCTGTCTACAACAGAGGCTTCCCCCAAGTTTGCAAACATTGAACCCCAAGCAAAAATTTCCCTTCAGCTGTTTTCCTCATCACCGCCTTCTTAATCACCTCCATAAATACAGGTTCAAATGCAGGCCATTTGAGGCACTGGCAACCACTTACTAAAAAGAGGAAACCATTAGCTTCCCTTGACTATATGCAAGTCCTGCTGGAAAAGAAGCCCAGAGCTGTGGTGCCTGTGGGCCCCTTAGTGTAGCATCCTTTTTTTGGCTCCCTGCACTTTCATTTCCTTTGTTTCCCAGTCACAAAAACAATCAATGTCCCTTCTGTCCCTGTCAACCCTCCAAGTTGGGAAGGTTTCACTTGCTGTGGAGTGCCGCAGGCTCCACCACCCATTAGAAGAGCTGGCTCCACAGTGCCAATTTTAACCAGGGCCTATTGCTGCCCAGGCCCACTTCCTAAACACCTTGATGTCTCTGCTTCCCCTAATATCTTACTCTTTTCTATCCCACATCTTTGGCAATGCCCTATTAGGGACTGTGCATGTGAATGCTTGTGCCAAACAGTGAGCACAGGGATATTTAGCTTGTTATGGAAAACACAGAACAGTAATTACTTCAACCAACCCATTGTTTCAGCAATACCTAAATTAGTACACCACAGAGTCAAATATACTCTTAATCCTGACCCAAGCAGTGGTTCTGACTGCCAGCTAATGCAACTCCATGTTTCCAACAAAAATCACCAAGAAAACAAGAAACACTGAACCTCAATCCCTGTGAATTTTATCATGCAGTAGCAGCCATAGAACACATCACTGCTGTTACCAGCTTTGCTGAATTTAGTGGGGCAAATTAAAGGTGAAAGGTTTCATTTTTCAACCAAAACCCCAATCTATTCTGAAGCAATGTATTTTCATTAATAAGTTTAAATTCAGATCATCTCTTTTGAGGGCATTCTGTCTGGGCAGTCCTGTGGTGCTATATTACTTTATTGCTCTGTAAACATTTTTGTAAAATATTCTGTTCCTTCTCCATTGCCACCACTTACTCTTGGGACAAAAGGATCTTTTCCCTGATATTTTAAAGCATTAAAACAGCTCGAGGGGTAAAGAAAACATTTTTCATATAATCTTTGAAAAGTTTAGTTGTCAAGGAGACCAAGACCTTAGCGACCAGGTACGGAGGTCTATTCAGCTCACTAACATGATTGTGAAAGATGGTGCAAGGATGCCAGTATACCTGGAGGCAAACATGCTTAGTGTTTCAGGAGCATCTTGCTTCCTGACATACCTTTATTACACAACAAAACAGTGACTCAGATTTTCTTTGCTCTGGATGGTATCATCTGGTAAGAAAAACATGGTTAAAGGACCTTACTTGGATGATATATTGCCTCAATAAATCACTGGATTGAGGTATGCTCTGGAAATGTCATTCACAGACTGACACTTTCCAAAGAAGAACAGGTCCAAGAGCACATTTTATATAATTGCAGAATAAATGACAGTCAAAAAAGTAACAAATTGGAAAGATGCTTTCCTAACTCCAGGCAAAAGGGACACTGTCAAACGAGTCTTTCTCTGATATTTTTTCTCTTCTGTTGCCAGGATAGGGGCATGTCAGACAATGCGCAGGCTGAGACAGAGACATAGATGCTTGGCATTTTCAATTTTCACAAAAGTCAAATTTTGTTTGCAGGTTTTATATCTGTCCATAGTCTGTTTGCTAGCATTGGGACCGAGAAAAGTGGACAGCCTTTTACAGGAGACAATGCTTTTGTAAGGTTAACCACTAAACCAAACTATTTGTAAATATTTTGGAAGTAAATACAGAAAAAGCATTTGAAGTCTGAAAGAGCCACGGATTTGCACCTCAAATACACTTAAAATTAAATAAAACATAATAAATAGTGGATATATTTAAAAAGCGTTTTGTGATAAAATGCATAGATAAGCATATGCAAGGAACATCAGCATAAAACTCAGGAGCCCCTAGAGATCACTGTCAGAACCAGAGTTAGTCAACATCTGTGTCAATGATTTAGAGCACGCAGTGTACGGATAATAGCAGTGTCTTTTTCAGATAGTCAGGTGCCACACTGACCATAAGGAACTCCAAAAACCCATCCAGGAAGTGTGCACAACACTCAGGGGCCGGTGAGCTTCCATGTGGATCATTGTGAAGTTCTGTATCAAGGGAAGAATAACCTTGACTTTGCTTACCTGATGCTGTATTCAGAACAGTTTCCATTAGTGGAAATGCTAATGGAGTCATCAATAACAGCTCTTTGCAATTCTGAGTTAAGTTTGCAACACCAGTCATAAAATGTCATTAGGAAGGACAGTCACAACAAAACCAAGAAAATAATTTTGCCACTGGGGACATCTTACTCCACCCATATTTTTAATGTGTTTGCAATTCTGGTCTGTGCATCTTAAGAGAGAACAGACCAGGAGACAGACTAGAATTAGGAAAAAAACCACCTAAACAACAACACAGAGAAGAGCAACTAAAGTGATAGAGAGGGTGTACCAGTAAATTTACAAAGAACAAAGAGAATAAGGAATCTATATATGAGAAATATATGGTAAAAAAGGACAAATTATTAAACACCATACTACCATGTGCTATTTGAAATACTGTCCTTTGTATTTTTGATTTAGTTTTTTTCTTGCTTTGTGCATTTCTTCTGAAGTCCAAATGTGTTTTCCAACTTATTGGCCCATTGTTCAAGGATCTAGTTTTAAGTGTACTTTAAAGATGAAAAAAGTGCAGACTACAGCAAGTTGCTACTCTGCATGAGTGCTAATAAAATGCCTACCTAGCAACAACTTCTTGTTTGAATGAAATCACTCTTCTGTACACCACCGTGTTGCAAACCAGCACACTTGTCACATCCTGCCCAGCAGCAGTGGCCTGGAATAAATATAAGGAAAACTAATATAGCAAAGAACATAAGCACCAGCACTGGTGGGTGTGTCATTAAAACAGACATTACCAAGAAGAGGAAAGGTGTATGGTAAGCTTAACTCATGGTAAAATAAAGAAAGAATAGCTACTCCTACAGCAAGGAAAGAGCATTTCTTAGCTGAAAAGTTTTTAGGGTTACTTGGATCTCCTGAAACACACTGAACAACTACAGTATGAATTCTCAGTCTGATCAGTTCCACTCCTCTAATGCTTCCTAGTCCTAGATATTTAGCATTTGTACACCAATACTGACATCTCCGGTTCCCACAAGGCAGCTTCCATGCAACAGTTTTAAAGTAAGGGCAGATAACAGACTAGTCCACATTCTATTTAAGAGTCCCATTTTCAAAAGCATTGAGTTAGCTTGCACTTGTTTTGATTTTCCTTTTATTTCAAGTACTTTTAACTACTGCCTTTCATTCACAGCTTTAGGGTAACAGCTAAAGCAGGTCCAATTCCATTAATTGTTTTGGTAGACAGCTTCTTGCAAGGAAGAGGTGGTTCAATCTAGATTTTTTTGTTGAAAGGAATCTAGATTTTTTTTGTTGAAAGGAATTGTGGTTATTTCTTGTTCATTTGCTAGTTGGTTTTCATATTGGAAGTGAGTGGGGAAGGGCAAAACGAGAACTATTTTTCATAACAATTGCAGTACATTTTTGTTCAATAACACAGAGGTTGACCAAGCCACGCTCAGCAGCACCGTGTGGCCAGTCAAAAAATTTCCCAATGGAAATGGCTAATAGACACGTTCATGCAATGCTCCCTGTCTTTCATTTCCTGTCCAGTGAGCAGTCTAGCAGAGACCACTTAGACTAATACCTTTATTTTGTGTTGAAATGAGCATGCTTTTTGGGGGAAAAAAACCCAAAACATTTATGGCTTTTATGCTAGTTCATCATTTTATCAAGCAGCAAACAGAGAAAAGAGCTTCTTAGCATTTAAAGTTCTCAGTTAAAGTCTAAAACACACACACACAGAGCCACTTGTTTCCTCATTGAGTCGACATGACCTTGCACAGGAGTAGAAGTGAGGAAGGACAGGGCATATATAGGTCTTTTAAAATAAGGAATAGGATTCTACTATAGTTGACAATCCCAATCTTCTTAAGAGGATAAAAAATTATATTTCAATCCCACCTCTGTTTAATTTTCCTCCCCATTTGGGAGACTAAATGCAATATTGTTTTTTTATCCTTGCTAATTATTCTCCTTTTTTATTCCAGCCCCAAATCAATTGGAGCATCATAGCAGTTTTCAAATTAATTATTAGATTTTTTTCCCCTGACTCACTTCAGACACTTTTATTAGAAAAGTGATTGATATATTAACACCATTAATTACTTATTTGACCCATTAATTTTGTCTATCTGCACAGACCTAATTGAAACAGCCTACACTGATTCTAGGATCTCATTTTGCCGATCGAAAATTAATTTTCAGGTACTCTTGACTGCTGAGTCTGTGTGATGGTGAGAAACACTGTTCCCACCTCACACATCTGTTTAATATTCCCACACTTCTTTCTCAGTCCCAAAAAGACATTCAGATTCTGCCCCTGAAAGATTTGTATGAGCTTCGTTCTCTTCCCTCAATAAACAAGACTACCTCAATAGGCCTCCATAAATGACAGTTCCCGTTCATTTGACATAATTTGCCTTTCCACCATCAAGCTAAATTTCTTCAATAGACTCTTAATTATTCTAACCCCATTATCTAATGCTATTATAAATGTTTAAATAATATTTGATATAGTTCTGGTCCCACTGAAGTTAATGGGAATATTGCTGTTGCCTTAATTAAGATCAAGATAAAATTTATATTGTTTAATTTGTCACATATTACTGTTGGGTGAAAACAACCTAGTTAGTATTCAGAGGTACTAAACAGACCCAGCTCCCAGACTAGAACTGGCAGGGCCTCAACACTTCTCAGGAGAAGTCTGGGAGCCTGTGCTGCACAGTGGGCGAGAAGAGAAGGGAGCAGTCGCAGGGTCGTGCACTCTGCTGCGTATCGGCAGCCCCAGAAGGCTTCCCACGCTCTGGGATGCTCAAAGCCTTTAAATGGAGCACTCGAGTCAGGATTCGTCAAAAGACAGGAAAAACACAGAAGTGAGAAAACGGAGAAAAGCCTTCCTCAATGTGAGAACAAACCAGATACATTTTTCCAAATTATTTGATCAAAAATCTGGACAATTTTAAGTGAAGCATTTTTAAAAATCTTTGGCAAATACACTGTGTGCATTGATCAGATCTGGTTCAAAAAGAAATACATCTTTTAAACCAGAAACTAAATACTATTAATACGAAGATTTTTTTTTTTTTTTTTTTTTTTTTTTGGCTGGTGACCATTTAGCTTTCATTAAAATTTAAAAAAAAATTACAAGCTTTTTTCAGCAAAAGCCATGGTTATTCCTATACTGTGAATAAAACCATTTGCTTAAAAAAATGAACAGAGAAACTAGAATTTAATGTTTCTTACAGGTCTAATATTGTATTCCGTTCTCTTGTACAGTGCTAACTTCAGCAGAAAAAAACCTAAGAACGGATTAATTAGTGACATCTTTGTTATGTTCACGGCCAAGATACGATCACACCTACATGATAAAATCTCACAGTGCATTACTTCCAGGCTTCTGTGGAGGTGCCTCTCCCGGAGATCTGGCTTACCAGAGTGACACACTCCACAGAGACATCTGAAATTCTGCTGAGACCTCAGTTCTGTTCCTGTCACTGGGAAAGTCCCCCAGAGACTTACCCATTTCTCTACAGATGTGTTCATCCCACTAGGCTGGTGACTTTTAGGACTATAATCAATAAAGGCTGCCCAGGAGCTGTTTCACCTCCTGTTTTGGGGAAAGGGTAAAGCAAAAAGTTTTGCATGGCCCAGTTTTGGTAGTGGAGTTTTTACAGGGATGGCTTCCGTGAGAAGCTGTCAGAAGCTTCCTCCATGTCCAACAGAGCCCATGCCAGCCAGCTCCATGATGGATCTGCCATTGGCGAAGGATGGGCCAACCAGAAATGGTGGGAATATATTTAAGAAAGAAAAAAATAGTTATTGCGCAGATGTAATTGCAGCCAGAGAAAAGCTGGAAGAGAGAGAATTGTGATCTTGCAGACACCAAGGTCAGTGAAGGAGGGAGAGGAGGAGCTCCAGGGCACTGGAGCTGAGCTTCTCCTACAGCCCATGGTGAAGACAATACCATGGAGGGCCTCAAGGATGCAGAGATCCACCTGCAGCCCGCTGAGCAGATCCATGCCAGAGTAGGTGAATACCTGAAAAGAAGCTGTGCATCCTTGGGGGGCCCATGCTGGAGCAGGTTCCTGGCAGGGACCTGTGGACCCATGAAGAGAGAAGCCCACACTGGAGCAGGTTTCCTGGTAGGACTTGTGACCCCATGGGGAGCCACGCTGGAGCAGCCTGTGCCTGAAGGACTGCACCCCATAGCAAAATGACCCACACTGCAGCAGCTCACAGAGAACTGTTGCCTGTGGGATGAACTCATCTGGGATGAGTTTGCAGAAGGTGAACTTCCTCCTTCCTGTGGGAGGGACCTCACACTGAAGCAGGGGAAAGACTCCTCTTCTTGAGCAGCCTCAGAAACAACATGTGATGAACTGACCACAACCCCCATTCCCTGTGTCCCTGCATTGCTGGGACAGAAGGTAGAGCTGGGAAGGAGGGAAGGGTGGAGGCAAGGTGTTTTTAAGATCTGTTTTACTTCTTATTCTCCTGCTTTGGTTTTGTTAATAATCCCTAAGTTGAGTCTGCTTTGCCCATAATGGTATTTGGTGAATGATCTCTCCCAGTCCTCATCTCAACCCATGAACCTTTTCCTATATTTTTTTCTTCCCTGTCCAGCTGAGGAGAGGCTTTGGTGTGTGCCTGGCATCCAGCCAGGGTCAGCCTACTATAATATTGCTGCTTCAGAAGGCAGAAGAGCAGAATGGGCTATTGAAAGGAATCAATGTCCCAAAGAGAGGGGTATTTATGACTAACTCCTCTCAGTTTCACCCTGTCATTCAATCACTATTTGTAGCCCATTTGTTACCATGTCATCTCCTACGAGCCTCAAAGAAAGCCAAGCCTCAACTTCTTCCAAGGAGCCAAGTGGAGAGGGTATTGAAACTCTGAACACAAGGTCCCTTATCACTGCAGCATGTCTGGATATGATGAGAACAGCAGCGAACTCTGAAATGCAGGAAAAAAGGTCATAGGTGATTTTGTTTTAAAATATATGTGCAAACAGAAAGGATGAAATTCCCCAGTGGGCTCATTTGCTGGGATTTTAACATGTATCCAGAGCTACCAGGTCTGAGCCCTGATAATGACTCTCTGGTTATCAGAACTGGGAATACTGAAAATACAGTGCTTCAAATTCTTAAGCACTCTTGATGTTTTTTTTTTAAATTAAGACTCTGATTCATGCAGTCCTTCACCTCCTCATGAGTTTTCCAATGTTGCCCTCTCTTTCTAGATTCCTGGAAGCATCTTGCCAGTGAACAGGATCTATTCAGTGAATTCAGAAATAAGGTTGCTTTGTCACAGAGCTGAGAAGTGATGTCCTACAGCTGGAGGCACTAAGAGGCTCCTTTCTGTCTCCTGTTCATTGATTCACAATATCCCACAATGCAAAGAAAAACATCTAGATGCCTACCCCACACCACTGAGGAATTTGCTTTGGGAATGTGCGCTCCAAGAGCTCCCGAATGATAAGATTATCTGTTACTGCCCCCTTGTTCAAGACAAAGGTGAAATGTCTTCAAACATTTCCCCTAGAAAGAGATTTCTAGACCAGTAACAGATTTCTGAATTATTGGTAGGATCTTGTAGTTTGAGCTTCCTATATGACCCCAGAGGTAAAAACTCATCCTGCAGTTCAGACCTTCACTTTACGTTGGAGTTCCCACTGTCTTTTCAACCGCTATACTGATTTGCCCCATGACATCCTATTCCACTGCAACATACACTCAGTAATTAACACTTCCTGCCCAAATTAACCTACCTATTACTTGCTTACATTAGTCCTAAACATCAGTGTAGCAAGCAGATCAATGAGGATTCTGTGTCCCTCTGCTAGACCACTGTGGTCTTTGACTGTGACTAATGACAGTGCTACGCTTTCATCATCTTCCTAATCTTATGGTTCTATAACTCTCTTCTAGCTTGATATTTATTTGTATTGGAAGAGAATAGCAAATACATACTACAAAGTGCCTACTACAAAGCAATACTTGTATATAAAAGCACTTTCAGGCATTTAAAATATTTACTGTAGGTCATCAAATATATTCCCTGCTGTGAAAGATCGTCTTTGTTGTTCTTAGGCTCTTCTACTTTTTTCATCTTCCACAAAGAGAAACATCCTTATCTGTGCATACCCACTCTAACACAAACTGTAATCTCCAGCTTTTATCTGTATTGTTCTTGGGGAAAAATACATCATTGCATATGAGAAGAGCTAAATCTGAGTAAAATATGTTACAAATCTATTAATCTATAGCAGTACAGCTCTTAAACACTTTCTGGGCAGGTTTCAAATATCTGCATTGTTTGTCAGCGCCATAAACAGCTTGATATGGAAATCAAAAGCTTGATATGGAACAGGGTTTTAATTTATTTATTTTTTAAAAAGCACATAAAGAGGTATGTTCTTAATGTCAATTTTCTGTCATGACACTTTCAGAAAATCTCAGAGTATATCAAGACCTGACTGAAAGATAGCACTGCTTGGGTTCTTCAACTGCAAATGTGCATCCACAAAGATCACACGCCTGGAAGCAACAAAAGATTATCCTTTATTCTTCATCTCTCTTTGCCCTTTGGAAATGTTAACCTACTCTATATAAAAACTGTGCATAGCCTGCCTGGTGAAAACCATCACCAAACACCTCCAAATGGTTTTCCTCTGTGTTAATTTGCTTCTTGGCAGTCACTATTTTTAAATGCTATTGCATTACACTTCCACAGTTGAGCTCATATGTAAGATCAGATTTTGTATTCAAATATTCAGCTCAAGAAAAAAAAGAGATCAAAAAATACGCCTGTTCTATGCATATTGATCTCAACTGCCACTTCCCGACTCTTAAACTGAGAGCTAAACCAATCTCCCAGTGACGTTAACTCAGGTTGCTCTAAGCTCAGTTGCTTGTCATCAGCCCACATAGACAGCTGGGTGTCTTGGGATGGAAGGATGTGCTGCTGGCCCTGAGCAGAGATGCAGCAGTTCTCAGCACCAAGCAGGACTCAAACTGTGGGATGCCTCAGTCTTGGCTTTGCTGGCTTACTGCCATCAGACCACAGCCATGGACGGGGCTGCATGACAAATATTTTGATTATTATTTTATTATTTAAAGGAAACAAGGATGCAAAGCCAAACCCAAGAAAACAGGGAGTTGTGCATCCTGAAGCTGCAATTCTGTTTATAGAGAAAAATGCAGTTTTAAAAATCTTCATGGTTTTGTGGGATGATTCAAGGACAATTGAGTTCTTTTCAGAATTATTCAGATTGTGGATTTTAAATATTTTGCAAGTCTGGATGTAAGATCTTTAGTTTTGGTGTCTGTAACACAGGCACACAGCTTAAAATATTCAGTCTTTAAAGTGTAGGTGTTTAAGAATAGGCAGGTTGGACAAAGGATTGGAGGATTCTTGAGAGCCCTGTAGAAATGAATTTTTCATTGGACACCTATCTGTTGGTAATTTCTCTGAACTTTCGAAAACTTTTCAAAACTTTTTTTGCCTTTTTTATTTGACCTTTAAAAAAATCTTAGCAGATTATAAGCAAACCAATAAGTAGAGGGTTTGCATTATTAATAAAAGAAGCCTCACCTCAGTGGCAGTTTCTCTAATCACAACACATGTACTATAAATAATGGAAAGAAGGACATCTCCTGCCCTCAGACAAATAGAGTTTGCTTTCTAACTTATGGAGATTACTGAAAGACAGAAAGCTACATGCAGACTTTGCTCTCAAGAGATTTCTGTGGGTGATTAATCAATAGCGAAAAAGACTAATCCCAAGTGGGCTTCTTGTGCCATAGAAATCCATCACACCTTCCTTTTCTAAAAGGCTCAAACAGACAGTGAAAGAGAAGGAAAGGGAGTTAAAACGGACATTGGAAAGAAGAGTACAAAGTAGGTAAGAGTTTGCCAGCTGTAAAAGCAGATCTGAGAGAAGACAACCTTGACCTACTTCACACATGCAGCTTACCTGAAGTCTAAAGCAGTTCAACACAGCTGAGTGCACGGTCCTACACCTGGGTCAGGGCAAACCCAGGCACACCTACAGGCTGAGCAGAGAAGTGATGGAGAAAAGCTCTGAAGAGAAGTACTTGGGGGTGATGGTTGGTGAAAAACTCAACATGAGCAGGGAGTGTGTGCTTGCAGCCCAGAAAGCCAGTGGTATCCTGGGCTGCATCAAAAGGAGCGTGGCCAGCAGGTCGAGGGAGGGGATTCTGTCCCTCTGCTCTGCTCTCACAGAGACCCCATCTGGAATGCTGTGTACAGGTCTGGTGCCCCAACAGAAGAAGACATGGAATTGTTGGAACAAGTGCAGAAGAACGCCATGAAGTTGATAAGGGGACTAGAGCACCAGCCAACACTGGTGGAGTGGATAGACCTGAATTGCTACCTGGATATTTGAGGAAGCACTGTTTCAGCTGTTACTAGAGCTACTCTGCTACATGTTACTAAAATGAGAAACAGGTAGGTTAAGCCTATGCTTAATCCTACTAGGTGCTGAGCAATCTAGTCTTAAATGAGATGTGACTTCAGCATTTTAGGGGCCTGTGAGTAGGTTACTCTTTGTCTAAAAGGATTAAACCCTTCCTTAACACCACTACGAAGCATGTTCACAACAGGCAAAGTTCACAGCAAGAGTTCTTTAATTAAAGAAGAGAGCATATTAGCAAAGAAAGCAAGCTTTTAATTGCAATTTCACAAACATTTAATAGTATAAAGAGAGTATTACATACCAAATAATAGTGCTGCCATGATACTATTAATCATTTCATTCATTTTCCCTGAAAAAGAGCAGCATTCAATCTCAGATTAGTTATCTCAGTATCAGAGAGATGGTAACTCAGTCAAATCATGTCCTTATTTCATGGCTACGGAAGCACATCATTTCGCTAGAAAAGTGAAACATCAAAATCTCACAGTGCTTTCTTTTTCTTTTAAAGCATACAATGGACTAAATTCTGACCTTGGTTACACCCTTATAACTTCAGAATTGTATGGATGAAGCTAACAACAAAATAGGGCCAACTTTGTGAGCCTTTCTACATATGTTTAATTGAGCTAACTAAGCGGGACAGGGTTTTGTGCACAAAGGACTTTTGTATTTGATTTTATTGTAAAAAAAATTCTTTTCCCCATCTCTGCCTCACGCCTTAAAAAAAAAAAAAAAAAAAAAAAAAAAGATGAAGCAAGCAGGAACAATGCTAATTACATTTTGTATGCAGTAAGAATGGGCAGGAGGATGGAGAGGCATGGAAAAAAGGCCCCTGCAGAAAATGTGTGGAGGATGAAAACAAAGTTCTCCTGAGATGGATAGAAGTTTCAGTTCCACAAGCTTTGAAATGAATGGTTCAGATGTTTTGAACACAATGGATAGTAATGATGATTACTTTTGCCAATGCCTATGGTGATGTTATAAGCTAATTATATTAGTCATTTACGCAAAGGCAAGATGCCTTTGATAACTACTATTTGGAGCAACAATTCAGCATGTTGAGTCACTGTTAAGTCACTCTAAGAGACAGACTCCAATTCAACTTACACCCAAATGAGTCTTCAGCAACTTTGTTGGACAAAGCAGTTTTACTCTGCATTTAAACCTTTATAGAAAAATCCAGTTCTGGCTATCTTTCCACATGCATTCCTTTTTTGTTTTTCACAGTTTGTCTTAATCACCTAATCCACATCTCATGGGATTGCATTAATGTACATACTGTATCTGAAGATACCTGATGTCCATAAAAAATATAGTCTCCATTTAGCTTTATCTGTTTTGACATTTACTACTCTGATTCTTTGGAGCCATTAATTTCTCATTAAATGATAGGGAGTCCAGACGTATTACTCAGTGGGGAACATAAGCACCAAAATACTTTTTGTATCACTGAAAAAAATTCTCCTTTAAATCTCCCTTGAGGAATATAACTAAGCATCAGCTTTTCATGAAAACCTAAAAGTGCCCATCTTATTAACAAACCAGGGTCATGCCCACAAATCCCATCAAATTCCCCCAAGGTATGAACAACTTTTCAGAGACAGAAAAAAAGAAAATGTTAATGCCTGATGCTTTTAAAGGACATGTCTCCAGGATTTTCTAGATGTTTCTGTATCATTAGAAGAAGATGTGGCAACCAGCAACCAATTTTTTTTTATTTTTTAATTTATGCTTACCAAGGCCTCTGCCAGCAAAGCTCTGCTGTGCCATAGTATCTTGGTAAGCAGATCATGTCCTGCCATCCTAACACAGCTCTGTTATCCACAGTGAAATCTTTCTGTTGGAAAATGGAAGCCAGCAAGTGCAGGAGATATCCACCAACTTTGTGCTAGCATATAAATCTTCAGCACAGAAGTAAGTTTTCTTATGATGGTAGCACATAAAAGGGCACTTACTCAAGACAGGACCTTTTCTAAGGTCTGCAAGTCCACAGGTTTACAAGGCCTAAAGTGTCACAAACATCTTCTAAATCCAACATAATTTATGGCTGCAATGGTAGTAAAGAGAAATTTCTGAGCCCTCCCAAGTTAACATAGGTTAAAAGTCAATGAGACAAATGGCAATCTTTGTGCCCATTTTGAGAACTGCACATACATTCCTCTGGTTTTGACTGATCAGTCTTCCTAAAGATAAATGCTCCAGAGCCTCCCCAGCCAGGAGCTCAAAATTATCCCATCCTTAGATTCTTAGCAAATAAAGCCTGATTTCTGCCCGTCAGGTCATTTGGGATTCTTTACATATTCATTAATCTGATTTCTCAATAACTGTCCTATAGTTTTTAGTTGAAGAAAAAAATATTACATCTGTGGTGAATTTTCTTTGTTTTCAGTTTGTCTCCTGACCTTTGACATCTTAATCCATATTAACCCAAAGCTTTCAAACCTTGAATTTATGACAACTATTGTGACTAGAATCCAATCAAGTCTTTATTAATAGCCACTGAATACTTAAATGTGATCTTGTGGGGAAGATCAGAGCTGTCATTATTGTTAATGGAAAATAGAAAGAGATTTTCAGAAAACTGTGTCAGGACTTCCCCAGACTCAAGTCACTTGAGGCTTGAATTGCTGCACATCAGAAAAGCCTCCAGTAAGAAGAAATTGCAATTCACATGGCAAGGATATAAAATATAAAATTCAGAAATCATTCTTTGTCTCTGCTCACTTTTATGAGTCAGTAATTTTTACAAGTTACCTTTATTGTGTATTTCCACTTCATAAATTGTTGAAATTGTTTTCAAGCACAAAATTGAAGGAGGCACTGTTAGGGATACAATTTCTACTAATTCTTATATTAGCTAATTCCAAACAACATGCAAGGCTCATCAGCAAGAAAATGCTTGTGTTTACACATAATATATGTACAATGAGTATATTAATTTTTATAGCACAATTTATTCCAAACTTAGTAATTGTCAAGATCAATGACCACACAATACTCACTGCTCCACACATCAATGTCCATTGTCCAGCCTTTTGACCAGTCCTGGTGCTGCTCTTACTTTTTTTCCCCTCGAGGGGTCAGTTCAATGTTTGATTCCTTTGAACTTTGCCTGTTGCCAGGTGTTTAGAGGTGGATGAATAGCGACAATACTATAACACGCATTTCATGAAGAAATGACTTTTTGAAGGTCAGTTCCAGGAGCTTGAGCTTGAAATGCTATCTGAGTGAATACAGATTACAGGAGAGGACTTGATTCTTGACCTATGGGCTTTTTGTGCTTGCTAATTTTGAAAGACACTTTAAAGCCTCTCCTGGAGGATCTTTCTTATTTGTACTGCCTTTTATCTAAAAAAGCATTTGATGTCACTTTTGCTTGAGAGCAATCACTTTCTGAGTTTAAAAGTGGGAAGAAGATTCCTCTGTTGGATTGCTTTGTTGCTGGGTCTTTGTGACTTAACTTTCAAACACTAACTGTTCATATTTATAAATCTTGTCTGCTAGGCAAGAGTGTTAGGAATTTTTTGAGTAGCCACAACGCTGTGAAATCCTACTTGATACTTGCCCAGATAACACTGGCATCCAGCTGTGCAGCTGCAGTTTGAGATCCATTGACATTCAAAATCCAGTCTTCTCAAATTCCATCAAGACTTCAGTTACTTACAAACTGTTTCCTTCACAGATATTACAGAGCCAGTGTAAAATTTACTTCTTGCAGTATGTCAGTATTTCTGTTGTTTGTATCTTGTCAAATCAGTAATATTGAGATGGAAGAGAAAATTGAAAAAGAGAACAAAACCTAAAACTGTATGAAGTATTTCTTCTTCATCCTCCCTGTTTGGCAGCAAAGGTAACACGATTGGCATAGAGATGGTGCAATGAGAAATCACAAATATTATCCACATGATCCAGTTCCTAATATAAATACTTTTTTTGTCTCATTAGGGCTTACTATTTTTGAGGTATATTATTCTGAAAGTAAAGCGTTCAAAAATTCATAAAGGCCATGTTGTTATGGGATCTGAATGGAGAACTACATGTTCAACCAAGTGGAGTTCAGGATAAATTTTTTTGTTGGTAAGAAAAGGGACTACACAATTGTGTTATCTTTTCTCCTCTCCTCCCAAATAACTTGTGAGTTCATTGTCCTATTTCAATCCAATCTGAAATGCCAAAGATAACTATGTTTCTTTATAACTCATGAGAATTGAAAGTGGTAGGAGAGCAGGGACAAGGTTAGTACCTCTACTAAGGGGAGGCACTGCTAAGTTAGGCTGCCTCACCCTCTGTTTGGCTGACCAGGCAGCATTGCATCTTGCCCTGCGGCTTCCCTGCACCTAGGGGATGACATCACATGGGAAGGGAGGGAGATTAATTCAGTTCAGGGATTAAGAAACAAAAGCATTAGATCTCATTAGCTCTGCTGTTCCTGGAACAACAAACCCTCCTCCCCTCTGCCACCTCTATCCTGGTCAGCTTTTCTTTCAATATATAATAATATTAATCCTTTACAGTTCTCAGCTCTATCTGGCAAGTCCTAAATTCTCTGAAATAGAGGACCAGTTTGCAATTTTTTTTTCCATTCTTGCTCACTTAAGTAGTCTCATTAACCCCACTATTCATGTAAGCCACCTGCTGTTTGCTTGAGCAAAGAATGCATAAAAGCAAGCAGGAGCTTTGGGAAAAGTAAAATTTCTACTTATACAGTTCACATGCCCAGTGCTGCATATATTGTTAACAATGGCACTACAAACACTTCCCATAAAAGAACATTTGGGACTAGATCTGTAGCTTTTTAACTCAATAAGAGTCTGATTTCAACAGAATTTTGGATCAAAGCCATAAAAAGCAAACTACTTCTAGAACCCAGCCTTTTACAAAATGAGCGATTGCTAGTAGGTGTATCACCAACCTTCAGTATTTTAACACCACACCCTGACATATGTGATTATTCATTATTCTGTGGGAAAAAGACCTTTATATGTAAATCCTGGGAATACAGCAGATTAAAATCAGGTAGAGTACTTAAACACATTTGTAATAATTAATAAAAAATTACAAACAGGTGAGAGAGGATAACTGCCTCTGAAACATTTATTCTACTAGTAATTTTATTACCATTGAATTCTTGCCAGCCAGGAAACACCTAGAGGCTCATGTTTCACACCCAGTATTGCAGAGGTGAAAAGGTAGAACATTCTGCCTTAACAAGTATGCAAAGAGCAACTTCAAGCGGAAACAAGTTTAGCACCCAGCTCTTACTGGCTCAGCCACAGAGAAGCTCTCCATAATAACTCACTCGGCTGCACAGCTTCTGTGAGACTGCGAGCTGCTTCTTTGGCTCTTGGCTGTGGGGAGGCATGTGGTGTGCATGCACCCTCTCCAAATCCACTTGCCCTGTGAAGGTTTCCACTAACTAGCTGCTTTTTCTGCCTGACTCTCTGCCATATATATATATTTTAAAAAAAGCATATCACAAGTTTATATTTAAAGAGAGCTAGCTAAGGAGCTACATAATAATCATGCAGGGTACAAACTGCATCTTTTCGAAACCAGAAATAAAATTTTGTAGTGGAATAATTATTTATCTCTTAAAGAATAAATTTTTCCGTTGTAACATACTATACAACCCAGAGGCATAGTGATCTCTCCAGATGACAGTAATTCTCACTATCCTTATCAAAAGTGACAGTTGCTCCTTTGAAGCAGATTGCCATGGTAAGGCACTAGCTGAAAAGTCAGTTTTGTTCTGTCACGATAGGAACCTATCCCAACTCTGCATACACTAACATCTTCATTCTGTGAAAGCAAATAGAATAAATCTTTTCCATTTCTCCCCAAGATTTGTGTGTCTGTTCACTGTGTGTGAAGTTGACTGGAAACCTAGATACGCAAAGTAGAGCAGACAAAATTGATCTAAACAAAGGCAGCACAAAAACATTTGCTTGGCTTCAGCCAGATTCCCTCTTCACCTGCAAATACAGGGTCTTAGAAATGCCTTTATTTAGTATCCAGAACTATTCCTATTTAGGACATACAAATAAGTGTTAGGCATTTTTTCCTCAATGTTGATCCATGTACTTCTTCAGTACATGTTCTGTATAGTGATAGGAAAAAATGTGTACCAATAAACTCATAAAATGGCACTCTAAATACTTCTGTACTGTGCCTGACATAATCTCTGCCGTGAGGAAGTACTGTGTTTGGTTTTTGCTTTTTAAATCCAAGGCCACAGCATTGGCTTTAACACAGATAAAATTATTGGCACCACTATTGACGTTACTGCAGCTAGTACCACTCCTGCCCAGAGAACTGGCACAGATGCAAGTAGATACACCTTGAAAGGAGCTTGTTACAGACTGAAGTCAGTCCGATTTGGCCCAGGAAGAACAAGGTTTAAAATAAGCACCAGCAAAATGGCATTTTGAATGCCAGTCTGTATCATCTAGCTCTTCAAACTGCTCTTGTATTCTTTCCCTGGGCAAAATGAAAACGTGGAAAATGAACACGCTTTCGGGTGTGATATGTTCTCATAATGATCACAGTCAAAGCACAGAAACTCAACATAGCTAACAGGGAGAAGGAAAGCCTTCTAACAAGCCTATGGTAGCATGGAAAAAAATCCAGATGTTTTGGGCACATAAACCTCTCTAAAGATAGAAATAGAAGCTTTAGATTTACACAATATTTGGAATTGTTCAAAAGACTGGTAGCTCTCCTGTGCCGCAGAGGTGACCAGTAACACTACAGTGAGCACAGCCCTGTAGTAATCCAAAGGCTCACAACAATTCTTCAGGAAGGTTTCTCAAACACAATTATGAATTTTAAAAAGTAATTTAATTAATTTATCTGTTCACAAATAATTCATAGAACAGGGAAAGACAAACTAATAAGATGGGTCTGTAAACGATAAAGATGGGTGGGAGAGAGACTGAATCCATCTAGCTGCACGTTTATATATTCATTACATCACTCAAATTTAATTTGTACCAGGAAGAAAGGAGGAGCCTTATCCCCTATCATCTTGCACATGATGAGATCATTTTCATCTGTGCAAAGTGAACATGGGGTCTTATTTCATCAGAATCCTGCATTCCCATTTAAGGATTTTACATCTACCACACACTGGTCTAACTGACCAGACATATTATCACCTCAGGCATATTGTCAGCCTGCATATGGAGCTAGCTAGGATTAGCTAAAAGATGCAGTTGGAATTATTTTTATAAATAGGAAATAAATAGCACAGGGTGGGGGAGAAAATGCAGGCTTATGATAGTAAAGGTGGTTTAACATTATACACATAAAAATATATACATGTGGAAAATTTATACTTTGTTATAATTTGTTAGTACTCTGGACACATCATTTTTCATCATGTACTTTGAGTGAGAGAAAGATACACTTTATAAGAATCCTCCATGCTTATATTATAGCATCATTCTCTCTTAATAGCCTTCTGGCTATCCACATGCTTCATAGTAGAAATTATCTGCCAAAATCACTTAATGCTGAAGATATCATGGGACTGCAGGAAAAAGTCCACATTGTAGTTTGTCTTCATTTCTTCTTCGATTTCTTTATTTTTCCATCAATCACAATAGTTGATTCCTTAATGGTGCCCTTGAGAGTCCCTACCAAGAAAGCAGAAAGTCCACAGACTCTCTCTCAGTCAGATGTTTCAAGCGCTCTCTGAGGATCTTGTAAATCTTCTCTAATACAGAATGGATCAGTCAGGTCTCAAAATGTTTAGTATAATCTTTCCTCCAGTCAGCCTAAGGGACCTCCAGTGCAGCCCTTCCCCTAATTTTCTGAGGTTTTGAAAATGTCAAGACTAATCTTAGATTCACATAGGGTTTCTTTTTAAATAAGTTGCTTGACCTTTGTGTTTCACAGATATTCTGACTGGTGCAAGCCAAATACAAGGAAAGTTTGTCACCTTTTTTTTTTTTCCCTTGGGATACTCATTGCCCTTCCTGCTACAAGAAGCAGCTTTTAAGACTTCTGAAAACCTATAGTTACTGCTGATCTGACCTCAAACCACTCAGCACCTACAAGTGCTCTCCTGACTGCATGTTGGCAGAGGAATTTTCTTCCCTCATAACTTACAAGAATTGCCCCAGTAATACATCAGTAGTAGGAATAATACCCAAAGCATGTGAAAAGCTTTTTATTAATTGCTTTCATAGAAGTTTACAAAGGTGAGGAAATATTACTGCCATTTTAAGGGAAAACTCAAGCATTGGACAACACTATGTGCTCAAGGTCACCTAGTAGGGGAAGGTCAGAGCTGCAAACACAAACCTGGTTTTATAAGACCACACATAGGATTCTAACCTTATTAATATGAGTCAGTGTTGTTCAGCAGATTAACTAATCAATCACATACTCTTTCCATTTTCCATTTTAATATGGGCTCTGACACCCAGTCCCCCTAATAGTGTTGCTTAAGCCACTTCTTACAGACTAATGTCAAGGGTCTTTCTTCCTCACATGCAATTTAGGTTTTCATAATTTGCTTCCTGACTCTTACACTTGCACAAGGATAAACATATTTAATAATTGACTTTTTAAATTGTTTAACTTGCACTGACAAGTCCTGATTGAAGCAATCTGTAGATTTGTGCCCAAAAAAAAGGATATAAGATGCAAACCAAAGCATTCCACCTTTCTAGGTCTAAATATGTGTACATGGAACTATCCTTCAGGTACCTACAAGGTACTACCCTACCTACAAGGATGCCAGATGATACAGGATAGTTGCCCATAAGTCTCCAAAATGCTGTATTATTTTAAATTGCCATTTAAGTATCCTAAAACAGGAACAAACATTCACAGACTACATTATGAATAACACAATTCAGCTAAATTTGCCAGGAGGTTGGAGGAATTATGTCATTGACCCAAGACTCAAATCTGGTCCTCTATTTGCTCATTCTGGCTGAAAACCAGTCAGTTACATCTACAAGGAACACAAATAAGATTTTCCAGATTTTTCTTTTCCAAAAGAAATAACATTTCACAATATTAAGGCCTGATCAGGGTCTTTCAATAGTTTTCAGTGTCATTCCAAGTGTCACACCACTGTGTTCTGGCAGGGGATACTTGCACATGGCAGAGCATGTCCCTAGATTTCAATGCAATCAGATTTTAATCTGAGATACTGTCACACCACTTATCCTCAGGAATCATGTCTGTAACATGATTCCAGGAAGGAAAACGTGATTTTTCCTTTTTCAAATGCCTTGCTACAATAGACAGAAGGCAGAAAGGTAAGGAAGACAACCTGCAATTTTACCCAGCATTCACTATAAAAACATTATCTGAAGGCGATGTGACAATATAAAGATTCAAACAGAACAATTTTTCTATTCAAAGGTATAAAAACTGTGCTAAGATGTCCTGAAATTTTCATCAACATTTCTCAGTATTGTCCCTCTTCTATTATCATAATTGATCTTGAAAGCTAAAATAGCTAAAATAGCACATCTATCATGGCCATGTCTACAGTACTTTGAGATAGGAGAGGTTTGGATCTTTCCTTCATTTCTTGGAAATGATGGAACAGATGGACAAGTTGTATGATTCTCTGCAGTAGTTTTGTCTTAATGAACACACCTCGGGACACCTTTTCAATGTGGACATCTCCTTTATTTCCTATTCTTAACATTTGCAGTGAAGCTACTTGAGAAGCACAAGGTAACTTGAAATTTCAAACCTGATTAATCTTTTTATAAGAAGGTTGTTAGTACAAATACTGAAATAAAAACTTATGTGAAAAACACAGACTGTGTCCCTTTCAGAAAAGGGAAATATCTTTAGCAGGAGTAGATTTTACAAGTCTTCCTAATCTTATTACATTACAGCAAGAGTTTCTAAGCAATCATTCTGCAAAGGTGTTACACCTATTGTGAGTGCCATGGAGAACCGAGAAGTTTCCTCATACAGTATAGCACCATAACAGAAACACCTGTGTTAAAAATTAACTTCAAACTTTTCTACTCCACAGTATTCCTTAAGCTTTAAAATGTTTCCTTTCTTATCTGATGTTTTAATACTTGCATTATGTTCCAGACCACAACTGTGACAGCAAAAGCATCAACTTTTTTACTCCCATTCTTCTGACAAAGGCTAGTACTTCTCTTCAGTGACAAAAAAACTGCACCTACAGCTGTAACAAACACAGACAGAAGTGAGGCAAGTTGGAATGAAAAAATCCACAGTGCAACATTATTCATTTGGTTTTTGCTTCCTTGCCCTCATGTAAGTTGCAGCTGCCACAAGTGGCACCATATTGGTCTGGAGAAAGGCCCTCATCCAGCGAGAGATAAGGAATCCACTTTCACCCATGGCCTACAACACTGCTGGGGTGGAACAGTAAGCCCAGCCTAAGTCCTGGTGTGCATGTGAACTGCTTTTAAAGAGAGGAGTGAAGTGTTTCCCAATATGAGTGAAGAAGAGTGGGAGAGCATTGAACTGAACTGGTTCTTGGTAACCAGGATAGAATCACTCTATCTACTACAGCTCCCGCAGGAATACAAAAGAACGAGATTATCTTTGCAATGGTCTTCAAGAGCATTTCCTCTTTTGGAAAAGAATTGTCAACCAGAAAACCCACACATCTGTCTTTTATACTACGTTCTTCACCCAACTCAGTCTGGCAGACACTTGAGAGGTAAGAGAAGTGCAGAATGTTGAAAAAGGGTGGAGTCCTTCTACCTCTTCACAGCCATAAAATTCAAAGAGTTAGGGTCAAGTAAGGCAGCAGGGTGAGGCAGCTTGAGAAGTACAAAGCTTTTTGCTTTTCACCCTTGTCCTGGTGATTGTTAACACTGAGTAGAGCCTTTTCTCTGTGTATAATACAACATTCCTTGCAGAATCAATAACATCTCAGACCAAAGAAAAACTACCAATAGTCTTCTTCCCAGAAATAGCACATTCTCAATTCTCGTTCACTCCTTTATCCGCCAGCTGTTTTAACTGATTAGTCAAAGGCACACTCCTTGTTGACATAAAATGTGTGGCAAAAACAAGTGTATAAATGAATAATTATTTCCAACACTTGCAATGAGATTATTGGATTAGGAAAGTAACAGGATTTAATGGGGTCATTTATGCTGCAACTCTAGTATAAAAATGTACAGTGCATGCATACATATCAGATTACTATCTCTATAGTCCATCTAGCTATAACCATTTAAATATTTTATCTATACAGCACTAATACATTTCTGGTCTCTTCCTTTTTTGTACACTACAGGTGAGTGTCCTTGGGCATCTCTGGGGTGAACACGTGACATAGCTGTTATTGCCATTAGTGAACAAGCATTTTTCAGCATGAGCTAATTTCAGTAACTTATAACTTTCCCAGATCTGGGAAGCTTTTAAGTCTCAGACACATACACAAAATGCCTCTCTCATTGCCTCTCCTCACTCTGTTGCACTCAGTATGTTGCTGGAGTCATGACAAGCACTGCCAGCCTCCATTGCAGTGTTCCCACAGTTTCCCGGGAAAAAGAAAGGAACAGGAAAGGATTATTTGGCAAATCCACATATGAACCACTGTATTGGTTGTGTTTGGCAAAGGTTTGGCAGCAGGATGGTTGTAGGGGTGACCTCTGTGAGAAAAGGCTGGGGGCTGCCCCATGCTGGACACAGCTCCAGTGAGCTCCCCAGCAGACACACCACAGGACACAGCTGAGCCCATCAGGGAATTTGGGCTGTCTCTGAAAACATATTTAGGAATGGATAGAAAACATTGGACAGCCAGAGGAGGAGGAGGAGGGGGAAAAAAGGAGTGAGAAACAATAGAGGAAACACCAGTGTCAGAGGTGGAGGTTCTTCAGCAGCCTGAGGAGAGACCCATACCAGAGAGGTTAGACATTCCTGAAGGAACAGCAACCCAGGAAGAGCTCACACTGGAGAAGGTTTCTTCCTGAAGGATTGCAGCCCATGGAGAGGACTCATATTGGAGCAGGGGAAAAGTGTGAGGAGGAAAGAGCAGCAGAGAGAAACTGTTCTGCATTAACTGTTACCTGCATTCCCTACAATGCTCAGTGGTGCCGTGAGAGGAGTCAGGACTAAAGGGGGGAAATTAGCCTGGGAATGGGGGAAGAAAAGGATTTGTTTCAGTATTTGTGTTCTTGTTTCCCTCTACCCAAATCTATTTGAACTGGCAATAAATTAAATTCATTTTACAAAGTTGAGCCTGCTTTGCCAATTACAGTAATTGACAATTGATCTTCCTGTCCTTACCTCAACCCACAAGCTTTCTCATTCTTGTTTTTTTTTCTTATTTTCTCCCCCCGTCCAGCTGAGGAGGTGGAGTACAGTTGGTTGGGCATTTGGCTGCTGGCCAGGATTAACCTATCACACCATTTTCAAGTTCTACATTGATTTTTTTCAGACACTATGATGTATAGATGGCTTTGTGGTGCAGCATGTGTCTGGTTTTTTGGCTAATTTGAAAAAGAATAATCCTAAGCATCTGTGCCTTACTTGTAAGATCAGTATGGACATCTGAAGCCAAAAAAAAAAAGCTTCTTTTAGTCTAGACTGCAGAGCAATGAACTCCCTGATGCTATCTTGATACAGAGTTGATCAGTAGATCAAAAGTTACTTGGTGTGGGAAATTGTAGGAGGGTCAGAATAAAGAGAGATGTTCACAAAAAAAAGGCTGACTGACTCCTAAGGAATACTCAAAAGCGTAGAATCAATCAAGTCAGGAAATAGCAGTAGGTATTTCTCTATTTTGAAACACTCTGTCTTTTGACTTGTATGTTTAACCTGTTTAATCTGTTTGATTTGTATGTTTAATCTGTTATATTTTGATTTGTATGTTTCACCTGTTATGTAATCTGGCAGCTTAAAATCATGGAAAATAAGCACTAATACTAGCTGTAGGACCCTACTTATAAGTGTCAGAAAACCACACTTTTTTCCAGGAAAGAAGTTAAGTCAAGGAGTCAGTATCTAAAGTTTTGTGGTTGTTGATGCTTCCATTCACAGGAAAACCAGAAAAAGTGAAAAACACTGGGCAAATAGAAGCTTTTTTAAAACAACATTTTAAACTATATGAAATAATTAACTTAATCTGAAGTGGACATTTCATTTTTATTTTATTTACTTTTTAGAAATACATTTCAATGAAAATTGAACATGTATAGTATATTCAAACCAGGAAAAGATACCATTTATTTTAAAGTATTGCAATGAAAAAACAAAATATGTCTTCCAATTTATGTTAAGGAGTTTAAGGGAAGTTAGGGAAGTTACTTTTTGTTTGGTTGGTTTGGACAAGTAACTTGATAAAATGATATCAAATTCTCAGACTGCTGAACCTGCCTTATTATTGTATACGAAAAATATGTATACTGCATCAGATGAAAAGTATTGACAAACTTTAACTGGAGCCAGACACAGTCCACCTGGAGAGTTAAAGCTCTGGAGCTGCCACAAGGGAGAAATCTGGGCAAGGCTGAGGGATGGATCAGTGCTTCCTATTGATCCCAGTTAAGTTGTTTAGGTCTTTGAATACCAGACAAAGCTAAAAAACATATAACAAAACCAACCAAACAAAAGGCATATTCCCTTTGATGACCTTTTATTTAGGTAAAACTTCCTAAAAAAGTAAAACAAGACTGTACCTTACTTCCTCGGAAAGAGAATTTAAAATTTCATTAATATTTCTCTTCCTTTAAGCTTTGTGAACAAAGCAAGAAGTCTGGCCAAAAGAAGCAGACAGCACAGAATGTCAAGCTGATTACTCCAAACTTGGATTCCATAAGTATAAGTCAATATTAGAGAGTAATGATATTTTCACCAAAGCCATCTTCCCCTCTTATTGCTAGAGATGACAAGTCTCTCACATTTGACCATTTAATGACAAGGACTCTGCTCAGAAGCATATGCTTAGCTTCAAGAAAAGGGAATATCTTGTAAAGTCTGGGAAAAACTCTCATTCTGAGAGCTGAGCATGTCTCAACACCTCATTTTGGGCTCCTAGTGAATTCCTGTCCCTTATATGTTTAATAAGTATCATGGTCACGTGGTTAGACTGACCCAAGTGTTGGTCTACAGGAGTCCAATTCTCATTTGTCAGCCTGACTTTTCCACAGAGAGAATGGGAGTATTTTGGGAGGTAGAAAGGCATGGCTGACTCAGACCACCAGGTGACTGCATTATTGCAAGGAAATGGGGGTGAATAAGGAGGAAGGAAGGATACACACCCCTGCCCAAACACAACCCCTATTGCCTGGAGAGAGGGAGGAAGTCAGGCAGCAACACCTCTAACAGCTCAGAGGCAGAATGGGTAGAAGGAGGTGGCAGAGGTGGAGCTGCTTCCAAGTTTCAGCAAAGAAGAAAGGGAGAGTAACCTCACCACAGCCTGCTTTATGTGGGACAGGACAGGAAGGAAGATGGGAAAGAAGAAAACAGGCCATCTGCTTACCCAGCACACAGAAATCCAGCAGAAATACTAACTTTCAAGGTGGGAATCCTGAGGTGGGATGCTGTCCCTGAAACTGACAAAACTGGAACTCGCTGAACCAGCACACAAGCTTCTTTGGGCCTGCTTCTCATCTTAGCCTCTGTGGTGTGAGATTTGCTTGCACTGACTGTAGCCAGTGCTGAACCACACACCTCATCTATGCTTGTGGTAACCACAACTTCATCAAGCCAAACTGCTTTTGAAATTTTTCTGCCTTTTCTTACCCAAATACAGGCTTCATTTTGGGAAAGGCCAGTATATTTTTGCTTTGTGATTTTGCTGCTGAAACGTCATGTTTGTGACAAAAGATCACGTAGCCAAACTCAATAGGGTCATTTTCCTCACTTTCATGCACTTTTCCTGTAGAAAGTGGTATGATTCTTGCTCAGTATGTATTCCCAATATATATAAAGAACACAATCAGTTTTCCTTAGGAAAGGGCCACAGTTATAGAAATTGGTCTCGTACTGGTGGAAGGCAAAATTCCTACCAAGACAGAGATCTCAGGGCCAAGTAAAGCCACCAAGTCTCCATTGTCGTGGAACCACACAGGGTCTCCCATGCCCATGATGTGAAATGCACTCCCATCCATCAGACAATCCCACTGACAAAATCTTGACTCAGATTATGAATGAAGCCAGCCCTGCCTCCTATGCTCTTTACTTAGTTTTTCTAAATCCAAACAGATTCCATTGCTGCTGGGTTTTCTTAAGAATGGGCTTTTTACTTTTTTTTTTTCATGTAAGAATGGTATCTTGGACTTTCTGTACTTGCTCAGGCACTCTGAAACAGATATAGACGTGCACATCTTCTCACCTTGTTCATCCCCAAAAATTCACCACATTCACATGGTCACTGACTGAACAAACTGACTGAATTTCCTCTGAGTTTTTGATTTTTCAGGATCAAACCAATAGGGAAATAACTTATGTGATACCCTTTTCCATATCATTGTACTGGACAGTACCCAGGTCCCACCATCATAATTTGTTTATGAGGATAAAATCACTATTATCTAAAAGGAGGCACTGTGTTCTCAGTGGTTTGCAAACAATGGTTCAAATACTCTAGGTCTGTAACTTAGTCCAAATACATTCTTTAAATTGCATTGTCAAATCTGTTCATGTTTTCTTTTTTAAAAATAAAAAAGATAAAATTCTATGATAGTGTGAATTTGTTGGAATGAAAATCGGGCAGAAATTGGAAGATCTATAGCTGTGATTTCTGCAGCAGACCCAGAAGACATGCCATAACCCCCACCTCCTCCCATATATCCAAAGTTCAATAAATAATGTTCTATGCTGTTTGAGTGCAAAACATTTAGATAACAATAAATTAAAACAACTTAAGGGTTTTTGTTCCCTTTTTATTCTGTTCAAACATACATTTGCTGTGCAAACCTAGGTGACACTTTAATGAAAACTTGAGGTAAATTCACTGTATGTTATTTTACTTACATACTCACCAAACACACAGATATTCACATACACTCTCTTATCTACATCAGTGACCAAAGCTGAAAATAAAAACCAATTTTCATGCTGTCTGCGCCTCTACCACAGTTGCAAATCTAGGGCTTGAGAACACCTTCCCAGCTTGCACATGTTTTATATATGAGGATTCATGAGCTCAGCACAGAATTTCTACTATTCTACCTTCTTTTTGTTCCAGTAAACGCAAGACAACAACAAACTAACAACAACATGCATGACTCAAAATAATTTGACCTAACACTTTATCTTTACTCTCTTCCTATTTGAAGACCACTTTTCCTATTTTCCTATTTCTTTTTCCGCTATCCTCTTAACAGAGCTACTCACATCTGCCGTCTTCCAAATGTTCCCTCTGCTTTAATTCTGATCATTGGTGCAGAGACATAGAAGTGATCACATTCCTTATCAGAGGAGTTTGTAGACGTCCCCATCACCCACACAACAATGTCTCTCTTTCCCACATCTCCTCTGACATCACTACAGATGGGCCTAGACTCAGGCTTCCTTTGAACACTTTTCTCCTTGCACAACTCATCCTTGTTTTCAAAAATGCTCTCTTCCCTCTGTGGTTAGATTTAGAGTAATCTATGCATATTTGGTGACCAAAAGTCACAAGCATAAACCAAGTATCCAAGTTTACAACAGCTAATCTCAAGAAAGTTGATTTACATGAGAACAGCCTCTTTGCTGAGAAGACATCACACCATTACTCCATTTCCTCTGCTGGCATCCTGTTAAAGACAAGGTAATGTTTAAGATTTTAGCCTGCACTTTCAAATCCACACATACAACTAGGATTTGTCCTCTGCAATCATGACTCATTACATCAGCTACTCCCCAGATGTGAAGAAAGCGTTTCTCCCAGTGCAGAAACATGTTAGTGCAGGAGACAGGACTTGGACAGCAGCTGGTGTGCATAATTAGAAAGGAATTCACTTCTGGTATGCACAGGAGGACCACAGACTCATCACCTCAAGCACAACATATATCCCACTGCATATTCCACAACATATATCCCACAGGGTATCCCTAAAAACACTTTCACAACAAAACAGCCTGAAAACAAAGCAAGCCAGATGGACGGACAAAGAGATGTCTTTGGGGGTGTGACAGATTAAAAATGTTAGTTGCTTTCTTCACAAAAGTCACAGCTTTAAAAAGTATACCCAAAACTTATCTTCAAATTGCTTAAAACACCAGCCCAATGTGTTTATCCTGCATATACCTTGTCAGGCAGATAATGTCCTCACTGCTCACACATGGGCACACATCTGTAGGCCAACCGCAGGTCAAACACATCAGTGTCATGCTGAAGGAATCCCCATCCCACTGTGCTCATTGGAAGGGCTTATTTTACATACTTTTGTGACTGAAAATACTTTTGTGACTGAGAGCAGATGGGATCTGGACATAGATTTGTAGAGTTTGCACAGTTTGTTTAAAATTCTTTATGTAGGTTTTAACTACTCTCTTAATTCCTGGTTGCATATTCATTTTCCACGAGCTTGAACATAAGAGCAAAAAAAATTATGAGTCAGTCAGTAAGAGTATATTTCTTTGTAACTAGGAGCTCACATTTCAGATACTTGACTTTTGTATGACTTGGACAAATTTACATTAAGTGACAAGTGATGTCACACAGCTGAAGGACATAAATGTCAATATGTGATATATAGTTTATATCATTTCAGACTCAAAAAAGAGCTGTAGTAAGGAAACCGGAATGATTATTTTTTCAATACCTAGGAGAACTTTCAGCCCCTATTTATCCCAGCAGGTGCTGCATATGCACTTTTCAGTTATTCTGAAAACAGCTAAAAAGTTGTAAGGATAGGGCACAATCTGAATGGTCTTCTCCTTCAGATATGGAAGGATTTACTCAAAATATTTGTGAACAATCTATCTTGAATACTTTTCTGTCTCCAAGAAATGTACAAAGCAACCTATAATGATGTATAAATGCCTCACTTCTCATCAGCTGTAGGATTTGGATTTGGTAGCATTTTTCACACCCTTGGAGACTGGAAGATGTTTGTGTTATCAGCTAAGCCCACCAAAACCAAACTGGTGTGGGGCCAGAGTTGGAGAAACCATGAGCAAAATGGAGGTTTATGGTTCTACCTTTATTGTATCATTTCCACTATGAGCTGGTGTCCTTCATCTCATTCAAGTCTTTTTCATGGCAATCTCCAGTTCCAGCCTCTCAGAGAGTTACTTTTGTGGCCCACAGGAGATTAAAACAGCATGCTGATCATGAGTCCCTCCACCTCCTCGTGAAGGGATGAAATGAAAGAGACTGTCTTCTGTCAACATGGTGCATATGGTTTGCTTTTGAGACAACACTGAGGGCTCCCATTCACACAAGTGCCTCCAGCTTTAGCCTTGCACACTCACAGCTGCCCAGGAAGCTATTGCCCTTTGAGATAATCTCAGACAAAGTGCACCGACATAAAATTGGTTTCTTCCCTGAATCACATCAAAGTTTTCACATGACAATTATTTTATCAAAATAAATCTTTAAAAAAAAACCACTTTTATTTTAAAGTATATCCGTTACCTTCCTCAGTGTTGCATCCAAAGCGAAGACGTTACAGAACAAGCTTTGAAGACTGTTTTCTGACTTCTGAGTTAAATTAGAACTTTTAATACAACCAAAACAGACATAAAAGTGGAAACATTGTGTGTGTGCAGGGAAGGTGAGACTGTTAAGAGAAAGTAAAAAAAAATCCCCTAAACATTACCAGTATGCAAAACAATATGAAACTATAATATAACTACAGCTACTTAAGGGAATAGGGCATAATATGACTGGAAGTAGAAAGAAAACTGGTACATGTGCATATTGATAAGAGGTTTAAGCTCTTGGAAATCAGTTAAATCAACAGAGTGGCTAAAAGAGCATAAAACAAAATGTTACCCCTTCAAATGCACAGGTTCTGATAATGGAGCTTACTATCCAGTCCACAGTTTCTTGCCATACTCTGTACCTCAGGGTTGCTTGAGCAAAGTGAACTGATACAGTGGGAATAGAAATGCTTCATCTCAAAGGCAGCTGTATTTTTAAATATATTTTTTAGCACTTCGTGATGTATTTGCCTGTGTCAGGAGACTTAAATATTTAAACAGGGTGACAAAGTTCATTTCAACTTCAATGACAGTCAAACCCCCTGACATCCCCCTTTTGTAATGTGAGCAGAATTTTCTTCATAGAAATAGCCCACCTCAAAGGAGTGTGGAAAGGGAAAAAAAAAAAAAAAAAAAAAAAAAAAAAACTTCTATTACAACTTTTAAAGCCCTGAACGTCTTTGCAATGTCTCTTTCACCTTTACCCACTGAGTCACCCCACTCGTCTCCAACCGGTAGATATTTATTTTCTAAATAAGCTGCAGGCACCCATATCGTGGAAACCAGCAGCCCGCTCGCCGCTCCTAGGGGGCCGGCAGGGGAGGCTCCGCCGTCAGTGCCCTCCCGGGGCCGGGCGCTCGCCACCCTCAGCCCAGCCCCAACCCTCCCGGCAGCTCAGGCCGCCTCCTTCTTTCCCAAGCGCAGCTCTCGGGGCTGCCGGAGGGGTGTGCCTGTCCTCCGGCAGACCCGGCGATGAGCAAGCGCCTGTGAAATGTGACAGAACGGGAAAGGCGGATTCTGTGCTCCCAGCCGGCGCGGCCCCGGGGGCTCTGAGGGCTCCGGGTCACCCGCGCGGAGCCACCTCGTGGCCCGCGCCGGGAACGGCAGCCGGCCGCCCTCCCGGCCTGCGCTCCTCCTTCCCGGGGAGCCGTGCTGGTCCGGGAGCCGTGCTCAGCCAGGAGCCGTGCTGATCCGAGAGCCGTGCTGCTCCGGGAGCCTTGCTGAGCCAGGAGCCGTGCCCGCTCCGTGCACCGCTCGGGGCCCGCCACGGCCGCGCACACTCTGAAAGAGAGCACAGAATTACAGAACATCCTGGGCTGGAGAGGGACCCACACTCACCAGCGAGTCCAAGCTTAGCTCTGCACAGCACATCCCCAAGAATCACACACCGTGTGCCTCAGAGCGTTGCCCGTTCTGTAGTTCTGGTTCTGGTTCACCGTGGCTCTGGCAAGAGCGGTGCTGGTGCAAGCCCACATTGGCTGTTGTAGCTGGAGGCACGGAGGGGCAGGCAGAGCACAGTGGCAGAAATATCTTCTGCTGGCATGGAAAAAGGTAATGACTGCTCTCAGGTGAAGTACTTGGCTTGTGTTAGGGAACAGTCACAGCCTGCTTGAGATGAGAAGCAGGAGAGAGCTCTCACAAGTCCCATCCTTGCATCATCCCTTTCTGCCGCTGTGGAGGCAGAGAAGAAAAGACCAGCTTGGGAAAGACCATTCCGGGGAAAATTGTTCTGTGAAATATGTCTTATGATGAATAGTACAAAGGTATGAAAAAATAGTGTCTTTTGTATGGAGAGTTAGTAGTCACTACACTGACAAATCACAGAATCATAGAATCATCAGGCTTGGAAGAGACCTCTGAAGTCATACAGTCCAACTATCAGTCTAGCACTAACACTGTAACCACTAAACCAGGCCTAACCTCTAAACCACACCCAGCACCAAATCCAAATGCCTCTTAAACCCCTCTAGGAATGGTGACTGCACAACTTCCCCAGGGCAACCTATTACAGTGCCTGACCCCCTTAAGAGTGAAAAATTTGACCTAATCTGAGTCCACCCCCCATCTCAGCTGAAAGCCATTTCCTCTGCTCCTCTCACTGCAGTCACAGTAGAAATGACCGGCTCCCACCTCAACGCACTCTCCTTTCAGAGAGTTGTAGAGAGGGTTGAGGTTACTCCTCCAGGGTAAACAACCTCAGTACCCTCAGCTCTTCCTCATAAGACATTTCCTAGACCTTTCATGAGCCTTGTTGCCCTTCTCTGGACACACTCCAGCACCTCCATGTCCTTTCTAAAGTGAGGGGTCCAAAACTGAGTGCCGTACAAACAACACCTCAAGAATGGCTCAGTCAAAAATAGTTTAACCTGCTGAAAGGACTTGACTGGGCTGGGTGGTTTTTTTAATGAGTGTGTGGTTCATTTTTTTTTTTTTCCCCCTAACCAGTGGGCATGTGGAGGGGCTGCGAGGAATGAGGCAGGAAGAGCAGCACCTGGAGCTCCCTCCACTCTTGCTGTGTGTCTCTCCTCACAGTAGGGCCAGCACATGAACACCTGAGCAGCCTGCGGGAAGGAAACAGAAACCAGCTCACTCCCAAGTACACTAGGGTGCTTGCAGCCCTGTTTCTTACTTAGTGAATCAAAAAGCATAAAGAAATGGGAAATGGGGAAATCATGCCTCATGCTCTTCCAGAGCCTTGCAGACCAGTACCCTGTCAGACCTGTTTCTCAAGCACAGAGGTGCAGAAATTGCTTCCTACACACACTGGGCTAACACAGGAGTCCCCTAGACCCCTTATCTTCAAACAGAAACAAGACTGAAGAAGCTGATTGCCCAAACTGTTTTGACATTTATGCCCACCTTGGTATTTTCTTCGTCCTTAGATCCATCCTTCCATAATCAGCTAAAACAGACATGGTCTTCCACACAAGGGGCAAAATTTTATGTCTAAAAAGCCATGCCTGCTGTACAGCCATGCCACAGGCCATGAGACTCGGGGAGGAGCAGAATCTTCCTACCAGGAACGTCAGCTTCCTGTGCAGTCAGGGAGACGCAAAGAAATTAAGTTTCTCCTTCCTCCTCCATTTCCAACTTGCTCTGTGCAATAGCCAGTGTGGCTAAACAAGAACAGCAAGAAGCTTGTTATTCCAACATATGACTAGAAACAAAGTGGGTCTGACATGTCCCTACCTCTGTATCAGCCTCTGCCCCTCTGTCATGCTTGTGCAAATTTTTATGGAGCTGCTTAGTAAAGCAGTAGCTGAAATAGCCAAGCCTGAAGAAGTACTTTGGAAATGAAAATAGGGTGATTGTCCTCAAAAGATTGCCTCATGGAGCTATTGGAGTAAGCTGAGTAAGCAGAAAGGCAGCATTCTTCAGCCAGCTTTTCCAAGATGACGTTTGCTTATTTCCACCATTGCTGAACCATCAGAGTCACAGGAAAAATGTTCCCATCATTTGTGTGTGTGATACAAAGACATAGACTTCAAGTCCCTGCTTGGTGGCTCTCAGGGGGTCCTGCAAAGCCCCATGGAGCTGACATCTGCAAAATCAGCTTCCCTGGAGACAACAAGTAAGCAAACGACTGTGGCATACTCTGATATAGTTAGAATGGAACCCATAAAAGCACTGGAAGTCCCCTGCCACCCTCAGACACGGAGTTCTGGGGCAGGTTTCTGTCTCTGAGGGGTGGCCACCACCCATGGCAGCCCAGCAAGCTGGCACAGGGCAGCTACGTCAGTGTGGCACTGTGCCCAACTTGTCAGCTCTGCCGGGAGAGTTTCCTCACTGCCCTGGGTCATGTCTTTCTCACAAAGATTTTACAGGGATGTCATAACTATACATCCTCCCATATGCACGGTTAAGAGTTAGAGCTTTCCTAATCCTGCATAATTATTAACATGAGAGCAATTAGACAGAAAGATCAAATAGCGTGTTATTAAAAAACCAATGAAGAACATAAAGAGCTACCAATTGGCATAAGAAATCTTGATTCCAGAATACTAAAACCCATAACCTATGGAGTGTTTACTTTATATTATATGATTTATATGCTATGGGATGTATCATTCAAATTCCACCTGCCCTGTGCTGTGTGGGAACAGTATAATTCATCATGTAGATCTCCAGGTAAAGAAGAAGTGACATCTTGTGTGGCTGGATAGCCTAATCCCACATTTTTTGTGGTCAGACTTTAGAATATTATTTTAAGTTCAGCTAAAACATTAGAGATTCTGATTTGTAGCTAATTTTTTTTTTCATTATTGAACTGATAAAGTAAGCTATAATGAGAACTTTCTGGATGATAGATGTCATTCTTCTGAGCGGTGCTATTAGCACTTGTCCAGTTTCAGGAATATTTATTAAAAAAAAAAAAAAAAAGACACACATATGGCTTGGTATAATTATGTAGCCCTTCAGAGTAAAAGAACTGTTCAACAGAACACATATTCCTAAAGCTATGTTTATCTCCTTTTGATTTCTATTACTTTTTCCAAGTCTGTCAGCTTTACATATAATTTTACATTTTGTCAAATGAAGTTGATAACATTTATTTCACAGAAATAAAGGCCAACATTCATAAACTACAATAACAAGCCAACACATGCCAGCATCTGTGAATGGAAGGGAGGATAGGATAAAGGCCTTGTTTTGGTAGGCAAACAAATTTCAGTTTGCATTTCAAAAGGGATTATCATTAGTCTTGAGCAAACTCAGTGTCTGTGAACATCTTACATTATTCTTCTGGACCACAGAACCTTCTTCTGGTTTTGAAGAGCTAGCTTGACTTTGCAGATATTTCTTTGATGTAACTTTAAACCTTTTTTATTTTTTTCCCCATGTAGGAATTCAAACTGTACTATAACTTAGCAGGTAGGTTATGGTAAAAAAAAACCTCACACAGCTACCTAATCTGCCAGATATTTCTTTGGACCATGAATAAAAGGTATTACTAGTATTCTTTTGCTAGTATTTACTATTGCTGGTATTTACTATTACTAGTATTTCCTTTCTTCTCTCCATATTATCGAATTCATTCTTCACACGGTGTTGATATTTCTTTTCCCATGCTGCTTTCTTCTCTTTGCTTCTCTTATTTTATCATTAGGTATTATTTTATGTCATCATCTTCTGAAAAGAACAAGAAGCTAATAATATTTCATGATTAGAAGTGGTCTTTGAATGGGCTTGTAATGAGGTAAAATGAGTTCACCCATCTCTAGTTGTTTTGTATACAATATTCTCCTAATAGTGAGAAATACTTTGACAGAATCCCCTTAATTAAAACATTCAACAAGCTGAGAGCCTTTAGTAGCTGGCTTTGTAGATTTACACAGTACTCTACCTTAAGCAGTGGCTGGGATGAATTCAAGGGTAAATTAATGCGATCTACGATTTCTTTAGGCCAAAGGTATTTTATACTGTCTTAGGTTTTTTTGTGGTTTTTTTTTTAATTTTATTTTAGTGTACTTAAACACCTTCAGAGTTACTTAATTACCCAGAACAATTTTGATTCACAATCACTGATTAATGTATGAGTTACATTCTTGTCCACTTACACGAATCCTTCACCCTTAGTCTGTTTTACTATAAAAAGCTTTGACAATGTTGGAGTGTGCTTCATGGGATGGGCTGTTGTTTCACTGATGAACTCCTTGTGAATAGTGCAAATATCAGATAATTTTTCTCTGTTGTAGGAATCAATTACAATTTCTTTTTCTTGCAAACAACCATGAGGTTTGCAGCTTTTTTCATAACATGGGGTTTTTTAAGAGAAGAAATGCAAAAAACTGCTGACAGAAAGTTACTTTCCCACTGAAAGTTACTACAGCTTGTCTGTGGGCAGAGAGATTTTCATTTAATTTAAAAAGTCCAGAAAAAAAGGAGATGTTATAAATAAACAAACCAAAACTACTATTTCATTGTACTATCCATGGTCCTTAGCCATAGGTGATCTAAAATCAATCCAGGAACAGAAAACTGCAAAATTGTATACCAGCCACTGTTAGTAAAAGCAAAAACAAGATTAGCACATTGAGAAAGGAATACTATGTTTTTGGTGTCAGTCTTTCTCTAGACTTTTCTATACCTCTGTGACAGTATGCCTGTCGCAGAGGTGTGATGGACAGGGAGGAACAGGAGAGTGCTTGGCATAAGTGGTGCATTTGTTTGAAGTTGTAGGGCAGCACCTCAGCTGGGTTCAAGTGAGTTCGTTGATGGCACTTCTTGGAATTACTTATTCTTGGTGGTGTACTTTGATTAACTCTTTGAAAAAAAAAATGGTGTTCAGATGTTATGAGGCAGGAACTGACAGTCATTCTGCAATAGCGTGGGAGTTTATAGTTTACTCAGCAAAAGCTTACGTGCTGGTGTATTTTAGAAATGTTGGTCACCTCAGTACTTGAGAACTCATTCTTTTCGGAGTCTCAGTTCTCCAGAACAGAAATTAATTGCATAGTTTCAGAGTTTTAATTTCACTTACTATTTTTTTGTATTCATAGAACCACCATTTGGGCAAAGTCTCCACTGTGTAGTTTAGAACAGTTATGAACTCACATGACCCATCTGTCCCCGACCCAGCAAACTTACCTTGTTTACTGCACACTGATAGATTCAAAGGATAGGGTCTTTCTCTTGATAAAGTGACACAACTGGTCCAAAGTTTTCTGATGCCAAGGGAAGACCCTCACGGACTTCAGAAATCTAGGGATCAAGCTGTAGTTTCAGACATCCAAGAATGTTTCAGACATCCAAGAAAAAGGGCAATGAAAAACAGTGATGTCATTAGTACTGCAACCTTAATATAGCATATTATATAGAAGCATGGTGTAAAATCATTATAACCCACATTTTTACATATATATGTTCAGGATCAAATTTCACTTATAGTTGCTGAAAAACTGTATTCACTGGAAAAGACACACGGCATAATTTTAGTCTGCAAGGAATAGAAAAGATGCTTGCAACAGCATGCATCAGAGAAGAGCTTGTCAGTTTTATGAGAAAGAGAAGTGATGCACTGTTGGTAACAGGTCTGTCACAGCCTGGTCTTAGCACAACCAGACTGCATCTGTATTCTCATGCCTACCTGTCTCCTGTGTTACTTAGGCTGGACATGTGTTTGATGGTGTTAAACTCACATTCCCAAAAGCCTGCCCTGGGAAACTAGAGTGTCTTTTCTGCTGTCTTTTGGGCACGTAGGAAGTGAATAATATTCTCCATGCTATGCCCCATGCCCACATTCCTATGTTGTCAGTTGTTAGTCAATGCAGATCATTTAGCACAATGTGCTTCATCTGCCAGGAGAACGTGGATCCAGTTGACCCACTTATTTCACACTATGCTGGAAATATCAGACAGTGTATCTATATATATCATACGTGTTTGCCATAACAATAGGAACCAGGACAGATCTAGCTGGTTTTGCTGCTATCAGGATAATGCTGCTAGCTTGTGAAAGGCATTATGGGAAAACTCTTTGAATAGTTTTTGAGGTGAATCACAACCACTAGGTTTAGAAAATGATTAGGTAATGTGCATCAGCATTTGTCAGCATTGCAGCGGACAGTGATACCATTGCAACATTTAATTACCAACATTTACATAAGGAAGGAGTCGAACAAAAAGGAGGTAATAGTAAAGAAATATTCACAACTATTTGATTTTAAATAAAAAGTGTGGTAGTTGTACAACATGAGGAAATCTTAAAAAAAACCAAATGTTTGTAAGCTTCCCCATTAATTTAAAGAGGCTGAAAAACTGTAGGCTCCAAAATACTTGCAGCAAATAAAAAAATCCTGAACTTTCTGTATTTGTGAGGAACTACTTAGTTGTTAAAAGTAATTGATAGTCTTCCTTTTAGAAGTAATGAACTATGTCCATATTTGCACGTTCTTTTCACTGAGAAACACAAAGGCAGCATCATTTTTGTTTGATTCCCTAGTTGCTGCAAGAAGTTTCAAGTGTCATCAGCACTTGATGAAATTAAAGTTTCTCCAAGTTTTGCAGCTTCATTTAAAGCTATCCTACAGGTTCTTTGAATGCCAACAAGTTTTTAGTTTTTTCCATAGAATATAAGTTTGTTGCTGTTTCTTTCTGAAAATTTATTTTTCTCCTGTGCTTCCCATAAACAGTTGCAGTAAGAGTACTTTACATATACAAAATCATGTATACAATTAAAAAAAAAACTGGAAAAAAGGCAATATAACAGCTATCTCTTTGTGTCCACTGTGTGCAAAAAGTATGAGCCACAAGCAGACATTTTCATCTGTGTCAGAGGTGGCTTCTGTGATGTTCATCAGTGTTGCTGTATATGTCATTGGTTAGGCCACTCTTAGGGGGTTTACTGTAAAATTTCTCCTTCAAATGTTTCTGAAGGGAAAATAGTGATTAAATCAGTGTCTTTCAGAGATGGAAACTCTGAGGCCATATCAAAATTAGTCTTGATGACCAATACCTGACGACTCAGATTAAACTCACTTTTCTGAGAACCACATTGCAAAACAACACAAAACCCAAGGCTTTTCTCCCCTCCTTGTTCTTATGGGTAAAAGTTATATAGAAAATATTAAAGCGTGATGAGCTGGCTATCATGTGATTTGTTCCCAGTAACCACAGGAAAACTTTATCTGACCTTGTGGATGTGTGGGGAGGTTTAGGAAGAAGCACGTAATGCTTTTGCTAGAGACTGCATCCTCACTGCAGAAAGGTTAATGCAAGTAGAGTCCAGGCTCTAGCCTGCCCTGCCTAGTTAATTCAGCTGGTCATTTTATGAAAAGTAACCCTTGTTTTGGAGTTAAAGGGTTCAGGTGCAGAAAAAATTAGGGAGTGATGCAAGTTGTCATTAAATGATACAGAGGAGTTGGCAGGGAAGAAACTTTCTATTTCCTCCTTCCCACTCCCCACTTCACAGTTTGCCTCCCCCTGGTCATGCTGACACAACTAGATGTTGGGCTGTGAAATAAACCAGATCCCTGAAATGATCCAAGTAAAAATAATCCTTCAGAAATCTACAAATGAAGTATAACTCTAGCAGAGCTCTTGGAGACCAATTTTAATGCTTATTTTATTTAAAATAAATAAGAAATTTAAAATAGAAATGATTAATTGTGTTATCAGAAAAACACTATTGTTAAGCATTATAAAGCAGTGCATCATGCTTTTATCACTTCATAGATTTTTTTTTTTTTTTTCACAGCCAGAAGGGACTGAGCGTTAGGAAGATCATTTCAAGTTCATGGAGAACAAATGAATTGAATTTTGAGTGAAAAGTAAAAATTGACACCCTAAAGTTAAAACTGGATTGGCAGGATATCTAAAAATGCAACACTGAGTATTTTAAAATGAGAGAGATCTAACCTTAATAACAAGAAAACATGCAAGACCAAGTGTAAGTTTTTGAAAGATAAATTTATCCCACTTACATATTACTGCTGCTTGCTAAAGCTGTCTCTGCCTAGTTAAAAAAGATTGATGAAAAAATGCTAAAAAATAGAAATGGAAAAGTGTGCATTTCATACAAGTGAAGCAGCAAACAAGAGAATAAGCAGACTGACTAATAATCAATGTCTGTCTAAATGGTTGGCAGGGATAATTTTTAAAACCAGTGCTCAAAGTCATGCAAAAGAGAAAAAATGATAGGTAGTGGCACAGGACCTTCAATAATATGGCAGTGGCATTTTGGTTCCTAAATTGTTTATGTAACTTTCACTGTATTGTAATTCTGTTACTTTCACAAAATACATGTGAAAATTATGCTGTTTATGCTTTAACACTTAAAGAATTGTCTGTGAAAGACAAGATGATCACAAAAAAAAATTATTAAAAGTGCCCTGATTGAAAGAGTAGTCTCAAAAGGGTGTTTTGGCCCTTTACCTGAATGCTGCAACTTTCTGTTTTCAGTCTGCTTAGTTTCCTGGACTAGAGAGCACAGTTACAAAACACTTATTCAAGGAAATTTCATTTTGATTCCTGCAGCTTAGCCTGCAGCATAATTTTCTCATCTGCTTCTCCATTTCAGTCACTTACTTGAACAACTTTCTCTCCTCTGCTTGAGTTGAAGCAACCTTTCATCAGCATCTTTCCAACCATCTTTTTCTTTCAGCTTCATCACTACCAGATGTCATGGTGTAGTATTAACCTGTTTATATTTTAGATTCTCTCCTCCCACATGGTAGGTAGCTGGGATTTGTTTGGCTACAAAAAAATAGTGGTGGGAAAACCTCTATTATTTTCTAGAGAAATTTTAAGAGGAGAGTGAAAGATTCTCTGTATTTAACAAAATAGAAAATAATAAACCCAGGTTTACTGAACCCTTCTATATTGCATGAAATTTTATAAGTGTACCACAGCTTTGAGTAAAGGAGTAGCAGAAAAGGGCTTATCTGCAATGCAATATAGTAATGAGATACTTCAGATGTTTCAGATTATGACAGTTCAGCCTTTTTTGGAACAGAAATACAACTTTTGAATATTAGTGCCATTTCAAAATCATTTATTGCTTAGCTCTAATAATATTTTTTTCTTTAGAGTGTCATTTTATTCTTTGCATATTCATTAGGGTCTTGTTCTCAGCCATAACTTCTAAGACCTAATCTAACATGAACAAAACAATATTTAAATCAAAAAAAATTTGAACTCAGATTAGAGCACTCATATCTTCTGCAAGCTCTTTGCCTTGGTGCCAGATAGTATACTTCTCCTTCTGACATGAATACGCACATGGTTTTTCTAAGCTATATGTGGTAGATACCTTTGCAGTATTTCTTTCCCACATCCATATTTATCAAAAATCTTCTCAAAATGCTAATATAATCCTAAATGTTGGGAAGAAAACATCAGTTAAAGGGGCAATTTAAAAGGGTCCATTTTCATTTCAGTTTTCTTCTAAATGTTGAATTTTAATGCTTGTTATTTTTACCTAGGTTCCAGGCCTTTTGTGACCATTGTTTGGAGAAAGACAAGAGAACAGTGAAAGACTGGATGAAAAAGATTTACAACACCTTTTCCCTCGTTAGTTACATCCATGTAATTATAGCAAAGCACTGTGTGGGTACCACTTTGCCATGCACCTGAAGCATTTTTTCCTTGACAGTGCACTGATAGTTTAGTAACATAGCCCCTACTGTGACTGACAGTTGGTTTTGGACTAAATCATATAAAATTGAATAGGAGACAGTGGCTATTGGCTAGTTCAGCCAAAGTCTATTTGGCAGAGTAGATTAACCTCCATGCAGCTCTGCATTATTGCACAGCTCCATGCGATGCTGGTGTCTGCAGCACAGGTTTACCCTTAGCTTGGCTACTAAGAGTAGCCAAAGGCAGCGCTGTAGAAAAGCAGAGAATCACTGGAAAGGCTTTCTTTAGCAGCAACAAAGATTACATGTGTGCCAAACACATCAATATGGCAGATGACCTGACAGAACTGGTAGTTAAAACAATTTTGTCTTCTTAGGAATATTGTTCCTGGGGTAAAAGCTCAAACCTCAGCTCACTCAAAAGAAAATTATTCTAGAGCATCATTTCTGTAGTTAACACCTTAGGACTGAAAAAATGAGTAAATGAATACTGTTGCTTCAACACTTTTATCTACTTCATTTAATATTTTCCAAGAGCCAGTTCAATGCCATCTGAATCTGTAAATTACAGAAATGAAAAGCATTTAAGTCTGTTGATTGGGGATAAAAGAAAATAGAATATTTCTATTGAAGAAGCCAAATATGAAGGTGATCTGAGAAATTGCATTAATATAAGCTTTTGCCAGGAATCACAGATGAGTCAGTCATCAGGGAGAGATGAGAAAATGAACAGGAGATTAAGAAGAGGTTGAATGGAAACATGGTATTAGTCCTGCCATCTGATCTCTGCCAGCAGAACCCAATGTGATGGGAGCACCTGTGTGAGTTTTCCAAACCAAGTTTGTGCCAGGACTGCAAGATTAGGGCTCCCAGCTGATCTGCACAGACCCCAGTGAGGGAGGAGATTGTCATGTATAGGCATGCTTTACTTTAGACACCTAGACCAGTTGAAATTCAGGGTAATTAAAAATAGGAGCCCAGGATTAAATTTCTTTCTTCCAAATTGCTATCAAGTTCATGGAATAAGTTAGGGTAGCCAAGATACCAGCCCAAGGTTGACAGGTGAAAGACACAGACGCTATATAGGAGAGAGATGCCCTTCTGCTGCAGCAGCTGCAGGCCAGGCAGGTGACAGGAGGGTGTCTCCTGCCTTCAGGAAACTGATCTGAGAGCCTAATTTCTCTTTGTAACCCCCAGAAAGATGTAGGCACCTGCATCAGTTAATTCAGGGTGCTGAATGATTACAGCTCTCAGAAAGTATTTACACAGACAGGTGGCCTTCTCCATTCACCCTTGGAAATACAAATCCTCTCCTCAGTGTTAGTGACCTTTCACTCCTGCCACCAAGACAAAAATGGGATTGAATCTACTGTCATGCAGTGCTGGAGTCCTTTTCCCTCTGCTGACTCCTGTCCTTCTCCAGGAGGTGACTTTATTGAAGTGCGGCAATGACAAAACTCTGCCTGGTGCTGAGCCTGCAGCTTCAGGCTGTCTTAATCCAGATTGCTGTATCTCACCTCTTCTGCTTGGCCTCTCTCTGACTGAATTGCACTTAATTTAAATTCACACAGGGTGGAGGTGATATTTGTGCAGAGAGGTGGGGAAAATCCCACCCTTGAAAAAATGCTGGGATGGTGAAAAGGGGGCATGTTTTGCACATGGCCTTTGGCAGGTTCAAATGTTCAATTAGAATGAAGCAAAATCAGGGCTTGAAGCATGGGACACTAGCATCTTCCATGTTAGTGTCCTAATATCCTGTACATTACTGGCTTCTCCAGAGTTGCCTTAGAACACTTGTTTCATCCTGACACAAAAAGGGAAATTTCTGAATTTTTGGCAGGATAGTAAAACCACCCAGCTACAGTCTCAAGGCATGCACCCTCTCTTCATGGGAGGTGAGCAATCACACGCCACGTTGTTCCCTCAGGTACTGGCCCAGCTCCACAGGCTGATAAAGAGGGATAATAGGTCTACAGCCCCACCTCCTTCCTTTGCCTTTTTGACATGCTGCTCCCCAAATCTGAGTGACAACAAAGGCTACCGTAGTTCTTGGGCTGCCTAGGACACCCACAAGGCAACCTGTCAGGTCCTGCATGGATGCCAAGGCTCAGCTGGGAGCAAATCCTCCACAGCACAAACAGCTCTGGAGACTCAAAAGCACTTCCTTCCTTTTCCAGCCGCTGGGTTACCTGAATTACTCCAGGGTCCAAAGTTTCCTCCCTACCCGGCCATTCCGCTCCTGCATCTCATGTCCCCTGCTGGCCAAACGTCACCTATTGAAGGGGCAGGGAGCGGGGTGAGACTAAACAGTCATCGGGAAGGCTCACATAAAGCAGAAAGATAATGACTGCTCCAGCCAGCGCTGGCAGGCGCGGCACAAACTTCCCCGCGCAGCGCTGCCAATGTAGCTCGCTCCTGACTGCGGCACACCTGCTTGCTGAGAGATGCGCTGCCCGTGCCAGGGCTGCCCACCGCACCGACTGCCGCGCTCCCGAGCAGGGCACACCGAGCCAAACCACCCCCTTCGCTCCGCTTGCAAGTGCAAAGAGCCAAATTCAGGCCTGCAGCTCTCAGTCCTGATGTAGTAACACATCCTTTGCATGCTTACCACCTGTGTGTGTGCCGTATACCAAACCAGGAAGTCACACTTTTCTGTCCGTAGAGTCCTCTGCGTGATTTACAGAACATCACTGAGCACATTTTAAGAGAATTCAGTGCTGGAAAATGATTTTCAGTGAATCTTTTATTAATCTACATGTGCCAAATCATATCTGCAGGGGAAAAACAAAATTCTAAAAGAAGCCCAAACAAAAATAATACAACAATTATTGCTTGAAAATTCTGATTGCCTATAAATTATAAGTCTATTCAGCTCTGTGACAATTTATGTTTTCATTTATGAAACCATTCTTGTTATTAACTTTCAATCTTGTTTACTGAGGGAAGTAGGAATACACCAAGCAGGCAAATCATTTTAAACCACGTCCTGAAAAGCTAGGGTTATGGCACAAGGGACACATTTATTAGCACTGTTTTAGAGCACATGATAAGTTTAAAATGGGGCCCTATTTCAAACAGCAGGGCTTGGTTAGGACAAGGCAACTTACCATGACCGCAGTTTCAATGTAAAAGTGTCAATGTGCTTGGTGTATTCATAATGTGTTTATTCTCATTACAGTTTTCAATTTGTCAGTGTTTTACTGGCATGCAACCACAGAGCACAGACAGCTATTGCTGGTTAACCTTGTTATTGCAGACAAGTTACAAGTCCTGACAAGAGTCTGATAACTGTGCCTACTTATTTTAAGCCATGCATGAGGAAAGGGTAGGAGGTTCAAAGTAAGTTATGCTTTCCTGTGTGAGTCCCCATATGATCACTCAAAAGTTACTGTAAATATAAAAGCAGAAGTGCCTGATTGCCATTTTGTCATTATGACATTAGGCAAGAAGGTAATCAAAAGACAGAATCAAACATGAGGCTGAAGTTGCAAAAGTGTAAAACCCTGAAGCCTCAATCCTCTAAAGCAAATGTATGGATTTAGTCACCTGTGCAGGTTTTTGCATGATGGAGGATTCATTCACTTGCAAATAATCTGTCCTGGAATCTATATCCCAGAAGAAACAGTGACTAAACAGGTAAAGAGTGGAAATTACTATTTCTTATGGAAAAAATATGCTTTTCTCCTCCTCCTCCTCCTTTTCCTCTTGACACATTTACCACTTACTCATCTGTCTCAGCACCTTGTTTTATCCTGATGTAAACTTGTAAACTTGCTGGGTCAGAATAATCTCTTTTCCTATTAATTTAATAAAACCATAGCAACTTGTAAAAAAGCCCATGATCTAGCTCTGATCTTTGACTGAGACTACATAGCACTGCTGGAATGTAAATATGATCTTACTAGTTGACCAAATGCTCCACAGCAGTTAAGTAATAAATATACAGTCATGGAGGAAAAAAAAAAAAAAAAGTTCAGGCAATTCCTGGGTGCAATTTCACAGATCATGATAAATCAGATAACACTCTTACAGCTTCCTGAAAAGAGACACATAAATAAAATCTTTTTAATATTCAGAGACATGGGCCATGCGCTGTTCTTTAAAAGTGAGGATCATGGTTGCACAGCCTTACAATTAAGGACTCATTTTCTATTTACATTTTGCCATCTAAATAAGGAAGCCACCAAAGACTGCTAGGAAAAAAAAAAAAAAAAAAAGAAGAAGAATAAAAATATAAGAAAAAAAAAGTCATCAATCTCTAACAAGCATCTGCCAGTGGCCATTTGCACATAACTTCTGATTGTTGTCCTGCTGTGGAGAGAAGTGGTGCTGTCCTGTGTATACCTTTGGTTTCAGCAGAACTTCCTCATCATTAAGGTCTATTAGAGTTCATTAGTGTCCTACAACATGAGCAGCCAACATATGGGAGATAGAGCAGAGAGAGCCAGGACTCTGCTCCCAAACAGCATCTGACGCTGCTTGGAAATCCTGCTTCCATCTAGGAACATGATGTCTCTGGAAAGGCAGTATCTTACACATATAGCATTCTTTCAGTGAAGGCAAATTTTACCAGAAAATTTAAAAAAAAAAAAAAAAGCTAAACTCAGACAGCTGTGAAGCTGCTGTAAAATTAAAATTTAGAAAACCCTTTTCTCATTCATCTTTTAATGTTCCTTTAAATTAGATGGAGAGGAGAGATAGTTACTTGCTTCACCCTCACCCTTCTCCACCCTATCATTTAACCACAAAAAAGACTGATTTATAACAAGAGTAACTTCTGTACTATCAGACATCTACAAGTTTTTCAGTCTGCAATTTTACTTCACATGGATAGATCCTGCAGACTTAACATGCTTCAAAAAGTTAGAGCCATTTAACGAACTACTACTAATGTGACTACACTTCTGAGGACATGCAGTTCTTTCAAATGTGTTTCCAAGTGAAATAATGTTTCTGAGATTTATTATAACACATATATTTTTTTCCCCTGAAAATTCAGGGCTCAACTAGTTGGAAAGGTGAGAGTGAGACCTTGTTAGCTCTGGACTGGACCATTTTCAAGATAGATGGCTTTAAGTAGAACTGTGCTTAAATTATTCTTAAGTGTTTGAAAACTGTTTTTTTTTTTTTTTTTTAAATCTGTTTTGATCCAAGCTTGGTTTAAAGAAAAACCAAGACAAACTAAATGCAAAACTGTCTATTTCTGCATTTGTTGTTTTGCAATCCTACGAATGTTTTGCATTAGGATACTCCAACTCAGAGTAGAATTTTCCCACATCATTTCACAAGCTTCAAGATGGAACACCTATTCTTCTGATAAAATGTTTGTTTAGAGAAACCTCCCAAGCTCCTCAGTGACGATTTTGCCACCTTGGTAAATATTTATAAATGAGTCACAAGCCTCTGAACAAAAACTTTGGATTGGAAGCCTGACTGAAGCGCTGATATTAGTATCCATATTCATATTTCCCTTGCTGCCCTTGTATCTCCCACTTTTATGGGAAAATCAAGTGTTTGTCATTATTACATTAAATTTCTGTCTTATATTTCAAGCCACATCTAAATTCTACTCTTTGAAGTTCATGATGGTATGCTTTGTTACGAATCATAGACAGCACCATGAGTCTTGGGTAAAGTTAACACACCTGATGAAGCTAAACCATAAGGGACTTTTTGTTGGGTCTGTGAGAGTGAAGTGGCGCATTTAAATTAATTCTGTTTATATCCAGTGCACAAAAGAAACTTATTTTTATACTCTGACATACCTTGGTATCAGGAGGTGAAACACCAAGAGTGATAAGAATAAATGGGGTCACAGACATTCCACCAAAACAAATATTCTTTTTTGTACATGAGATGCCATGCCAAGGCTAATCCCATTTTTAGCTCTGTGGTGGACAGTCCATAGGGACTGTGGTGTCTCCACACAGCTGTTCTACATAAGCAGCCCATGTAACTCTCATTGGGCCAGTAGATTCCAGTAACACACTGTTTTGGAAAAACATCAGACTTAAATTAGATTAATTGTTTGGGATTTTTTTTTAAATTAAGTGCCAAGGAGAACTTAAGAATGATATGAACCGTGTGAGGTCCATTCCCAAGGGATTCCTGGCCATCATTTCTGTCCAGTTGTTCACAACCTCAAAAAGCCAGGCCAAGTTTTCTTAGCCAGTTTCATCTCAGGATCAAAACAGAGTTCAGACCAATGAGGTTCTCTAAAATTACAGGAAAAAAAAAAAAAAAGGAATATAGTCTCAGTTGCAATCCTCATATTGATCTTCATGAGGCCCAGATCATTCCACCTACACCAATCACAACCCCCCTGATGCAACTGGAGACCCAGAGATGTCAGGCTGATCACTTTCCATGTCTCTGTAAAAGAATGTTGGGGACATGTATCACATCATTCTCACAACACTGGAAAATGAGCCTCCTACAGAAATGCAGGGAATGTGCTGGAAGGAAAAGACCTTTCTTTCAGGCATGCAAAGTAAAACCACAGCATACTACCTGGACCTTTTAGGTGTTGGAATTATATACTTCCTGATCTACAGCAGAACAAAAAAAGCTTTAAAACAAAGAAAAGCATTTATTCTTTTTTTTTTTTTCCCAATGCTTTAGACTTGGAAAGATGTGACAAAGAAACCCTAAAGTTGAGACCAAACAAGACAATGGAATTAATAGCTAAATAATTAACATTCTTACTTATTACAGTCACAACAGCTGATGGACTGAGGTCAGGCTGCTCATGAAAAGGTGAGGGATATAGGACACGATGGAGAAGGGTTTGCGGAGACAGTAATGCAAGTGATACAGAGTAAAAAAGAGAGTTATATTTCCATCAGTGTGCAACCTGCTGACATGGTTTCAAACAACATTACTCTTATTTGAAATGTGTTAAAACACAGTAATTAGCCTGAATTGTAGTGTGGCTCATTTTTCTAGGGCTAATGGTCAGGATTGCAGGAAGAAAAACTATGAAGACCATAAACTAAGTGGGCATATGAGAATACCTCCATGTTTGTGGACAGACTGCCCCATTTATTGCAAAGGCATTACCTGGGACATTTCTCATGGTGTTTGAAAGGGTAACAAGATTATCCTCAGCAATATACCAGTTAAGAAAGTGTGCAGGAAAGGCTGATTATCAGAAACAGCACAAATATTTTATTTTCCTGCCTGAAAATAGTTGAAAGCAATAGGAACAAGTATCTGGTGCCAAAAAAATAAAAATATTATCACTCCAGCATGGGATTCATGAGCCAGCTCTCAAATTTGAGTCCAAACATTACTGACAATTCTTTTAAAAAAGTTCAGTAACATGTTTTTAAAAAATTCAAATGTTTCTGCAATTACTGTTTTCATCCAGATCACAAAGAGGAAGTATCAGAATGTGAAGAGAAAGGTCTGGCAGTCCTGCTGAGCAAGATGAAAACACAAGAAGAGCTAGAAGACTCACAAAAACAAACAACCCCTCCCAGCAATTTTTTTGGTGGATCTTTTTTTTTTGTTTTCCCCATTTCTCCAAACAAGAATTTAGGAGAATTGTTTGTATATTGAAGACAATATCCCTACATTATTTCAAGTATTCTTTTCAATGCTGATTACTTATCAGAATATTATTTATTCATACTTGTCAAGTGTGTCCTCTCAAACTGACTGAAATTAAAGGGATATTAAGGTGGATTCCCCTGCTTCACCCCATTTTCTGGGACAGCTGTAGAGGGCTGTGAGAGAGAGGGCAAGTCAGTCCCTGAGTGCCTACATCTGCTGGGTGACTGCAGAGACAAGCAAGGGTCCCAGGAGGTTGCACAAACATCTCCTCGTACAGGAGCTACAGAGATCCACATCCCAAATGTGCATGTTGCTGAGCCCTGGACTAGCTGGGGTGGACAAGCAGCTTGTCACCATTGTCCGCAGAGATGAGGGTCAGAGGGAGATGCCTGAGCAGTTCCCGGGGTGAGATCTGAGAGGAGCAGGGACTGGGGCTCTGGAGGCAGACTCAGGCACAGGTGTCCATGACCAGAGTGCCGGAGGGAGGGTCACCTCGCCAGCGTGGGTCCAGATGGCATTGCACATGGCTCTCCTCTTGCCGGAGCTGTGTCTACTGAGGCAGCACCTAAGGTCACGGCAAGCCTTGGCAGAGACCTTGCAGACCTCCCTCTCCCCCCACAGTTGCTTGGATTTGGAAGGCCAGTGGGTTAGCAAACGACAAGCTGCTCTCCCCCAAGCTGGGGAGAGCTACCTGGTGACCTTCCAGAAGACAGTGCCTACCAGCCTTTGTCCTGGCATGAGTGACTTGCCTGCTCCAGGAAAAATAAAGAAAAAGAAAAGCAAAAAACAGTGGTGCTCCTCCACCTATCCCAAAATTACAGGCAGAGGGTCAGTTGTTCCTTACCCAGGAGACCACTGCAGCATTATTTGGCTTGTAACAGGCACCCGGAGCAGCTGAGAATATTGGATCTGGGCTCAGAGGTAGCAGCTCTCACCAGCCAGATACTGTGCACTAGGCATGGAGTTAACACTGGTGCTTGTCAAGGTGGTTTGGATGGTAGATATGGTGCCTGATAACTGGTTTTCATGCTCCCCACAGAACTAGCACTTTCTACTCTAGGCTGGAACGTTGTGTTCTTCTTCCCTTCCTTCTACAACCCCATGAGTGGCCACATACTGCAGTGAGCATGCATATTGGTGGGACCTTCATGTGGGATCAAGTGTTAGGATGGCTTTACCAAGGATCCCACAGTGACTATGGGAGTGGAGACGAGTCCAATGCATGTCACACAGTGTGGGCCCCAAGGATGACATTGAAACAGTCCAGGAGACTGCGAGGGTACCTTTCTCAAGAGGAAATGACAGGAGTCAGAGAAGATGATCGTCTCTGGTTCACCAGTAGTTAAAGATACCCTGAGATTGACATATAGTGGTAGGATAGTCCAGCTTCTGCCCAGAACCACAAACTCCAGGAGTCTTGTGCCTTATACATAGTTTTTATGGACTTTTTTTACAAGTTCCAAGAGTGTGAAAATATGACCTAAATATAATGAATTCAGCTACAACTATACTAAACCTCACTCAAGCTCAAGCAAGAGTACTGTGCTGAATGGTGCTGTGCATTTCTGTAAATCATAAATATAATAGAGGGTGTACCAGCTTAGCTTATAAAACATTCCTCATTCTCATCCTTGATTTTATTTTGTTGTTGGGGCACATACCATAGGTTGAGCATTTCAGCTCATTTAAGGAGTTATGACCCAGCACCATACCATGGCTACCGTATTCCAAAAGACTGAACATCGCTGTTAATCACAGCTTCCCAGCAGATCCAGAGAGGGAATACCATAAAATTGTTTAGTAAACAGTGTATCTGCTTTGAATAAAGATGAAAGCCCAATTTGAAATATTTGAAAGTGATTTTTAAAGAAAAAAGAAAAGGCATAAATTCTTACTACACGTTTCCACAAAATCCTTTTCTGCTGCTATTACAGTGTACCTTCCTGGGATAAATGTGTGGTTTACAGCATCTACATTACAATGTATAACTTTTAGCACTCACTCTCTTGATTCTGTAACACATGCAGAGACACTTTTTTTCTCCTCAAACTTCTTTTGGATATGATTTCTTAAGGCTTGTCTACTTGGGGAAAGTTAAGAAGCATAGCAATTCCAGGATAACTGCTCTGTGATAGCTCCCTGCGGACACTTCATTGCAATAAAAAAAAAAAAAAAAAAAAGACTTTATTTGGGAATAATTACCATGCATTGTGACTAGTGGAATAATGATTCTAAAATAAAACCCAACCTAATTCTAAGATAAAGTATATCCACCCATGCAGGAGGTTTTGTCTGTTTGCTTGGGGTTTGGATTGTTTACCACAGAATATTAATTCTGTACATGAGTAGTTAGAACACTTTGTTTTTCCCCTAGAATAGCTATGTCAGTCCATTTTTCCTGATGAGGTTATGATATTGAGTTAAATAAGGCATAGGTCACCTGGATCCTTGTTAGTTTGAAATGTAGTTTTTCTCAGTCCAAAATATTAGTGTTGGCAGCCTGTAACAGGCTGATGTGCCTTTCCTTGACAAGGATTTTCCATTCCTTGGTAACAGGAGGACTTGTCCTCCCCAGCATATTCTTTAGATAGGAAATCTGTAGCTGGAAGCCAAAGTGTTACAAATTTTATTTGGAACAGTATGGAAATCATGCTAGAAATTATCTTCTTTTTTGTATATCTCTAGCAAAAAGAACAATTGTCTCTGGCCCATAAATCCAGAAGAATCATATTGTGACTGGCAAACTCCTATCTAATAGTGTTTTGTCTCTCTTTTCTCTCTAAATGCGACTGGCTATTTATTTTAAGCAATTGGGTAATAGACAAAGATTTGAGAAGGCCTTGATGCTTTGCCTGTTAAGCAAAGCTGAAATAGCTCTCCACCTGGCTGAGACACCAGCCAGCCACAGGCATCTCTCCTGGTCTTGTAGCACCGATCTTTCTCCAAGTTCACTCAGGCATTTCTTACCTCCTGTATTTATGACCTCTCATGCCTTTGTATTTTAACTGGTTCTGCTCTCAGGCTGTGGGCGGAGAGAAATGTGTAAAACCACCTGCCCATGATGATGTGTTTCCATTCAGCTTCAGGAAAAAGGGTTTATTCAGTAATTAAAAACTCTTTTTCGTCTTTGGATGTGCCTAAGCGCTTCTAGCAGAGCATGAGACATGCAAACATTCCATTCCTCATCCATCTTGCTGGCCTGCCTTTCCCTTTTAAAGTCATGTAATTCTGTAATTTTGGTGGAAGGTGATCTTCAGTTTTCTTAGCCCTTTCATAATATGGCCTTTCATTTCCCTTCTTACCCTTTAGCATTTTTAAGATCTGGCAGCAAGGGCTGTTTCAGATACAGGATGTGTTCCTGATACCAACAATGTTTTAATACATAAGCCAGTGGGGATATTTAAAGCATCCCATCAACCATAAGGAGTTAAATTCAACTGTCTTCAATATGAATCAGCTTTATGTGCAGATGAATTGCCAGGCAAAGAGCAAACTGCAAATGTTGCTCCTAATTCTGTGTACACCAGCATTTTTGGTAATTTTTAAACATTCTATATTATCTTTTAAACAACAGATGGTGTTAATAAAATTATAAACCACACCCCATAAAATACTAAGCAGCAATAGCATTTTGCACGGAAATAATACAAGGTATAATATTTCTGCATTTATGAAAAGCTGAGCCTGAAAAACATTCAGGTTGCAAAAGATAAGACCCAAAATACTCCTTTTCATTTCTTGTTAATGCGGCTTCAGCATTTTAATTAGTATCAATTACTGCGAATGCAGTTTTTGATGTGTTTTAACTTGTTCAAAAGTTTCAAAAAAGAAAGTTTTTATTTGTTTGGTATTAGTCTCACTGCAAGTTCAGATGTGCAATGTGTAAAAAAAAAATCTACTTTAAGAAATGCAGTTTGCTTTTAATCATTTAAACTGAAAGAGATGGATGACATGTTAAGTTTTTTGTGAGCTCTGAGTATTAAATTACTTAATAAAAGAAAAGTAAAATTTGGCAATGCTGGATAAGTAATCAGAAAATAATGAAAACACTCTTAAATAGGTGACAAGTCAAAGTTCTATCTAAAGGGCCAATTCATATTCCAGGAAATCTCCCATTAAGTTTGACTGAAGCAAGAGCTTTTGGTTCTTCCACAGATGGAAAAAAATACAGACTAGTTAACGTAAAGATCTTTATTCTACTGACATTTTTCAACAGTTTATAAACTAGATGGAAACACACTGGCTTTCTCCTTCAGACTAAACTTGTGGTCTGAATATCACTCCAGAAGAACACTACAGTAGTTTCTCAGCTACAGTATGGATATGGAGACATATGGACAAAACAAGTGTCTTCTATACATGCAGGAGAATGCCACCAAGCCTGTCATCACTTGGGTCATTCAGCACTTCCTCTGTCTATTTTGAGACCAGCCTGCTGCCGTATCACACTATGCTGAAGGGAGAATCTGTTTCTTCTCTCCTCCATCTATATTTCTGATATTCACAAGGCAGTTCTCTTTCCCCCAGAAGGCCAGCAGTCATGGCAGTTCAGCTACTGATGTTAAAGAAATGAAAGTGTTTATTACGGAGCTGGGCAAGGAGTCTGGTAGTGAGGATGTGAGTGCAGCTAGACTGCAGCACAATGAATGTGAACCCAGTCAGACTCTGCACTTAATTATGGAAAGTAGTGATTATGCAGGATGAAAGTCTCGTCTCAGCCAACTGCTGCCAGGTCTACCTGTCTTAAGGTGTTCCAGCAAGGTGTGTGGCTGAATCCTTGTAGCTCCACCCTCCTTTTGCAGTCTCCTGTGGCATGTGTGCATCTTCATTTTATAAAAGACTATAGTCTTCAGGGCTAGTCCTCTGAGTGCAGTTTGTATGAGTCAAGACACTCACGCTGGCATTACCGAGATCAGAATCTAGCCATTTGTATGTCTGAGCACATATTCTCCTTGAAACAAGTTTGTGGTAGTGTATTCAGGAATGTTTCACACTCAGGTTCAGATCTGGTTCCAGCTGGAGTTCCCTTGTAATGTTCCAGATCTCATTAAGTTAATGAGAGTTTTTTCCAGCAATTCCAACGGGATTCCCTGTTTCTGTGCCCACATCCTCAGCTCAGCCATGCACTCGGGACGCCAGGGTGAGCATTGGGAACAAGAGGTCAGACTCCATCCTGGCTGCTCCCTTTGCATCAGGACATTGAGCAAGGAGGTAAGGCAGACAAGTAGCCACCCCTTCCTGCCTCACTCATGCCTTGCCTTCTCCTGCTCCCCAGTTTTTTCTGTTTATTGGTACAGTCAGAGACTAGAATTTAGGAATGCAGGGGTAGGACATGCAGAAGAAAAGTTAAACATGAATTCTGTGGGGAGTGCACAATGACGTTATGGTGATGGGAAACGGTGACCCCGCCTACAGGTCAAGTCCAAGCACTTAACACGTTTTTTTTTCCTTTCCAACTACATTATCAAATTGCCCTGTCACACCTGGCTGCCTTGTTGACCACTCCAAAATAAAAGAGATCACAGATAGCAGAGCTTGCCCTCAGATGAACCAGGATGGCTGGAAACCTTGCACAGCAGGTGACAAAGCTGACATTTTCATGGAAAGAAGACAGTAGCAATCAGGACGGTCTAACCAGTACCTTTAATGAGAACTAGATTCACCCGCACAAACAAGTTGAATGGACTCAGAGATACGTATCTTCTCATATCCAAATCATATACTTCCTATTAGCAGTACAGTTATTATACAGACTCACTAAGAGAAGACAATCTTCCTAAATATTTATTCAGTGTTGATAGAATTGCTTACAAAACCTCTCTCTCATTCTGAGAACCCCTTACAAGACTCCCTTGTTCCCAAGTTCATTATTGCTACTTATATTATTACTGTAAATCTTTCTAATGCCTCAAATGCTTGGCTCAGAAGAACATTTTTATAATGAGGGTGGGGCAATGCAAAACTTTTCCTCTCCTAATTCATTGCTAAATTGTATTTGCAAGTTCAAATGCCAGAGTGATGAAATCACAATATTATTCATTGGATTTTGTTTGATTATTTGGTAGTGTTGTAGGGAACGTATCTATAAAACAACATGAAAAGCAAAGCAATAGAGCTGTAGGGGTTTTCCGGAATTTCTCTTCCGCACACATCAATTTTACTGGATGACTGTCCTGAAAGATTTATGCTTTGTGTTTTGAGGGCCAGGTTTTAAATGGCTTCACAGAATAAAAATATTAAAATTTAAATGCAACTTTAAAAATGTGTGTTGGACCTTTGGGCCTTCTGAAGAGGTCAAGTTCAAGACACTTATAAAAAGACCATTCCCAGAGAGACTGCATGGGAAAGCCTATTAACATTACTGCTTTCCCTTTATTTCCCCTTTGATCATAAAATAAGGTTATGGGTGGCAAAAGCTGTAATGGTGGGAAGATCCCAAATAGGATAGTATGATTTAATCTACTGAATATAAAAAACCCCAAATTACCAACAACAATGTGGTGGGTTGCCAAGCAAGAGTATAACTACAAAATACCTTACTAAGGAGAAATAAAAACAATAACAACAAAAATGGGGGGGGAAAAAGCCATGTACAATTCCACAGTAGGAATGAGGTTTGCTGGTTTGTTTTTTTTTTTTTAAAAAGGAAAAAGAGAATTTTCATTCTACTAGTTCTTGAATTGTCTTATTTTGTCCATATGAAAAAACAAAACAAAACAAAAAAACCTAAACAAAAAAAAACAACAAAAAAACACAAAAAAACAAATAAACAAAAAAAAAAAAAAAAAAAAAAAAAAAAAAAAAAAAAAAAAAAAAAAAAAAAAAAAAAAAAAAAAACAAAAAAAAACAAACAAAAAAAAACCCAAAAAAAAAAACCAACCAAACCCTACTATTTAAAGTGTTCCTAAATATTGACTACAAATAAACAAGCTCTGCATCTGGCTTAGAAAATACCAAAGGAAAATTTTCTGTTTAGAAAATTGACTTGAAAATCTCCATATTCCACACAGAGGATATAAAAAACATTCTTTTTCCTACTTCTGCAGGTCTAATAGTGATAGTGAATGATTTAGAGGAAGACAGGGAGAATCTACACATCTTCATGAGCAGTTCTGAGCTCATATTCATCCAAACAAACTGACTTTGGACTGTTGTACATATTTTATATATTAAAAGCTGGGGGCTTTTTCACAATTTTACTGCATGAGGTAAAATGTAGAAAATATACTCTATGAACTTTGTAATTTCTTCAATTGCTGCTAAGGCCATTTTTTACTATGTGGGTATGAAAAGGTCTATAGTGCAAAACAGACTTAAGCTCATTGATTTTAAATAGTCCCATCTAAATAAAACCAAAATTTGGCTCTGAACACCTCTAGCAGAAATCTCTGCTACTGTAATGAATATCTTAAATGTAATCTTTTTTCTTTTAATTAACATTCAAAAGAGAAGAGGAAGTTGGAAATCCAGATAAATCTGTTATGAGTCAATTAAGAAGCTGGGATTAGCATATGCAATCAAGATGGGTGCAGCAAGATTTCATGGAAGAGTTCATGAGGAAGCAACCAGGATGTATCATTTGCATGGGCGGCCTCCTTGGGTTGTGTTCTGCTCAACCTCAGTATTGTTGACTTGACTCATTGCATGAATATTGCCAAGCAGTAGCAAACCACGATTTCATTTTCCTGCTTGCACAGATGCAACTTACCTTGACATGTGGTTTTAAAAGAGACAAATATGAACTGTGACCAACTGTAGTGGTACTCTTCTTCTTCCTGTAGATGTTCTTTTCAACAAAATCTCTTCCTAAACCTCAGTTGTTTGAATGTCATCAGCAGACATTGTAGACTCTTCTACCCTTTCCTTGATCTGATAAATGATATTGAATACCCCCCTGGGACTAAAAGTCCCACTAAAGTGGGATACTTCACACGTAGGCCACCTGAGCAATGGAAGTCTTTAACAGGGTGTGATTGATTAGCAGATGATATAAAAGGAATTGATGAACTCACACAAGTTACTATCAGTCAAGCATTTATATTCTAAAGCCAATGTCCAGTCTACAAGAGAACACAGCACTTCTTTTTTTTTGGTTTTTTTTTTTTTGTTTGTTTGTTTGTTTTTTTTTTTTTTTTTTTTTAGAAAAGCACAAAATACATTACATTTATGGTGCAGAGCTTGAAACCTTTTACATTTTAATCTTTTACATTTAAACCTTTCAACTGATTATTCTAGAATTTGGTCATCATGGAGCATCTATGTTTGTATGTATGTATGTATCTATCTATCTATCTATCCACGATTTACCTTTTCTACAAATAAACTGAAAATATGAGTATCTTGGGACAAAATGTAAATGTTTTCCTAGCTTCACCTTTCACAGAAAAAAGTGTTCAAGCCTTTTAAAATGTGATAAAATAATTAAGTATATAAGTGTGATCTCAATTGTTTTGAAAAAAGCTGTCCATAACACTGCAGAACAATACAAATTTAGCACAGCTGCTGAAAGAGAGTCACTACTGAACTCATTTTCAACATATGGTGTGATTTTTGCTTAGATCTACAGATTGAGGGAGTTTGATGAAAACTAAACAATCGTTCATAAATCTCAAGCCTCGGTTACCATGGTTCACAGGAAGCCATACACCTAATGCCAGTTAAGAAAACTATTTGTTTTGCAATGACTACAACAAGATTACAGAATGTGAAATAAGAAAAACTGCATTTCAGCCACCTTTCAGCCTCTTTCAGTGTTAGAAGATCATGTCTCCTTTCACTGATTTCACATTCAGTGGTTATGATAGGCTTTGCACAACACTGCTTTCCCTCCTGTTGACCAAGACTTATGTTGATACTGGTGTAACACAAGATTTTATGCCTACAGATTCAACCAAGAAAATTATACTACAAATGTGGTTTCCTAATTTGAAGTTTTTGAAAAAAAATATGTATAGGGGTGTGTGGGTTTTTTTAAACATGAAAGATGGTAAGGCCTTGACAGTGCAGTGAAGACTGACCACTGTAATCGTGGCAAACATAAGCCTTTATTCTAGGACAGAAACCTAAAAGTATTAAAAGAAACACATCTACAGGATCTTCTTTTGTCTTACTGAATCGTCATAGTCAATCTAAAAAGGAAAAAGAAAAAAGATGAAGGAACCCTGCAATTCAGAAGTGCTCCACATGGACTGCATTTTTAGAGGGTGTAAATACATTAGAATATATCAATGTATATGAACAAATTAGGGTAAAAAGGTGTGTTCCAGAGGCTTCTGAATGTGTGCACACTATTAAAATCTGTCTGAGATCTGTTTGGCAAAAGCAACAATTATATTTCTTATTAAAGAATATGCAATTACAGCCCTCTTAGCACTTCCTGCTTCCTTCAACAATGAAGACCTGTCTGCACTGCAGATTATAAAGTCCTCCACTGTTTCTCTGGGTCACCAGACTAAACAGGCCAATCCACTTTCATGGCAATTTATTCCATATTTTCTCTTTTGGGCCCGCCGACTTCTTTTATAATAAAACTGGGCCTAGCTAGAGATTTACAGGACTATCACCACAGGAGAGTTAGCCCCTGTAAAATGGCATAGAATGCTGTTTAAATTTAAGCACCAAAAACTTTTGTCAAGTCCCTAGCGTATTTGATTTCATATCTATTATCTTTGAATTCTTCATCAGACATTGAAAAATATGATCTTCAGACTTCTCACGCTTCCACAAAAGTTACCACAGCCATAGAGCTGGTGCAAATGCTTTATATATTAAACTACTATTTTAGTTCACGGTATTTGTCTGTCATCAGAAAAACCAGAAAGTCTACAGTTCAGATTTCTCAGGATCATAAATGGTTTGATTAAACTGCAGATGTTAATTAAGACCCAAATCTGTATCTTCATGCATAGCCAGAATAACCAGCTTGTTAGCTAGGGAAAGCCCAAGATATTTAGAATATTCCATATTGTAGGATGTAGATCACAAGTGGAAGGGTTCCAGGACAGCTTTGTAACCTACTCTTCAGTTGTATCAAGCAGGTTTGGGGAAGGAAACACAGATGGGGCAGACTGTCTGAACTGTGCCCATACATCCTATATGTGGCAAAAGCAGTCAGTTATGCCATGGCAGAGAAAGTCCAAGCAATGGACTGCTGTCAAGTAGTTACCTTTTTTTTTGGAGGAATATATTGTCCCTTGATTTTGGAAGCTTTCAAATAGGCAAAATAAAAGTATTTTTAAAGAAGAAATAATAATATTTAAATATTATCACACTTTTCCTGGAGAAAGTCAAAATTTTTGTGTTTATTTCCATTTTAATTTAGATAAATTCTATAAAAAGCTAATTTTAACCTTGCATCCCACAGGACTCAAAACAAATATAAGTGTCTAGCCATGTTAGCCATTAGAGCTTCTAATGGGAAACACTTACAGAGAGAATTTTCATTATAAGTAATATGCAATCCAACAGTTTCCTGTGCTGTCCTTTGTGATGCAAAATAAAAATGGACCAGAAACTGTATTGAGAGAACAGTTCCCAGCAGACACCAAGTATTGCTGTTATTATGAAATAAGCTGTTATTAATAATTAGATACTGATTTATATAGTTTATGGCCTAATCCTATAAAGAATCCTGGTGCTCCAACACTGAATTTTTTGTCCCATGGGTCCCTATCAGGTATCCAAAACCATGTTTTGAAAGCATGACTTTCCTGTGGCGTAGCAGGAGAGACACCTGGGTGGCCTGGAAAATAGCCAGCACAGCGTGTCTTGACCTCAGCACAAGACAACTGGAGTTAACCAGGGGAAAAATGAGGCTCGTCCCAAATCTACAATCCTGCCTCCTTCTAAAGCAAAGGCTCTACCTGAGGGTTACCTCTAAAGACAGGGCTCTACCCAGGGCTGTCTGAGAGATGCCTCCATCCACTCAGTATCTACACCCTCGCTCTTTTTATGAAAATAGGTCCCTGTGATCTTTCCTTCAAAACTTATGTTTTATTAAAACATAGCTGGAGGAGAAGCTGGCTTCCCATCTCCCTCTATATAACAACTCTGTGATTAGAGCACTAATGCAATCATGGGATTCATCTCTGCTGCCCTGAAAGGCCCCAATTTACAACTCCTCTCACCCCAGGGAGGACTCTGACCACCAGGCTGATGGTTATTTTAGAAGAGGCAGTCTCGACCCTTCTGCTGAAACAGTGCCCTTGAGCACAAACGAATTCAAGATTCCTTAGATCATAATCTTATGTTTAGTTTATTCCCAGGGCTGAGGCACACACTGAGTTTTCTTGGGATTATTTTTGTCTTCACTATGTTAAATTGTTGTGAAATACATACAACATTCCCCTAAAAAAAATTAAAAACAAAACCAGAGTAAAAATAAAAATAGTCCTGAGATTAAGTCCCATTATTACCACAGTCCCATTATTACCACAGTGACCCTGCTGCATTTTGTCAAGAATGCAGTCATGTCAGCGAGTTTGGGTACTCTCCACGAGTAATCAGGAGGCCCAGCTGACCAAGACACTCGAGCAGAAAAATATTGCAGGTCTAGAGGACTTGGGTGGTCATGAAGAGTCCTGAATGGCCACTTAGGAGTCCCAGATGGAAAAGGAACTAGCTCTAAGGCAAACCCAGTGCTCTGAGGTTTAGGCAACTTCTCAGAAGAGGTTTTGTGAATCACAGCTGTTTGTTCACAGGTTTGAATTCCACCCAATTCCCACATTTCAACCCATCTAGATCCTTTTATTGACCAAAACACAAGTATTGACAGAGACATCTTTGTGCTCACCAGAATATCTTTTTATTTAGGAAAAAACCAGCAGCAGTTACTGAAGATCATTAACATTGAAAGCATTGAGGGGTTGCCTTCACAGCATAATGCCTGTCATAGCTCATCTGACAGCCTGATTATTCAAAGTCTGGTGCACCTATGGTTGGGAATGATATTGCAAGGCTTAGGGCTTGACACTAAAACTGCCCTGTCTGTCCACAGGAAGAATGATGCTAAATCCTGTTTTTGCTTCACAATATTCCTGAGGTGAAAATATAATTTTGCAGAAGTAAAATGTTTATTTTGACATGGTGACTGATGTCTTCTACTCTGTGACAAGAAACATTAATAAAAGGCCTCACTAACTAGACGCTGTAAACTCCAGACCAAAGACATGTTTTTCTGAAACTTCCTTATTCTGGGCACATTCTGTTTAGGCCCTTACAAAATCTCTACATTTCTAGAAACCAAGTGCACTTTTGTCTCTAAACAGCACAGCAGTGAGGCATTTATATTATCACCTATAGCAGGAAAAGCTTTTTCACTAGATTTAACAAGAATACATGAAAAAAAGCTAAATTTCTCTTATTTCTTCTGGGTTTGCAAACCTATTTACTAAGATCTAGTGGCACACCTTGTAACTCCTAGTTAGGTATTCAAAATTGCAACATGACTACAAGTTAAATATAATTTGTGAAATATATGCCATATTTGATAAAAAATGCATGTAGTCAGAATCATATGATGATTTAATTTGCATAGATGTAAAACCGGAATTTATTATACACAACCTATATTCATAAAAGTAGACAGTCACCTGGTTTCTCTTCACTGGTTTAATCTGGCAGTCTCTCAATACAGGCAACAGAATTTTTAAAAGCAGCCAAGACAAACCAGACACCAAATGGAAGGAGAAAAGAAGAGACAATGTGCAGGAAAGTGGTTCACATAAATAATAATATATCTCCGTCAATCCTTTAAAAAATGATACTTTTAGACTGATGGAAGAGGGAGACGGCAGCCAAGCAAAGTAGAAGTGAGTCTGACATCACTGATGCACCTGCAAAAAGTTGGTCTTCTTTTCCAAAAAGTTTTTTCCTCCAAAGTTTTACGAGGAAATCTACAGGATGCACTTTACTTCTTTTAGGCAATCCAAAGATCTCCTGTAATGGAGATGTGGAGCAGAAAGCAGTTACCATCTCAGAGAGAGGTCCAATGGACTGAGGTACTCTGTAGCATAAGGACCTGGAAACGTGGGCCTTCACTCTATGATTGGAGAGAATTTAGGCCAGTCTGGAGATAGTCAGATGAATATGTTATTATTGACATGATGCCCACTTTAGTAAAGAAATTTTCAGAACAAACATTGAAGTAGCAAGGTGATATAGGCCTGAGCTCAAGAGATTGGTGTTTAACCAACAGAGTAGAATAACCAACAGACTGCAGAAATGCACGAAAGACATATTCAGAAAAAGGCATCTGACTATCTCCCACTGATCCACTAGCAAGATGAAACATCAGAAAAGGTTGTGGTACAGCTGGTAATGGCCACTTGCATTTAAGATATGCACAGAAGGCTACTTCAGCATGGCTGTATCTGTTGATTACCATTCTCATCTACAACAGATAGCATTTATAACTGGTTGGAACACAGTTCAAACCAAGTCTTAACATTTCATCAAGCGGCTGAGACATCTATGTGTACTCCATGCCAATAGGCAGGTTTCTTTGCTAGGTTTCACAAATAATAGCATATAAATAGTTTTCAAAACGTAGGCTGGAGTTTTTGTATGTTAAGAAGGAAAAAATACCCAAATGTTATTTTCAGTTTCTGATGTGCTCAGCTTAAGCAAGCCATGATGAAAGCAAGCAATTATAAAGAATGATAGGTGGCATGTGGTGGTTTTCACTGATATAGCATTATCCACACACTAAAAGCTGGAAATAAACCATGCTTGATAATGTACATATAACTTGAGAACGACACAAGTATCTGAGCTCTACTGAGAGTTCTGTTGCTCATCTGTAATTTCAGGCAGAAGATGGCCTTCTCTGTCAACCATGGGTCAACATAACTCTCAAGTAGGCACACGTTCCTGCAGCGTTTCTTCTGGATAATGAACATTTCATTTCAAGCCCCAGGTAATATCAGATACAGAAAAAAGCCCACATATGTATGTATTTGGTTCCTGGATCCATGTGGACGCTTTTAACCCCACTCTACTCCTCACTGAACTTCACTTTCCACCCCTCTGTACTCATGTCTAAACATAAAGGTATTTACATGTCTGAAAGGAACTGGAAAGCAACTGTGATATTTCCCAGAGCATTTTAAAGCTCTTCTCACACAAAAGCAACACATCATTATGTCACAGTAGCACTTCAGTAAGGGGCACCTCAGGAAGGGCCTCTGACATGGTTATGATTAGCAGATTCATCACTTTCACTACCTCACTTGAAAAAGAAAGACTGGAATAGAAATATTTTCAGTTAGTATTATCCTTCCCTGGAATCAGTTATGTCTGTAGGCCTTATAGAATGTGCCATCAATAAGATGGTCTTTGGATAAATCTACTTTTATGTACTGCTGGAAGTACCTAAAACTGATGGGTCTTTGAAATCGTGTGTGTATCTGTTGTTCCTTGGCAGGTTCTAAATCCACAAATTCATGAGTGGCTTATTGTGATTCATATGCCACTTTCATTTTTGGCAGGTAATGCTAATGGTATTGGAGAATGACTATTTGAATGAGATCTGCACCCACTTCCCTCAAATAAGGACTCTAAAAATGCTCAGAAAGGAGCTGTCAGCATAAATAAAAAAAATAATTAAAAAATAATGTGAACACTTATTCTCTGTAGGGTTTCAACTGCACAATTCCAGGCATCAGGGATGAGCAGGATGAACAGGACTTTCTATAGTTCCTGTAGAAGGCTGGGCAAGCAAACATCTAGGGGGGGAAATTGAGGAAGAGTAAATATCTACATGTCAGTAATGGGAAAGTTATATTGTACACCTGGTTTTTAGGCATGCCATCTGTGCTCAGTCATACCAAATAGTTGTGATGACATGCCACAGCTAAAGGGCAGGCAATATATGTCTTGCTTCAGTGACATGAATGACACAACTTGGTAAAACTCACTGCTTGATGATATAAATCATACCTCTCAAACACAGTATATGGTTGTCCCATACGTTTTTCAGTGTTTAGACTCATACAAGGTATTTTGATACTAAAAGCACTGAAGGAGCATTATTGTGAAAACAAGTGCACACCAGGTAAGCAAGAGCGCCTTATCTATACTAATCCTGGACTTCCCATCATAGTTTGTTGGTTTGTAACAATACCATAACATTCAGCTAATATTGTTTACAGTAGCCTAATAACAAGCAATTCTATTCCCATTACTGCTCACAGTCTGGTATTAAATATTTGTTTCCAAAGTAAACTGCCTGATGTAGTTGAAAAGTATTACCACACTTCTTTTTTTTTTTTTTTTAAGCTGAATAAACCTTATCTTTTAAAAAAGTATGTGACCTCAAAAAAAAGCGTATTTTGTGTATTTTGACTAATATACAAAGTTGATGAAAAAATTTATGTTACATTTCTATTTTAAGGAAGGATTTTCCATAGTGCACCTGAGGATCTTTAAGAGGGAGCTTGGTCTAAACTCAGTGCCAGTTCTGGATCTGGTCTTAAATCCATGTGTAGCCTCAGGCAAATGTGTTAATTTTCCTGTTTCAGTTTCCCTGACTTTAAAGTGGGGATAACGTGACTAACCCAAATAGCTTAGCTGCAATTTGTAGTAATGACTAACTTGATTATTAGATTTCTGAGACATGAAACATGATTGTTATTAGGGCTTACTGACCAGCTAGTCAGAAATGTGATACAAATAAAGGAGACGGGTCTTTGACAATAGAAGGATATAGGTTAGTCAGTCAGTCAGAGTAGCTCTGCAAGGAGGCAACTCCAGGGAGTGGAGAGTTGGACCTATAAAAGAGAGAATGTTCCCTTTGTACTGATCTCCTATTTATTACCCCATGGTATCAAAAGACCATAAAAAGCTAAGTCCTCTCTGAGAAATGAATAGGTCCAAAAGCACTACAACAAATCAGCTGCAGGCAAATAAATTTTTATCTGTGTAAGTGAGCTCAATGTTATTTTCTAGTGGAAATGTCAGAATTGATTAAAGACCTAGCATTTCTATTTAAAATGAGAGAGCAGGGGATGATACATTTTAAACAGAGAAAAAGTCAGAGGACTGATAACATGGAGATAAAGGGGTGAATTAATTTCTGGTGTTGTTGCAGTAATTTGGTATTCAACATATTGAGTCCAAATTTGCACCACTGTACATAGTATAAATAGTAGCGCCTTTTAATAACTGTGACAAAAATACTCTCCCCACTGGCAAGGTCAATATTATTAATTGCTATTCCTATTATTAACCTTTGGGCTTGTGTATCCTCCATGGATTAATGATTATTCAATAACTGAGCTACAAGGTTAACTTACTAATAGCAATTAATAGAAGGACATACTGCTGGCTAACTAGGAAAAGCAATGACAAATCAACTTCTTGGCCTTGGTCTTGTTTCATGCAAAGGTGCCTATGGGAATTGTACCTGTCAGTTCCCAGAGCTGAAAGAGAAAATCTGCCTCAAAGTCAAGACAAACAAAAAACGGAGATTGGGCTGACATCCGGGGTCCCCTCTCTCGTCAGTCTCCTAGGGAATAAGAAACTGCCTCAGCTTTCAGGAAAATCTGCGTTCATTGCCAGGGTCATTCTCCAGGAACTCCACTTCCAAATCCTGCAGCAGTGAAGAGGGGAAAGAAGGTCTTAAAAACAAAAACAAAAACAAAACAAAACAAAACAAAACAAAAAAAAAAAAAAAAAAAAAAAAAAAAAAAAAGAGAGAGAGAGAAAAGTACTTCCCCTAGGAGAAGTTTCATGAATAAAGGCAATTCTCAAAGAGCGTTACGGAGGAGCACGTGGTGCAAGGTGAAACACTAGGCAGGAGGACCACAGTGATGCGGGACTCGGCCCCGCTCCCGGCCGGACGGGGCAGCGGAACTGCCGGCAGGCAGAGGCCTCCGGGGGATGCCTGCCCTCGCCCGGGCATCCCCAACCCGCGGAGACCGCCAGCGCGGTAGCGGAGCTTCTCTCTCTCCCTCAGCCACCTCAAATCGCGGGTGGCCGTGGAGCGCTGCCTGCCCGAAAGGGGCTGCCGCCGGCGCTCTGGGAGTAGCGGCGGGGGGCGGCCAGAGGGCGCGGGGACAGCTGTGGAAATAAAGGAGCGGGGAAATGATGGAGAGAAGGGTGAATGGGGGGCGGGGGCGCGGTGCCGGGGAAGGCAATGCGGGGACGGTGGAGGGTTTCGACCCGAGTTCCGGGGGGAAGGGGGGCACGGCAGGCATGGACACACGCACACCACCATCCCCCGGCACTTTCACCAAGTCAGCCCCGCCGCCCCGCGGGGCCCGGAGCCGCCGGAGGGAAGGAGCCGCCGCGCACACACACACAGACACACAGACACACGCCACCGCTGCGCTGCAGCCGCCGCTCGCTTCTCCCCCCCTCCCACCGCCGCCGCGCAGGCAGGAGGCAGCGGGCGCGGAGCAGACCGGGCGGCGCAGGGCTCGCAGACCCCCGCTCCAGTCGGACCGGCCTCCAGCGGCCGCGCTGCCCCGACGGCACCGCCGCCCCCTCCCCGGGGGCAGAGCGCACCTCCCCGCCTGGAGGGGCCGTGCGAGGCAGCGGGCGGGGGGAGCGCGGGCGAACACACACACACACACACACACACACGCACACACATTCACACACATATACACACACACACGCAGGCACACCCGCACAGACACACGCAGGCAGAGGCAGGGCTGCCCCACTCCGGTACCTTGCTGCCCTGGTGTTTTCCGTCCGGGCTCCTCCTTGCTGAGGCAGCTCGGGAGCGGAGCCGAGCGGGCGGGTGCGTGTGCGTGTGTGTGTGTGCGTGCGTGCATGCGTGTGCCTCTGTGTGTGTCTGTGTGTGTGTGTGTATGTGTGCGAGAGCGAGCGAGCGAGAGAGACTCTCCCCCCTCCCCCTCCTCCTCCTCGCTCTCCTTCCTTTAAACGCCCACTCCTGATGGGTGAAAAGACAACTTGAACTTCAGTGCAATTAACTTCGCCGGCGCCTCGGAAGCCGGAGGTGTCGCCGGCCTCGCCCGCCGCGCTCCCATGAGTGAGTCGGTCCCGCTCCTTCGGCGTCTCTCCTCGGGGACGTGGGGGACGGGGGGGACAGAGCCGTGCCGGGGGCACCCGCCGCGGCGATTTACCCGGCTGTGCCGGCCCGGGAGGGCGGGCGGGAGGGAGGCGCGGGGCGGGTGGCTGCGCTTGGCGCTGCCGCTGCCGGAGCTTCCCGGCCGGCACGGGCTCACACCTGCCGCCGCGCCGCTGCCGGTCGCCGGCTCCGCTCCGCTCCCTTGCCCGCCGCCGGCACGGGGGGAGCGGGGGGAGGTGGGGGTGGGAGCAGAGGGAAAAAACCCCAGAAGTTTGGCAAAGTTCTTACCCAGCGCCGCGCGCCTCCCGGCAGCGGCGGGCGCGGGGCGGCGGCGCCCCCGACGGCGCGGGGCGAAGCGGAGGGGCCGGGGGTCGCGGGTGGGGACGGAG